>NC_134546.1:37677500-37995000 GCF_050624435.1 Tenrec ecaudatus
GTTCAAGGGAAAAGAAATGATGCGCATTGTGTATTCGACTACTAAAAAGAGCCTATTTGTGATTTTGGCGCTGTTCAGGCATTGTGATATTTAAGTCTGAATGGAAAATGGAAAAGGTTGATGTACACAGCTTAATGTGGCCAGCAGGCCATGGTCTGGCCACCCTTGATCTAGACTGTGGGTCAGTAAACGGATGCACTGCAGCCAGGTGTGGCTCTTTGGGTGCGCACCTGTGGCTCTGAAGTAAAACAAAATCAAACTTGCACAAGTGTCAACGTATCTTTATTGCGTTTCCCGTCTTGTAGTGGCTATGAGTTGGCCTGTGTGGTAGTTACATAATCTGGTGTCAATTTGAGGATTCAGAGTGTAGGGGTGGAGTCTAGCCTGTCACTCTGGAGATAGCCAATGAGACCTCTGTGTGAGCATGGCCTTCTCCTGAAAATTCTGGGAATTCCTGTATTTCCTCCTTGGAGACTCTTTCTCTGAGCTCACTTCCTGCAACACATCCCCGAGGAGAAGCCACGTGGACCTACCCTGATGCAGCCCTGGGTGCTGGAGGAGCCACATGGAGACCCCTATCAGCACTGAGATGTTTCTACCACCACTGATTTTGCACCTACTGACCTGTGATCTTTCTGCATTCGGTGTCATTGCATGTGTTTCATGAGTCTGAAGAGGACTTTATAGATTGGTATCAAACGTATGGGCTAGTATTGAACTTATGGACTTGATCTGGACTGGGCTGGGATGTTTTCTCAATATTCAATTGCTCTTAGCTATAACGCTCTCCCTTACACACATAGTGAGTGTTTCTGGATTTGTTTCTCTAGTCTACCCAGGTTAACACAGACTGCTAACTACAAGGTCAGCAATTCGAAACCACCAGCAACTCCTTGGAAGAGAGACAGGCTTTCTACTCCCACAAATAGTTACAGTCTCAGAAACTCAAAGGGCAGTTCTACCCTGTCCTATAGGGTCACTATGAGTCAGCAACGACTTTTGATAGCAGTGAATTTGGGTTTGGTTTTATGTCTTCATTGGCTTACATGCTTTTAAGCAGCAAGTTGTGCTTTGCTTTTTATTCTTTCCAGATTTTCTACATTTTTATTTTGGGAGGATTGGTCCACATCAAACTATCTATTACTGGAAGCAGAAAAGTAGGTAGGCCTCACTGACTTTGGTAGTACCCAGTTTTGATTTGAGGTTTTAGATAAACTTAAAAGAAAATATAAGGGAGTAATGGGTCCAGAGAAAGAGGGAAATGTTGCTGATAGGTGTTGTTGAGTCAATTTGTGATTCATAGTGACCCTGGGGAACAAGGTGAAATTGTCCTATAGCCATCTAGGCCAGAGTCTTTCCTGGAGCAAGTTGCCCGGGCTTTCCTCCATGGTGTTGCTGGGTGGGATCTAGCCTCAGTCTCTCCATTAGCAGCTGGAGAAACACTAACGCAAGAAGCATGAAAGAAAAACGGAAATTACACCAAGAGTCATCATTAAAAAAAATTTAAAAATCACTGCTAAGAGGAAATGTTTAAACCTAGTGAAAGAAGAAGGTGTGACTCATGCTATGGAACTAAGGAAAAATCGATCTCTCCAGAGAAACAAAGCAGGTAACAGCGCAGTGGAGAACCTTTTCTGAAATGCTGAAAGAACTAACACTTTCATTAGGATTTCCTATCTAGAGAAGTTACTTTTTAAAAACAAAGGTGTGAAAATGTCCTGCAGCAGGCCTAGACCCTAGGAACTGTGAAGGGAAACCTGGAAGCCCAGGAGAAAGTTTGATCTGTCCAAGAAATGAGAAGCATAGGAAATGGTAACTATGTAAGCAAATATAACATTTTTCTTCCTTTCTAAGCTAGCTAAAAGATAATCACCTGCAAAGTAAAAATAGTAATATACCGCAGAGTTTATCATACTCATGTAGAAATAATCTCTCGAGCACAACAGCAGTGAACAGTCTTGGGAAATGGAATGTAAGAATAGTAGAATCAAATGCTTGTACTGTACACGGCATTTTCTAATATTACTTACAAGTGGATTGTGATAAATTCAGGGTGTACACACTCATCCTAACACAACTGGTATAAAAACATTTTAAGTTCTTACCAACAGGCCAAACAAGAAGACAAAATCAAATCATTGCAAAATAAAATCTTCAATTAATTCAGAAACAAAGAGAGAAGAAAAGTGGAGCCAAGGACATATGAGACAAATAGAAAACACGAACGAGTGACAGATTTAAACTAAATCACATCAATTATCACATGACATGGAAGTGATCTAAAGGGCCGATTAAAAATCAGAAATAGTCATATTGGATTTAAAAAGGACACAAGAACTACAATTAAGTATAATGACATAATTGGTTCAAAGTAAAAGGACAAAAATATATATACACTAGTATTACTCAAAAGAAAGCCAAATTGGAAATATTAATATCAGGTAAATATAACAGATTTAACTACTATCAGCAAGGATAAAAAGAACCACCTCATAAGAAGACAGAGTTCGATTCATATAACAATCTAAAATGATCATGCACCTGATAGCTAAGTTTCAAAATATATGAAGCAAAACCCTATAGAAATGAAGGAGATAACTCTTCAATTACAGTCAGATAATTCAATATCCACCTATCGTTAAATTATAGAAGAATTAGAGAGAAATTCAGTAGTTACATGGAAAACTTGAACACCATCAATCTATTTGGCTATTGAGGTTTGACCTATACTTGGAAAACAAGAGCAAAAAAACTTCTTCACTGCTTTCAAGTCATGTCAGATCTGACTCACAGAGACCCTGTAAATGAATATGAATTTATGGTGACAGCTGATTAAAAATTGTCTTTAAAACAAAAATCTTAAGAGTGTATTCCGGCCAAACAACAACTAAGTCCAAAAAAGAAAATCCAAAGCTTTAAGAGACAGTGAAACTATGAGAAGAAAATCCAGGATGACGATAAGCAGTAAGTTTAGAAAACAACTAAGCTCGATTGGATCCAGAAAAGTTGCTGTGAAGAAGAAAGTGGATTTTGTAAAAGATTATTCGCTTAAGAAGAATAACATTTCCATAGGATGCTAAATGCATACACAGTACAAACAGGGGATGGAAACTTTGGGGTGAGAGGAAATGGTATAAGAAATAGGGAGCAGACTAAAATACAGTATCGCTTTCTCAGAGCATAAGTAAGATAATTCATTAGACATGGCACTTGGAACATTCCCCTTCAAGAGTTAATAACATAGGATTATGTTTCATTCGCTAAGGTTCTGGTAATACTCTTTGACTCCACAGTTCACAATATTTACACAGTCCATAATAATTTAACTAATTGCGATTTCCCCCCATTTTTAGAACCAGCTCACAGGCTCTGAATTACAGTTATAAGAAAGACGATAAATGCCTTAAATCTCAACATCGCAAAAAATAAAGAAATGCTTAATGATGTTGAAGGGAAAAATTAGAAGGAGGCAGAAGGAATAGTAGATGCTTATTTTCTTCCTTTACAGAGTGGGAAACCAAACACAAAGAGTCTAGAGGACGGGAAAGAAATAGCCCTTTAAAGTAGAATATTTAAATTGGGGGGAAATAACCAAGAGAAGAGCTAAATTAATTATAAAATGATCAGCCTCTCATTTTATGATAGAGAAACAAATCCCTAATCTCATCATTTCTTCTAAAACCAATCAGAATGAAAGCAGGAAAAAACCTTCACCTAGCAGCAAATAAGGAAGCATCTATAATCCAAACTTTAATATTTATAAAGAAGGGTTAGGAAGTCTAATTTATAAAAATTAGACATAAGTAGGGAAAAAGGCCGCGAAAGATGCTCATAAATGGCAGCTCTCCAGTACAGTCAACAAAGCACTGTCTTAGGACTTTATTATGAGCTGGTAAGACTTCTGGTTGGCCTGGACCCTGTTCAAAATCTAATGCCTGTCTCACATTTTCTTTCTCTCTATATAGAGAGTGAGTAAAAAAAATATTGCTACTAAGATTCCAGTTCATACATGCACAGGTTTATTCCAAACAAAAGATATTTATGTGTGTCTCTGATCAGTGAGTGGCTACAGACAATGGCCTCAGTAATCTGTGTGGGAGACAGACAAAGTAGAGCTGGTGTTCGATGATGTGTCCTCTGTAAGACAACAGAACAATCAAACAAAGGAATCCAGAGAATATTCAAGAACAATCTTCTGCGATGAACTATTTGAATCAACAGATTGAAACAGGCGCCCCCTCTTGCTGGAACAACGAACATATATTAATTAACACTGCAACTCACCCTAATAAAATTGCTAGACTTCAAAGACATGATCACTCAGACAGAGAACTAAATCATAATGAGGGAAAGGGATAGAAACCAGGTTGGCTTCATAAGTCTTTAATGCAGCACTCAACATGGCAGAAGCTCATTGTCTTCAAATATCTTAGGAAAACTATCACCCACTCATTTTATTTCCAGCCAAAGTGTAATTCAAGCATAAAAGCAACATGCAGATGAGTTCAAGCATATGAATATTCAGAGAACACAATTGCCAGAAACCCTTCTTGAAGAAATTACTAAACAGTTTCTGTTAACTGAAAAATAAACGGAGAATGAAAATAATTAAACATCCAATTCAATATGCTAGAAACTGGAAAAAACTCTTAACATCAGGAGGAAGGCACTAGTAGAGACCAAAGCAGCAGTTAAAGAAGGAGAAACGAGGAAAACTGTAGAGCAATAGGTGAAGACTTAATGAAGCTAATATCCATGAATTTAAGATGTTACCATGGGTGTTGGGGTAAGATGTACGTATTGTCAAAGTAGGAGTGAGCAAGTGTACCTTGCCAGATAATTACAAGATCCTTTATAAAGTGACCCTCAGTTTACCTCTTTAGAATTACCTACATCTGTTTTTATTGAGCATTCTGCATCTCAGAGCAGCCTGGTTCCGTGAAAGAATTACCTTCGATGAGGGAGACCAGGGTTTGAGTGCTGGCCAATAGACCCTAGGCACAGCCACCACTCCTCTGTCACGGAGACGCATAAATCGCTGTTAGGCTGAACGGGTTTCATCAGAGACTCCAGACTAAGGAAGGCCAAGAAGAAAAGCCTGGCGATCGACCTATGAAAATCAGTCATTGAAAACTCTATGGCTCACACAGATGGATAACCAATCACGGGGATGGTGCAAGACTACATAGCCTTTCATTCCATGTGCATATGGTTGCCATGAGGTAGGGACTGACTCAACAACAGTAAACAATAGCAATAGTGACACAATATAAATAATAAAGAAGCATATATGTAAACCTTTAAAGTGAGGGTGGAGAAGTAATTACAGAGAACATTAAACAAATTATAAGAAATGCATTGAGCACAAGGAGCCTGATTAAGTCAATGGAAGACTGAATTAGAGAGAATGAAGAAAAATCTCTCAATATTAATTGGATAGAGGAACAATCAGGAAAAGGTACAAAAAGGAAGAAACAAGAAAGTCTAAGAATTAAAAGGGTCCCCAACAAGAGGAAGAACATATGTAGGACCAGGATTCCAGAATAGGAAGAAACAACAAAACGCACAGAGAAAAGTGTTGAAGGTTTGATGAAAGAAAACTTCCCTAATATAAACAAAGAGATGGTATGCGTTCAAGAAGATCAACAGACTATAAACAGGATGGATCCCAAGAAAACTCACCGAGACATTATAATCAAACTTTCCAAACCCAGAGACAGGAAAGAATCTTGAAGGCAGCCTGGGAAAAGTGAAAAGTTACCTACAAAGGAGAATTATTAAGACCCGGCTCTGATTTCTCAGCAGATATCATGCAGACAAGAAAGTAATGAGAAAACACATATAAAACTTGAAATTTTTTTAAAGGCCAACAAAGAATTATAGACCCAGAAAAATTGTTTCTCAAACACAATGGGGAAATTGGGACATTCAATGGTAAACAGAAATTAAAGGAATGCGTAATAACCAAATAACCAAACGAGCTTCACATGAAATACGAAAGGAAGCTCTGTGGATAAGAAACCACAGTAGACAGCAACATAAGATGAACACAAAACAGGATCACCCAGAAGTAAACCCAGATATAGAAGTATGCAGAGTAAACCGAACCTACAAGACTGAAAAGGAACCAGATATCAATTTATAAATGGAGAAGACTACGAAATAAAATGAGAAAGTAAATAGTTACAGAACTTTCAAATGGAGAAGTCAAGTTGACTTCAAGATAGAACAGATTGTTTTAAACTTGGAAGAAGAAATGAAATTGGAGGATAACCCCACAAAAATTAATAAGCTTTATTACCAACCAAAAACCGTTGGAAACCATAAGAATTCAGTAAACAATGTAACAACTGCGATGAAGGAAATGACACAGAAATAAAATGAACTCAGCACAGAAAATTATGTGGAACCAGCAGCACCACAAATGTGCGCGTGCACACACACACACCAAAAGGACAGCAGTAAATTCAGACCTATCAATAGTTACACTGATTATCAATGGATTAAATGCACTAGTGAAGAGCAAGAGTAGCAAAATGGATAAGAAAACAGGACTTATCAACATGCTGTCTACCCTAGACGTAAGACAAAAATAGACTAAAAATGAAAGAGTAAAAAATTTATATCAAGCACATGGCAATCTTAAAAAGAGCAGGAGTGACCATATTAATTTCAGACACAATCCTGCAATAGCAGTAACTTGTTGATAAATGCATGCTCACTGCCATTGAGTCAATTGCAACTCATATCAAGCCTATATCACAGAGTAGATCTGCCCTTGTGGGTTTCCAAGACCCACATCTTTATGGGAGCAGAAAGCCTTATCTTTCTCCCACAGAGCAGCTGGTGGTTTTGAACTGCTGACCTTTCGGATTGCAGCCCAATACATAAACCACTATGCCTCCAGGGTTACTAGGAATGAATGCATAAACAGACACAAAAGTTGAATAGGTATGCAAAGAATAGAATTACACTCATGAACATATAGGTGTGACAGAGGCTATGTCTACATACGTACTTGCCTATTCTGAAACCTTGAAAGAATGAGTCTGTAGGCTCAGGACTATTGTCGTGGGGAACACAAGATCATTTGGCATAACATAATTCATAGACAGTGTTCTTCGTCCGACTTTGGTGAGTGGCAACCCATGTCTGAAAAGCTTATGAACAGCCATCTAAGGTCGTTTCCGGTCTGTGACTGGAAGAATGAAGAACTCAAAGACACAGAGAAAAAATTAGCCCAAGGGATTAATGGGCAACCCAATTTCAGCTGGCATGACCCTAAGGCTGGAAGTGCTAAATGGTGCCCACCTGCCACTACCAGCCTTAGGAAAGGATCACATGAGAAGATACTGGATAAACCAGGAGAAAAATGTGGAACAAGTGAAAATCATGAAAAAGATAGTCCTACTGGTCAGGTAGAGACTAGAACCCCTGAATTGATGGCCTTTAAGCCTAGAACTGACCTCACCCTCGTGGTTAATTTTCAAGCAAACAAGACACAAGTCTATAAGGTGAACAACACTTTAAAATCAGTACTTGATGATTCTAAGACGTGTGTTCCTCCCTAGTGTTATTGCTCCCTTTATAGGCCTGTCTATTGTTGGGCTGAAAGTTGAGCACCCAGGGTAAATTCAGTTCTAGGCCATGCACTGCTTAAAATGATCAACCATCTGAGATTTTAAAAGGCAGCCTTTCCCCAAGGGCAAACTTCAGAGGGTCGGAAGAGTGAGGAAAGAAGGAAGTGTGGAAAGAGAAAACACAAGGAGAAAGTGGAATAAGTGATATGTGGGGGGTTGCAATCAGTGACGTGAAACACAATGTGAATTAATTGTTGAATGAAAAACTGATTTATTCCGTAAATCTTCACCTAATTCACAGTTAAAAGTTTTTGTATAAAAAAAGAAATGCATGACTCAACCTATGAAAATATGTGTAATAGATACTTATAAAGGAAATATATATATATATTTTTTTCAAAACTGACCCTGGAAAGAGAAGAAACTATAAATGGATTAATGTTCAGAAAATTTGAAAGATAAATTCTATAAAATATTTATGAAACTCTTAATACTCTATAAATGGTTCAGCACTAGCCAACATGATTAGAGAAGAGAAATTACTGACTTAGTAAACATTACTGATAGCAGATGACATGCCAGAAAAATCAAGAAAATCAACTAAGGAAAAATCCTATTATTAAGGTAATTTTTATTAAACTAACTGAATGCAAAATTAAAGTGCAAACATTAATAGTTCTCCAAGGTATAAATTAAAATAACTTATAAAATATCATAGAAGAAAACACACAATCTAAAATAAGAAGAAAAATGGTAAGATACCTAGAACTAAACCTAAGAAATGTATAAGATTCATTGAAGCAAACTTGAAAATACTGCTGAAGGCCATTTAAAAAGACATAAATAAGTAGTAAAGCCTCCTGTTTTAGATAGAAATATGATGCTAATATGATGACAGTCTTTTCTAAATAAATCTATAGATTGAACTTCCTCAATAAGAATTCCACCACCATTAATTTGAAATAAGCTAGAAAAGATGAATCCTTCCAGATATTGCAAACCATTGTCAACATTACAGTGATTAAAACAACTGGGCACCATGAATAAACAGGAAAATCATGGAAAAGATTAAATATTGCAAATATATCGAGTAGTTTTTGACAAAGTTGACTCTTCAATTTAGTAGAATAAAAGTGTATATTTAGTAAATAGCAGATAGTAATATCTTAGAAACATAAAATTGGGTTATTTCTTTCACTGTTTATATAAAATTTACTTCTAGCTATATTAAATGTTTAAATAGAATAATCAAATATAAAAATTACAGAGATTATATATTTGACTTCATAAAAAACTTAACTTGCTTCATGGGACAAAATTCCAATTATCTTTTTTATTTCCAAACTTTCATTCAACACCCGTTATCAGATGTAGTTTGTCATCTCAAAGGATTGATGTGTTCCAACCTTTCTTTCATGTAAGCATAGGAAATATACTTATTTTCCATCTGTGTCGAACAATTCAAAGATGCAAATGCTCTGTGAAAATTGTTCTGTTGTTAGTTGCTTTTGTTCCCTTTTGTTGCCTCTTACTCGTGAGGCTTGTTTCTTTTCTTTCTGTAATGCACATCCATGTTTATTACAGCGGTTCCCATAATAGCAAAAAGGTGTAAACAATCCCAAATGGTACATACACACAAAGGAATATTATGCTTACTTAAAAGCAAGGACGGGTCTGTGAAACAACTCATGACAGGGACAAACCTGGAGGACATTATGCTCAGCGAGGTCAGTCAATCCCATAAAGATAAAATTTTATAACACTAGGATTATAACGGAAATAAAAATTTGAAAAATGGTTTTCACACTGAAGGAAACGACTTTGGGCCCTGTGGCAGGCAGGAGAGGGAATGACGGAGGAAAGAGGAGAGGGACAGGGAGGTTCGGAGGGAAGGTGGCTGGGAAAAGAGGAAGGAGGAGGAGGAGGAGGAGAAAGGACCACAGATATGTTGGGAGTTAATGGGACATTCACTCCTTTGATGAGATAGGCTGTATAATTACACATAGGATGTTTTTCTTTATATGTGTTATATGCCACAAATAAAAGGGGGGATGAATAGAATTATTGTTTTTGCTAATTTTTTTCTAAACCATTTTGTTGGGAGTTAATACAGATATCCTATCATTCCACAGTTCAATCACATCAACCAGTATTGTACAGTTGCTACCACCGTCCCCTCCCCCCTGCCCCTCCCAGGACCCCTTAGCTGACTTGCTGTCTCTATAGGTTCATCGGACTGGGAACCAGAGAAGCATGTGCCACAAATTCATGAGGACTACGCACAAGGACACAAGACATCGGAGACAGACGCAGGGATGTGATGTTCCTTGGAAATTTTAGGAGAGGACACGCCTTCAGAAAAGACGTGGGCTAACGACGAGGACGTGGCACCGTGCACAATCATCTTAAACAATCTTCTCGGGAGAAGAGATCGGGACCCCACTCAAGCGGTTTGAAAACAGCGATAGGGGGCAATGTTTCTTTGGCCGACAAGTTACTTAGACATATTTTTACGCTTCCAAACATTTGTCACTGGATTTTGTTGCTGTGTTTGCTACCGTTGAGTCCTGCGGAGGGCATTCTGCAAGAGAGCCTCTATCACGCCCACCTTCCTGGGTCAGGCCTGGGTTTACCTTTAGCTTGTACTAGAAATCCCACTACCTACTCTCTCTAGCACCAGTGTTGCCTCTCCACTCAAGGGAGATTGGCTCTTGGTCCTTCGGGTCCCTTTTTAAAAATACTGCATGTCTAATCCAGAAAGTTTTAGAAAATTATTCCAGAGAAAACCCCCCAGACCTAGACCTAGCAAGGCTATCAGTGATGAATGGAATCACCTGGCCCTGCCTGAAACAATAGAGCCCATTGAGCCTGGGAAGTTAAATGCACTGCCCCTGAGGACACAGAATTGATTTGTTTAATTTCTGAAAGGTCATCTGCCCTGGGAAAGAGATGGGGAATTCTGCTTTCTCTTCCACGGTCTGTAACCTCATCCCTGACAGCTGCAGGGACACGTGCATGGGAAGGATCTCTCCTCCCCCCACCCCACCCCCACTCCCGCGCTATAGCCACACTGCTTGGCAATTTACTTTTATCACCGTGTCCTGCGATGGGGTTTCATTTCTAGACGCTGCACAGGCTGGCGATGCCAAAGCTTCCCCTGAGCTTCCTCAACTCACCAGACCAGCCCACCTTCCCAACCTGGATGCATCCTTGGGTTGACTGCAGTTCACCCGGAGCCCTGATGAGGGTCCTTGGGCATATGTGCCCGGCTGCAGAATGCAAGAAGACATGAGAGCCCAAACCAAACGAACTCCAAACTCCGTTTCACTGGTACCTTGGTTCCTTCAACTACTTGCTAACTTATTCCCATGCTTTCTATCCAATACACGGCTTCCAATGCATGCACAGCCTTACCGAGCAATTGTCCTCAAAGTATCACGACATATCTTTACTTCCTGCCACCCCTTCACATCAAAACATCTTCAGTGGACCCTCTTTATTAGATCGTGAGGTACAAACTTCTTCATAAAGCTCTTGTTTTTAAAAACATCATTTTATTGGAGGTTCTTACAGCTCTTATAACAATCCCTACATCAATGGTATCAAGCATATTTGTATATACATAGCCACCATCATTTTCTAAATATTTACTTTGTGTTTGAACTGTTGGTATCAGCTCCTATTTTTTCTGTCCCCCACCTCCTACCCTCATGACCCCTTTATAAATTATTATTATTCTCACATCTTCCCCCAACCGCTGTCTTCCTTTACCCATGTTTCTGTTGTTTGTGAGGGTATGTGTGTGTGTGTGTATGTGTACATTGATCACTGTGATTGGTTCCCCCTCCTCACCTCCTTCCACTACGTTCCCCCTACCCTGCTGGTATCGATACTCCCATTTCTGTAACTGTTGGGTTTATCTAACCTAGATTCCACGTGTCATGAGCGCCTATGTGTATCAGTGTACATGCTCCAGTGTAGTCAGAACTGAAAATGGGGGTGAGGAAGCCTCAAAGAACCAGAGTAATATTGTGTCCTTAATCAGTGCTATACTTCACCCTGTTGACCCATCCCTTCCTTGTGACCCTTCTGTGAGGGGATGTCCTAGTGTCTACAGATGGGTGTGGGGTTTTCATAAGGTTTTTAAGACCTTTCTCATGGCCCTACTTCTTTTTTTTTTTGCCTTAACTATCTATCTACTTACTTCAATCACCAGTTTTAGACAAATTAATTCCCCTTAATATCATTGTTTTTCCTTAACTACTCTCCTAGAATGTCCTTTCCATCTGTACATACATTTAAGTCTACCCCATTGTTTAAACGGCACCTTAAATCAGTGTTCTAGTTAACCCTTTCTGACCACTAAGCTGTAAATATTTCCCCCCATAGATATTTCCTACTGCCTGGTCTTTCACTTTTGTATTCTTTTGGCATTTAAAGTTCATAAATAACAAATCTGTATTTTAAGTAGATGAGAGGAGTCGCTATTATGGACAACCCATAAAAGGGCAACCCTGGTTAAAAGAATCAGCATGGGACTCTTGTTAGGAGCCATCAAGTCTACCCTTAGCAACCCTTTTTCGCATAAACTTTTCAGTAGCGAATTCCTCTAACATGGGGAGCTAAGTCCTTCTTTGTGGACTGTACTTAGTCTGGAAGCTCCCCTTGGGGTGGCCCTGCCAGCATAGGAGAAAGCAGTGACCTATCTTCCAGCAGGAAAGCAGCACCAAGCCCAGCATGGGCCTAGTGCCTCTGACTCTACCCTGGTACCCTGACTTTGTTATTACTGACAACCATCCTCTCACCCCATGGTCCTCCTTCTCCATGTGGCATGATAATTTATTGCAATAGTCACAGATAACTTGTAGAAATACCATAGCTGCAATCACAGCTGCAATAGAACAGAGAAGAATGTAAACAGAAACTAAAAACACATAGGGTGAAGTTCAGGAAGGGTTCCCATATAGGGTCCCGACATCTGAAGAGGACCCACTTATATCTCCAAGAAGACATCTACTGTTCCCCCCAAAGCCAGCGTTCATATTTACCCATCAGGAAACTTTCTAACAAGAACTCAGTTATATCACTTGGTGGGTTTAGTCACTGCCTGCTCCTCTCAGCTGACTTTCAGCTTCTCCTGGCCAGCTCCAGGACAGCTCTTGATAAAGAAAACTCTCTAATTCACCTTATGATGAATTAAAGAAGAGGAGATTAAGCTTGAGAAAAGCAGGAGGAAAGAAATAAAGCCCAAGGCAGAAATTAATCAAATAGAGATTAGAAAACCACAAGACCAAAAATTTGTTTGTTTTTTAATTAACAAACATGACCAACTTTGAGATAAACGGTGAAGAAGGAAAAAAAGAGATTTAAATGATGAAAGGAAAGAATGAAAAGGAAGACATTACTACTAACCTTAAATAGATTTTTTAAAAACCACCATGAATAGCTGTATGGCAACATATTAGATACTTAGATGAAGCAGAATGCCACAAAATGTCAGAATTGGCTTAAGAAGAGATAGAACATCTGAATAAGCCTGTAACAAGGGATTGAGTTAGTTATCAAAAAGCCATGGATGCTTTCAATTCTTTTAAGTTCACTGGGCTTTTCTTATACCTAGAACGTGCCCTATACTAAAGAATGACGTGACTTTAGAAGAAAGTGTAATCTGCTATTGAGTGGAATGTTCTATAAATGTTTGTTAGTATATGATAGTATAGTGTTTTTCATCCCTTCGATTTCTTTTTTCCTTTTTAACCTATTCAGTCCATCATTGAAAATATGAAATGGGATTGACTTCTAGGAAGATGGCAACAGAGTGACACAAACCATAGGAACTCTGCAGAATTCAGCCCAATAGAGTTGCTTAGAGGTAATTTCAATGCTGCTGGAATGCAGGGAGAGCATCATAAAGATAAGTAGGCAAAGACCCATGGCGCTTTGAGGGGCTGGGGCTTTTGGCTTACTGCAGTGGAGGCTGGCTGCGGCTTGACCTTGGTTCCGCCACTGTCTCTGCCGGAGCTGGACCATTTGGAGGCCATAGGGGGGACTTGGTCTCAACACAGCCACAGTTTGCCATTGCCTGCGTCATGGCAGGGACTGGACCCTTGCAGCTCAATGGGCATGGATCAGGGTTCAGCTATATTGTTACTTTTATTTCCATATCTTCTATCTTGGAGAGCTACACAGGGGCTTTTTCTCAACACAGCCACAGCTTGCCGCCACCGCCTCCTTGGGCAGGGACTAAACCCTTGAAGCTCCACAGGGAGGTATCAGGGTTCAGCTACATTGTTGCATTTGTTTCCATCTCTTCTCTCTGCCCCCCCCCCCCCCACAGTCTTGGAGGGCTGTGCAGGGGGTTGTTCTCAACACAGACACAGCTTGCCACCACCACCTCGGGGCAGAGACTAAACCCTTGCAGCTCCACTGGCGGGGGATTGGGACTCAGCTACATTGTTGTCCCCATCTTTCTCTATGTCCACCCACGGTCTCAGGAGGCTTACTTTTTAATCCCCCCCCCTGTGTCTCTTTCTTGTTCCCTCACACTTCACTGCTGACCTCTAGACCACTCCGCTTAGGCTAGGGCATTTATGCCTGTGCCATGCCCAGCTAGGTAAGCTCCATCCTATGCAACTAGCCCGAGGCTAGAGAAAGCCCTGGCAACCCCCAACAGCAGATACTCTGCCCAACTTATTACCTGGGAATTTCTGCTTGTGTGCCTGGGGGCATACAGCAACATGGCCAACACTCATCAACATTCCAAGCTGCTGCAGGAACATCTGACCAACCTCTGCAACGCCAAAGCAGGCAACCCACCAGCCTAATGGGGCACTCCCCTGAAAGGGAAGCCGCAGGAGGATAACGTGGTAAGTTAACTCCATAAAATAATTAGCTGTAGGCAGTTCGAAGAACTGTACTCTTTGACTCCAGTACTCTTTGACTCCCTGCAAAATGGCACCTGGCTCCTCTAAAAGGCAACGTAAAGCAAACAGTCATCAACCCCAATGACTTCAACGAGAAAACAAGAGAAACAGAAGGCAATAGCAGAAGATGTCCTGAACATGATGGCATGCATAGAAGAAGCAGTCATTGAGCTGCCACAGAAAGAAATTTTCAGAATGCTACTTGGAGTCATACAGGATATGAGGGAAAAATACAGAAAAAGGATGAAATTATAGAGGCGATAAAGGCCACACACCAAAGAGAAATACAGGAGCTTAGGGAGGTGATAACAAAAACAAGTAGCAGAAACACAGACCTCGAGAATAGACTAGAGGAAGCAGAGAACTGCATCACTGACTTGGAGGACAGCCAAGCAGACTTTAACAAACACAAAAAAAAATTTAATAAGATCAGAGAAGCTGAAGAAAACCTATGAGCTATGTCTGATGCTATGAAGCAGAAAAACATTAGAATTATGGGCTTACCAGAGGAAGACACAACCCAGAAGTCATTTGCAACAATAGTGAGAGAATTCTTGGAGGAAAACTTCCCCAACTTAATGAATGAAAACCAGGCAACCATTCAAGAGGCTGAAAGAACACCAACTAGACTGAATCCCAAGAAGTCGCCAAGGCACATTATAGTCAAAATATCCAACTTTGAGGAAAAGGAGAAAATCATGAGAGCAGCTAGGGAAAATCAGGCAATCACATATAAAGGTTCCCAAATAAGAATATGCTCAGACCTATCAGCAGAAACTATGAAGAAGAGGAGAGAGTGCAGTAACATATTCCAAAACTTGAAGGAAAGCAATGCAAACCCAAGAATTCTCTACCCAGCCAAATTATCAATCAAGATAGATGGAGAAGTAAGAGTCTTCCCAGACAAGGAAAAACTCAAAGACTACGTTAGCAGAAAACCAGCCCTACAAAAGATCCTTGCTGACCAAGTATGGGCAGAAGAACAACACTCACCAAGTATAAATAAGAGACTGCCACATAGAACAACCTCACCCAGAGGGCAACAGAGAGAAAACAGACCCAAAGATAGCATTGACTTAAGGATGGAAAGAAGTCAAGAATGATAAACGCACGCACGCATGCACATGCACAATACACTAATGAGAAAGGAAACTAGGAAAACTCCCAACACAAAAGGTATAAGATGACATCACAGAGTCCGCAGATGGAGATAATAGCCCTGAATATCAATGGCCTGAACTCAGGCATTAAAAGACGGAGACTAGACGACTGGCTTAGAAAACACAACCCATTAATCTGCTGCCAGCAGGAGACACATCTCAAGGCTACAGACAAAAATAGACTGAGAATCAAAGGCTGGAGAAAGTCATTCCAAGCAAATAGCAATTCAAATAAAGCAGGGGTTGTGATCCTAATCTCAGATAAAATTGACATCAAAGAACAAACCATAAAAAGAGATAAGGAGGGACACTATATAATGATCAAGGGAATGGTAGACAAAGAACCCCTAAGCATTGTAAACATATATATCGCAAATGAGCAACCTGCTGAATACGTCAGCCAAACACTCCAAAAGAGGAAAAAAGAAATCATAGCCTCAACAATTATAATGGGTGACTTCAATACACCACTCTCTGAGAATGATATATCACATGAAAAGAAACTCAACAAGGAGGCTAGAGATCTAAACACTACAATTAGACTATTTGACATGATAGATATTTACAGAGCTTTTCATCCAAATTCAAAGAAATTCACATTCTTCTCAAGCACACTTGGCACATATTCGAAGATAGACCACATGATGGGGCATAGGACGAATCTACATAAATTTAAGCACATACAGACCTCACTCCTGACCACTGTGCCATAAGGCTGGAAATCAACAAAAGGAAGACAAAGAAAACAAGAGCAAACAATTGGAGGATGAATAGCTATCTACTGCAAAAGGAGTGCATACTGGCACAGATCAGAGATGAAATTAGAAAATTTCTTGAAACCAATGAGGATGAGCACATGACATACCAAAACATATGGGACACAGCAAAGGCAGTTATCAGAGGAAGTTTCATAGCGATACTTGCAAACCTGAGAACGGAAGAGAGACTCATGCTTGATATGCTGGCACTAAATTTACAACAAGAGCAGAGTCAGCAGGACAATACTACTAATAGCAAAAGAAAAGGACTTATAAAAATCAGAGCTGAGATTTAGGAGAGGGAAAATAAGAAAACTATGGAAAAATTAATGCTGCTAATATTTGGTTATTTGAAAGATAAACAGAATCGACAGACTACTGGTAAACCTAATCAAAGAAAGGAGGGAACCAATTTCAATAGCAAGAATAAGGGATGAAAGAGGGGACATTACAACAGACCCTAGTGAAATCAAAAGGATAATTACACAACTACGAAGGATTGTACTCCAATGAATTCAACAATTTGGAAGACATGGACAAATTCTTGGGAAAACAATCCCTCCCTAGACTATCCTCAATGGACGTCAAGAATCTCAACAGTTCCATAGCAATAGAAAAAATAGACAAGGTTATCAAGGGATTACCAAAAAAAAAAAAAATTCCCTAGACAAGATGGCTTTACTGGAGAATTCTACCAAGCACTGAGGGGAGAATTAACACCAATCCTACACAAACTCTTCCAGAACACAGAAAAAGATAGCAAACTCCCGAACTCCTTCTATGAAGCTAGTATAACTCTTATACCAAAACCGGGCAAGGATTCCACAAGAATGGAGAACTATAGACCAATATCCCTAATGAACATCAATGCAAAAATCCTTCACAAAATATCAGCCAACAGAATACAAAAGTATATAAAACAAATAATTCATCATGACCAAGTGAAATTCATACCAGGGATATGAAAGACGATTAGTATTACTCATCACATTGACTTGGAAAAACTATAAGAACCACATGATAATATCAATAGATGCAGAAAAAGCATTCGACAACATCCAACACCAATTCCTGTTTAAGAAACTTGAGAAAATAGGAATGGAAGGAAAATTCCTCAGGACAATACAAGCTATCTATGGAAAACCAACAGCCAACGTGGTAGTCAATGGAGAAAAGACTAACACAATCCCACTGAAAAAGGGGACCAGACAAGGATGCCCCCTGGCCCCACTCTCATTTAATATTGCGCTGGAGGTTTTAGCTAACAGCATAGCAAAGAAAAGACATTAAAGGTATTCATCTGGGAAAGGAAGAGATGAAACTATCGTTATTTTCAGATGATATGATTTTATATATGGAAACCCCAAAAGTTCCACAAGTGGAGTACTGGAAGCAATAGATGCATCTGGCAACATCAACAAACAGAAGTCCATTGGACTGTTATACACATCAGATAAGACCACAGAAGAGGAGATTTTAAAAAGGTGGTATTCTTCACAAGACCCAAACATAAGTTGAAATATCTAGGGATATACCTGACTAAAAGAACAAAAGATCTATATGGGGAAAACTACAGAACATTATTATAAAAAAACCAAGAGCGACTTCAACAAATGGAAGAATATCCCAGGCTCGTGGATTGGAAGACTCAATATAGTCAAGATGTCAGTGCTGCCAAAGGCACTATATAAGTTTAATGCAATCCCGATACAATTACCCTCATCTTTCTTCAAAGAAAAGGAAAAACTGATTAACAACTTCATATGGAGAGGGAAGAAGCCCAGAATTAGCTGAGAACTCCTCAATAAGAAGGACACAGTGGGAGGGTGTGCTTTACCTGACTTTAGCGCATACTATACAGCCACAGTTGTCAAAACCACATGGTATTGGTACAATGACAGATACTCAGACCAATGGAAAAGAACTGAAAACCTAGAAATAAAATTATCAGCATACAGACCACTGATCTTTGATAAGGGCCCCCAAAATATCAAATGGGAAGCAGATGCCCTCTTTAACAAGTGGTGCTGGAAAAAATGGATATTTACATGCAGAAAAATGAAGCAAGAGCCTTATCAAACCCCATTCATAAGAATAAATTCAAGGTGAAACACAGACCTTGAAGTTAAACCCCAAACTATTAGGGCCATCAATGAGGGAATTGGGACCAACTTGAGAACTTTGGCACAGGGAATACATAGGCTATCAGAAATAGGGAGGGATGCAAACACAGAGGAGGCACAAATTGACAAATGGGATATATTGAAGATAAAACAGCTGTGTATATCAAAAGAATTCACCAAGAGAGTAATAAAAGAGTCCATGGACTGGGAAAACATCTTTAGCAATGACACATCAGACAAAGGCCTTATTACTAAAATCTACAATACTATGGTAGCTTCCAAAAAGAAAAAAAAATGAATTGCCCACTGAAGAGGTGGGCAAAGGACCTAAACAGAAGTTTCACAGGGGCAGAAATCCGAATGGCCAATAAATATATGAGAAAATGTTCCCGATCTTTAGGCATAAGAGAAATGCAAATTAAAACAACAATGAGGTACCACCTAACACCCTCAAAGGTAGCCCAAATCAAAAATTCAGAAAGCAACAGTGTTGGAGGGGCTGTGGGGAGACAGGAACTCTCATCCACTGCTGGTGGACCTGTAAGTATGTACAACCACTATGGAAACCGATCTGGCAATATCTAAAACAGATGGAAGTCGAGTTACTGTACGACTGAGCAACCCCCCTACTAGGAATATACCCAGAAGAGGCAAGAAACAAACCAAGACCAGACATTTGTGCTACAATGTTCATTGCGGCACAGTTCACAATTGCAAGGAGTTGGCAACAACCCAAATTTCCATCAACTGACGATTGGATTAAAAATCTGTGGTATATACATACAATGGAGTACTATGCATTGCTAAAAAGCAGTGGTGAACATATGAAGCACATCGCTGAATGGGAAGAACTGGAGGAAATCATGCTAAACAAAGTAAGTAAAGCACAAAAGGACAAGTATAACATGAGTCTGCTGAGGTAAGTGTTTTTTGTTTTTTTTTTAATGCAAAAGGGACATAGGGAAAAAGCTACTGTATACAAGCATTCTTGGGTTCAGGACCAGGTAATATGGCAGGGACCAGACTAAATACAGGGATACACATGGTAGACAAATAAAAAGGAGGTGGGGAAAGAAAATAATAATAATAATACGAAATAGGTAGCAGGGACATAGGGCACTAACCCACCCAAGGGGAGGGTATTGTTTATATCTCCACAGGGAAACAGGGACCAGGCTTCAACCCAGTGCTCCAAGATGTGAATGCAACATGCTGGCATTGAGTAGGAAATCAGTGGAGAGGTCTGGGGGACCTGCCCCAATACCTAACTACTAAGTGGACACCTGCCCCTCCCCCCCCGAAGAATTTATTTCAAAGGATGGCATTGGATCTGCAACTCCGGGGGAGGGACATATCTGATCGGAGCACATGGGAGCAGATGAAGGGGGAGGAGGAGAAAGTGAGCACATCCTGGCCCACCAGGCCATGAGGGCGATGCTCCCAATTACAGCAGCCAGTCCACAGAGAGGACCACATGGCCAGCCTCATGATGCCCCTCACTGACCCATAACCTTACAGGGGACAGCACCGGAGACACAATGTGGGAATTGCGCCCAATCTGATCCCACCACACCGAGGCAAGACGCTAAGAGGGTGCAACAGAATAGCAAGGGAATGGAATGGCGAGGTCCCCAGGGAATGCTGAAGGTGGACTTTGGGGCCAGGGTGGTGTGTCCCAACAGAATGAACTGGAAAACATTCTTAAAGGCCAACAAACAATCCTTGAACTAACTACAAGCTTTTCTTTCTTATTGTGATTTGTTGTTTTGTCATTAGTTTGTTGTTGTTGTTGTTTGTTGTATATTGTTGCTTGGTTTTGCTCTGTCTTGTTTTTGTGCATGTTATTATCTCCACAGGCTATCTAAATAAGATAGGCTGGATGACCAATCTGGAGGAGACAACAACGGGACCAACAGTTCCGGGAGGACATGGGAGAGGGGGATGAGGGGGGAAAGGCAGTGGTACTAACAAACCCAGGGACAAGAGAACAACAAGTGATCCAAATTGGTGGTGAGTAGGGTCTGGGAGACCTGGTAGGGCATGATCAAGGGTAATGTAACCAAGAGAAATTCCTGAAACCTTGGTGAGGACTGAGCATGATAGTGGGACAGGAGGAAAATCAAAGGAAATAGAGGCAAGAGCTGGAAGGCAAAGGGCATTTATAGAGGTCTAGATAAAGATGTGTACATATGCAAATATATTTATATATTAGGATGGTGAAACAGATCTATGTGCATATATTTATAGGTTTAGTATTAAGGTAGCAGAAGGACATTGGGCCTCCACTCATTACTCCCTTAATGCAAGAATACTTTCTTCTATTAAATTGGCATTCTATGATGCTCACCTTTCCCACACAATCACTGAAGACAAAGCGGGTGAATAAGCAAATGTGGTGAAGAAAGCTGATAGTGCCCGGCTATCAAAAGAGATAGCATCTGGGGTCTTAAAGGCTTGAAGGTAAACAAGAGGCCATCTAACTCAGAAGCAACAAAGCCCACATGGTAAAAGCACACCAACCTGTGTGATCACGAGGTGTCGAAGAGATCAGGTATCAGGCATCATCAAAACAAAAAATCCTATCATAGTGAATGAGGTGGGCAGTGCGGGGTGGAGACCCAAAGCCCATTTGTAGGCCACTGGACATCCCCTAACAGAAGGGTCTTGGGGAGGAAATGAGCCAGTCAGGGTGCAAAGTAGCAACGATGAAAAATACAACTTTCATCTAGTTCCTAAATGCTTCCCCCACTATCATGATCCCAGTTCTAACTTACAAATCTGGCTAGACCAGAGGATGTACACTGGTACAGATAGGAACTGGAAGCATAGGGAATCCAGGACGGCTGATCCCTTCAGGATCAGTGGTGTGAGTGACAATGTTGGGAGGGTGGGTTGGAAAGGGGGAACTGACTACAAGGATCTACATGTGACCTCCTCCCTGGGGAAAGGACAACAGAAAAGTAGGTGAAGGGAGACATCAGACAGGGAAAGATATGACAAAATAATAATTTGTAAATTATCAAGGGTTCATGAGGGAGGGGGAACAGGGAGGGGGGGAAATGAGGAGCTGATGCCAGGGCCTTAAGTGGAGAGCAAATGTTTTGAGAATGATGAGGGCAATGAGTGTACAAATGTGTTTTACACAATTGATGTAAGGATTGTGATAAGAGTTGTATGAACCTCTAATAAAACGATTTTTTTAAAGAGAAAAAAAAGAAAGAAAATGAAGCAATGGACACCATCTATATTAATATGCTCCTGAATTAGTTGGATTAAGAAAAAAGTAACAAAATTTTCTTAGTAACCATAAAAAAAGAAAATATGAAATGGAAGTCTTAAACTATTATTTTTGAGTTGACTATTTCTCTAGTTCTGTTGATTTTTGCTTTATGAGTTTTGGGTTCTGTTGTTAGTTTTACATATGCTTATAATTATTGTTGGCCTAACATTCCGTTTTTCCATTCTCATATTTTCAACTTATTAAATAGAGTATAGTTGGATCTTATCTTTTCATCCAGTCTAAAATTTTCATTCCTCAGGATTATATATTCACAATATTATTATTAGTATCATTGATTTATGTCTACAAGTTTGCTCTTTATTTCCTAAGCCTTATGTTCTTTTTGGTCCCCCAGTCTTCCATACTTTATTTTGCATTCAATTGTGGGAAACAGAAAGATTTCTCCCAAGTAGTTTCCCCAAATATATGTTAGACTTAGGACACTGCCTGCAGCAAATGGTAAATGATTGTCAAGTTACTTCCCTGAGGGCAATCAGTTGCCAGACTACTGTCTGGGCCCACCACAGGTAGAGCCCACTCCCTGCTGTTAAGGACAGTGGACTTCTCCCTAAAGGCTTGTGACCATTAGCCTGGTCCCTGTAGGTGGGGTTTACACCCTACTGATAATGGTTTCTACGGAGATCAGGTCAACCCTGCTCAGTGACATACAAATTTAGGCTGCCATCCTGAATCTAGGATCCACCCTTCTTGTCATATGTATACCCCAATATCTCCCCTTTCTATTGCGTGTATATCCCTAGGTTGTCACCCTCTTATTGCTGTATAACCTATAGTGCAGCCCTTTCCTGTGACTTATGTCTTTACCTGTAATTAGGGGGCTTGCATGTCCCCCCCAAAGGTATATAAACCTGGGTTAGCAATAAAGAGCTCTCTCAGGCTCCCCCCCTCTGGGCCTCTCATTGGCTCCCTCTCCTTTCCCATCTTTGCTCCCCTGTTCCCCTTCCTCTTGCCCTCCTTTCCCTTCCCCTATCTCCACGTGGACCACCAAGCAGAGCTGAGGTGAGCATGTTACCATAAAATGTGTCTGACTCCATTATTTCAATGTCTATTTTATCTCTCATGCTTTCTAGGACTTTACTATAATCTTTATATATATTAACCGTACAATTGTACCTATCAAACCCATGATTAGTTGTGTGGGGCTGGCATTTTCCCCACATTCAATGTTTGTTTCTATTTTGATTTATTTAGTGGTTTATTTTTATTCTAATTTTTGTGTTATTTTCACAATGATTACACTAAGGCCCAGTCTATACATATTAACTTACTATAATCAGCTTCAGATTTAAAGTTTCTTGATTCCAAGGAAATATAGAAAGGTTAATTCTGGATAACTCTATTTTATCTTTCCTATTTTTGTATTCGTGTTGATCTGCATGTTAAAACTATATGTGTTACAAACCCAGCGATAACAGTCGCCATGCAGCTGATTTCCACTGACAGTGACCCTATCTGGATGGTTCCATATGATTTTCATAACGATCATGTTAATGAAGGGGATACTGGTAACACAGTGGTTACAGAGCTCAGCTGCTAAATGAGATTGGCAGTTCAAAACACCAGCCACCGAGAAAGCCAAGGAGGAGGAGAGTCGGTGGAGTTACCCAGCTACCCTGGGCTCAGGCCACCTACACACACACATGCTTCACACAGAATAAAGATGTGGGCATCTGCTTCTACGAAGATTTACATCTATGGAAGCCCTATGGGGCACTTTGACTCTATCTTGAGGGTCACTGTCAATCAGAATGGACTGGACAGCAGTGGAGCTGTTTAGTTTTTGGTAGCCTGAAATAATCAAAGATGCAATCAAAATGCATGCATCAGTACTGATGGTTGCAGAACAGACAATGAAAAGACAGCTTATAAAATGAAAGAAAATAGTCTCAGAAATACTAAGAGATGAAGCATCACCACATGCTACCGTAGGAATGAATTTTGGAAACCTCACGCTAAATCACTGCTTCCCAAAGCACGTGACACCGCCCCCTGGGGGCGCTGGAAGGATCCAGTGGGGGTGTGTATTGGACAGGGTTCTCTAGAGAGACAAACCAGATTGCTAGTAATTACATATAAATATATTTATAAAGATAGAAATATAATTCAAGAAATGAACCGTTAAATTATATAGATAGATAATACAAGAAATTAACAGTTAAATTATAAAGCAGTGAGACACTAGCAGTCCTTTAAGGCTTGAGAGCTGCCAGATGCCAGTCCCCTTCTGTAGAGAGCTGGGCTATATATACCCAGGCAGCAAACAGCAAGGCAGGTCCCCAACTGTCATCAACTGTCGGTCCCCAGCTCCAGAGATGAACATTCCAATCGTGTGGGCTTGAAGGGACCTCACCTTATAGCGACACAGTCCACAGGCTAGGCATCCCACAGGTAGTGTACCCCTTTAAACTGAGGCACAGAACAAGCAAGGTAAGGCTCACCGAGCCATTTATCCCTCTGCCCTTCAGTTAATTCTACTTGTGTTTATAGGCCAGGCTGGCACAACAAACTATAGCAGGGTAGGACAGCAAAAGCAGATGCCTGCACTTTATCCTGGATTATGGAATATAGTACAAAAGGATTTCATTGCCAGAGGCACGCTGTGTGTGTGTGTGTGTGTGTGTGTGTGTGTGTGTGTATATATATATATATATATATTTTCTGTAAAGGGAGTGGTAGTCCAAACCAATGTGTGAACCTATGCATGAAATGAAAGAACAGAAAATGAAACCCACAGCTCTGGGGTCAATTCCAATTCATAGCATCCCTATAGCACAGATTAGAACCGCCTCTGTGGTTTCTGAGACTGTAACTCTTTATGGGGCCCAAACCCTCATCTTTCTCCAATAGGTGGGTTTGAACTGCTGATCTTGTAGTTAGCAACCTGTGTTGGTCTAGGTAGACTAGAGAAATAAATTCATAGACACTCATATGTGTATATAAGAAAGGTTTATATACAAGAGCAGGTGAAGATTGAGAAGACATCCCAGTCTAGTTCAGCTCAAGTTCATAGAACTGGTTTTAGCCCATATGTCCAACACTAATCTATAAAGTCCTCTTCAGACTCGTGTAACACATGCAATGACGCTGAATGCAGGAAGATCACAGGCCAGTGGGTGAGAAGTCTTATGGATACAGTTGCGTTATAAGCATCTCAGCATTGGCTTCTCTGGCTCCAAAAGTCTGGCTCCATCAGCCTCTCTCTATGTGTTCTCTCCACAGGGATGTCTCACAAGAAGTGAGCCGAGAGAGAATCTCCCGCCTCTCAGGAGAAATACTGGAGTTCCCAGAATCCTCAAGAGAAGGCCATGCCCACACAAAGGCCTCATTGGTTATCACCTGATTGACAGGCAGGACTCCACTCCTTCACTCTTCTTTCAAATTGACACATGATTATATAACCACCACACCACCCAATGTGCAATCCACTATGATACCAAGGCTCTTAAATGAAAGACACCAATCACAAAATCCCACACCTGGTACGATTCCATTTATATCAGCTATTCAGCATCGACACATCCCTGGGGGCAGAAAGCACACCGGGGCGGCTTGAGGTGGGAGTGGAGAGGGAGGGGGATAGAGCGGCTGCTAAGGGGTGATGGTTTCAGGTCCAGGTGATGGTTTCAGGTTCCAGGATTGACTGCGATGATCGTGGCACATCTCAGAGTATGCCAAGATCATTAAACCGCACCCTTTAAGTGGATGGGTAGTAGAGTATGTGAATGCTATCTCAATAAAGCTGTTACGGGGTGGGGAGAGCAAATTACTTTCGGTTTGGGGAGGTGGACGTGCCTGAGACTTCTCTGGTCCTGGCCTGCTCATGGGCCGTAGCCTGCACTAGTGAAGACTTGGCCAAAGCCCAGAGGAGCTCTGTTCCTCTGTGCTTTGCCGTGAGTGATTGATTTTTAAATAACCCTTTGTGAAGCCAGACATGCAGCGTCTAGTCTTACACATCCTCTCTTCGGGCTGGGGTGGGGGGGGCACGGAGGCTATGTTTTCCTCTCTGAAAGAGGTGACGGCTTAAGGGCCAATTGTCAGTTTTCGTTTTCTTGGCCCTTGACTCAGGTTCATTGTCAACTCCAACAGCTTCCAGTATCAACGACACAGGCGCCAAACACTCCAGGAGGCTGGCTTGGAGGCTCCCGGGCTCTTTTCCCGAATGGAGGCTCAGTTCTGCTCCGGGTTCTTGGAGGTCTAGGTAGGAGGGAAGTGACCTGAGGGGGACTGTTCAACCTGGGAGCTACATAGGTCCGTCTGTGCTGCTGTGAACTCCCAGGCCTGGGGCGTGGGGGGCGGTGGTGGTGGCAGATTCTGGGACTGGCAGGGCTGAGTTGTACAAACACAGAACAGGGACAAGGGGAAACTGAGGGAAGGGGTGTTCACGAACTAGTGGGTCAGGTAAGCGTCTGGAAGAATCTCAATTCTCGTGCTTGAGGGGCTCTACTGGACACCTTGGTATAGCTCCCCAGAAGCATTCAGTACCACCTACTCCACCTGCCTCAACTCCTCCCTCAGCCTCTTGCTCCCCAGGGTGCCTGGTGGCAGCCTGTACCCAGGCCATGATGGGCTCACATCCTCTGTGTGGCAGGGTGGGCTAGTGAAGCCTGGGTGTGGCCTCCACCACATCCGACGCAGGGTGAGCAAAGCGGCTGCAGCACATGGTTGGATCCAGATGGATGTGCACAGGCCAGTGCTTGCTAGCAGCTGCCTTGTCTGGAAGCATAAGCTATAGGTAACTCCTCTCTCTCTCTTTCTTAATACAGAACCGTCCTACCATTGCTATGAGCCATAGTCATTCCATGAAGCTACTTTGCAGGCTAACCATGGAGATGGCTCAGGGACTGGCTGGCTATCGTATCCACTGAGGCTACAAGCAGCTCAGTACTTCAGCAGCGTGTATGTGGTGGTTACAGAATCTGGTGTCAACTTCAGACTATTAAGAGTGAAGGGGTGGAGTTTAGCCTGTCAATCAGGTTGCAGCTTGATGACCTCATTTGGAGGTGCTAGAGAGATAAATAGCTGACTGGAGGCCAGATGCACTCTCTGCTTTGTCTTCCTGCTGACAAGCCACATGGAGCTACACTGATGGAGCCAGAGTCCAGAAGCAGAAGGAGCCACGTGCAGACCCACACCAGCACTGAGATGCTTCCACAACCACTGAATCCACAAGACTTTCCACCCACTGGCCTGTGATCTTCCTGCATTCAGCATCATTGCATATGTTGTGTGAGTCTGAAGAGGAAATTATAGACTGGTATCAGACATATGGGCTATATCGGACTTACGGACTTGATCTGGACCAGGCTGTTTTCTTAATGTACAATTACTCTTTGATATAAAGTTCTCTCTTACACACATGAGTCTCTATAAATTTGTTTCTCTAGTCAACCCAGGCTAACACAGTGTTCATGTTCTGTCCCTCCCCCAGCACCTTCTTTTTCCTCTGCTCTCCTCCCTCTTGCCTTGTCACTCACAAGAAAGAATACATAAGCGTCTTCTCATGCTTTGGGTTCCAGAGATTCTAGGCTAAAATCCGGGATCAAATCCAAACCCTAAGCCTCAGTGAACCACTAACAGGAAAATAAAGGAAGACGCCGAAGGTGTGGTGAGATGGAGGTAAGGAATGAAGGGAGAACAGGTCAAGCTTGGAGGAAAGGACTACAAAGAGGGACAAATGTTCAAGATTTTACAATCTGGAGAACCCAAATGCTCCTCCATTGAGTCAATTCTGATGCAGAGACCCTGTATGGTTTCTGAGTCTTAATTTGTGTGTATGTGTGTTGTCTTTGTTTGTAATGAACTTGTCACAAGACTCCAAGTCCATTCCAGTTGTACTTTGCCTCCTTTTTCCTTTAAGCCGCTCAGACCACTGTAGGTTTGAGGGCTACGGAATCTGGAGGGTAAGCCTAAAGCTTTATGGGAACAGTCAGTCTCATTTTCTCCCTTGGAGCAGCTAGGCAGGTTTGAACTTCTGACCTTGTAATTAACAGTCCAATGCTTAACCCATTGGGCCACCAGAACTCCACAATTCGCAGAGGGAGCCATTCATTACAAGCTGCGACCATACATATAGATGTGTCATCATATGTGTGTGCAGGACCTGAAGGGGGTGCCAGGAGGCAAGGAGAACCTGTCGCAGGGAATGTGATGTTAGTTTGAAGCCTTGATGAGATTTTTTGGGAGAAAATGCTAATTGGGGTAAAAATCCAGTCATTGGGATCTCGTAAAGGGGTGGGGTGAGAGTGAGGGGAAGCTGTTCTCCAAAGGTGGGGAATCAAAGGGAATATGCAGAAGCGAGGAAGACTTCCTCCAGGAGAGAGCATGCCTCCCAACCTCAAGCCATAGTAGAGGCTACATTGTACAATGTATTCTACACCCTAGCCCAGCACAAACACACACACACACACACACACACACACACACACACACCCTAAAGCAAGTTCCATGAAATAATACAAGGGGATTAAAAAAAAAAGTTCCTGGGAAACTTTGACTACCCTTTAATTCCATTTTTCATGATCATTCTGCAGTCCTCTCATATGTGTCCTTAGTGTATGGGGCTTCACTTTTACCGTGATTTCTGTTTCATTCTATTGAGAAATGCTGATCATGAGCCACTGAATAGATTTCGTGACCCAGCTATGAGGTCAGGATCTATAGTTAAAAAAAATAAAATTCAAGAATACAACATCCTCCCACACACACACCACCCCTTGTGGGAAAAGAGGCAACATGAGAGAGACGTGGACTTTTGCAGTAAAACGGTCAATCGATCTAAACAGGCAGCTTTAGCAAAACTGTAAACAGCCAGTAAATGTAAGGAAGGATGCTCCATGTCCCCAGCAACCAGCGAATGAACAAAAAAGTCAGATCCGTGCTTTTTCTTTCAGGTTGGAAACAATTAAAAATACTGATAATACTTGGAATACGAGTCGGCAGATGAGTGGCAAAAATAGTCTTTCAGAAGGTGGCTATCACAGCTATTGACATTTCAGATGCCCACATGCCTTGATAGAGCAGTGCCACTGGAACAATGCCTCGGGTCCATTGTCCTACTGTTTGCAGTGACGTCTGCCCGGCCAGTCATGTCTTTTGAGTGGCATGTGGGCCCCAGCAAAGAAAGATGTGCATGCTACACTACTCAGAGGAAGAAGTTGTTGAACAGAAGATACAATATCCAATGTTCCACGTTTTAAAATCTTCACACACAAGGGGGGTTGTGTTAGTCTGGGTACTTTAGAGAAACAAATCTACAAAAATTCATGTGTAAGAGTTTTATATAAAGGTTAAATACACATCAAGAAAATATCCCAACCCAGTGCTGCCCAAGCCCACACGTCCAACATTAACCCATATGTCCAACATCAATCCACAAAGTCCTCCTCCATCTCACAAAACACACACTATGATGCCAACTGCAAGAGGAAAGCTGAATCAGTGAACATGTGAGCATTTCAGCGCTGGCAGGGGTCTCCACACGGCTGCGCCAGCACCCAGGGCTGCATAAAGGTAGGTCCATGTGGCTTCTCCTTGGGGATGTCTTGCAGAAAGTGAGCCTTGCAAGCTGAAGCAGGGAACTGGCTAAGGCAGCTGCACCCTGGTCCGACCATCAGAAAGCAAGAGACCTGAGAACTAGAAAGGCAAGGCTCACTGAGCCATTTATCCCTCCGTCCTTCAATTAACCCCACATGTGTTTATCGGCCAGGTTGGCACAATAAACTAACTCAGGGGGTTTCCAAAAAAATTGTGAAAAAGTAGAATTAGCATATAATGAAAAATTTCCATGAACTTTTGAAGCCTTCACCCAACTCTTGTGTGCTGTTGGAACCCTGGGGGTGTAGAGATTGCGTGTTGGGCTATGAGGCACAATGTCAGTAGTTTGAAACTACCAGCTAATCTACGGGGGTCAGAGGAAGCTTTCTACTCCCACAGAGATTTATTGCAGTGAGTTGGGGGTTTTGCATGTTGTTGTTTGTATTAGGGGCTGTCAAGTTCAAGTTCATTCCAACTCATAGCTGTACAACACTAGGCACGGCACAACAAACAGGGCCCGTCTGAGGCTCCTCACAGTCACGGCAATGGGGGAGCCCATGCTACAGTCATGGAGACAAGCTAACTACATAAATATATTTCAATACACACACGGGCCTGTTCAGGGGACTGAAAAGCTGGCAGTTTGAACCTACCAGAAGCTTCACAGGAGGAAAGACCTGGTGGTTGGCTCTCATCAAAACCACCTAAGAACCTCTATGCGTCAGTTTGACCATCACACAGGGATGCTAACAGCATCACACACACACACACACACACACACACACACACACACCAGCTAACAGCATCACACATGTGCACACATGGTCTCACCTCAATGACTCAACTCACTGCCATCAAGTCTATCTCAATTCATTGCGACACTAGAGGACAGGGTGGAACTGCCCTTGTGAGTTTCTAACAATAGATTTTTTTCCCCCAGGAGTAAAAAGCCTTGTCTTTCTCCTGAGGAATGGCAGGTGGCTTTGAACTGCTGACCTTGCCTGCAGCAGCACAACACAGAACCCACACCACCATTAGGGCTCTTTATGCATCTATTTCTATATATCCACACCCACACTGATGGAGATAGGCAACTACAGACACTGCTTACTTCTCAAATCACAGGGGGGGGGTTCTGCCTTCTCAAGAGCTCTGGGTGCTCTGGCTGTAAAACAAAACTCAGGCTGCTAACAGAATGGTCTTCAGTTCGAATCCACCAGTCACTTTTTAGGAGGAAGATGAAGCAATCTACTTTAGTAAAGAGTTAGAGTTTCTGAAATCCTATGGGAGCAGGTTGACTCTGACCTATTTTTAAAAAAGAATCAAAGTCACTGCAAATGAGTAGACTGATTCCCAACTAGCAGCAACCATGTAGGACAGGGTAGAACTGCCCCTATGAGTTTTCGACTGTAACTCTTTACAAAGGTAGAAAGCCTTATCCTGCTCCCTCGGCACACTCGGTGGTTTAGAGCTGCTGACCTTGCAGTGAGCAGCGAGTCACTGTAAGTCAGGATTGGCTTGACTGGAGTTGGCTTGGTCTGCTTCCGAACTTTTATGTTGTTGTGAAGTGCCATCCAGCCACCCTGTGCGCACAACAAAATGAAACCCTGCATCATTGGAGAAGCTGGATTATTTGAAGAGTGAGGCATCAGGATTGGAGGAAGGCTGATAACAACCTGCAGTATGCAATCTTGCTTGCTAAAAGTGAGCATGACTTGAAGCGCTTGCTGATGAAGATCAAGGATTGTAGCCTTCAGTGTGGATTGCAACTCAATGTAAGGAAGGAAGACCGAAATCCTCACAATTGGACTAATAGGTAAATGTTGACAGTGTCAAGAATTTTGTCTTACTTGGATCCACAATCAATGCTCAGGAAAGCAGCCGTCAAGAGAGCAAAAGATACAATTGCACTTGAAGAATAAGGGTGTTGCTTTCAGGATGGAGGTGTGCCTGACCCAACCAAGGTGTTCTCCATTGTATTGTATGCATGTGTAAGTTGGACCGGGAATAAGGAAAGCCATAGAGCTGGTGCATTTGCCTTGTAGTGGCAAGGATTATTGAAATCCTGGCAAGGATTACTGAAAATACCATGGACTGCTAAAAGGACAAACAGATGTCATGCAAGAAGTACACCCAGATTGCTCATTATAGGCAAGAATGGCAAGATTATGTCTTACATACTGTCCTACTTAGGTTTATTGTGCCAACTAGGTCTCCATAGGAACATGTGAGTGGAGTTTAATCAGGTTACAGCTTGAATGTAGGGCAGCCGAGATCAATGCTTTCCGAGGCCAGCATCCCGTCTCTTTCTCTCCCTGGTGATCGGACCAGTGCACTGCTGCTTGAGTTAGCCCTTTGCCTCAGCCCATGTGCTGCACTACCTGTGGGCTGAGCCAACCATGGATCCTCTCCCTCCTTGATCTGCTCCGCCAAGCTGCTGCTGGTGGATGGGGTCACCATGCATGTATTGCTGGAGTTCAAGACCCCCGTGGGGCCTGCTATGGTAAAGTGCCCTGCCTACTGAAATTGCTGTCTGCTTTCTTGACTTTCGACTGGGATCCCGCACAAGCTGAAGGACTTCAGTATATTAACTCCCACAAAATTGAGTTGAACTGCACCCTCTGTACTGCTGTGTGGACAAATTAGCCATTACATTCCTCCTCTCACTGTATAAACTATCCTTTTACATACACATAATCATAAGTGTCCTGGTTTTGTTTCTCCAGAGAAGCCCACCTAACACACATACATTGGACATATTGTCAGGAGAGACTAGTCTCTGGAGAAGGACATCATGTTTAGTAAAGTGGTGGGGTATGAAAGAGGAACTTTTATATTTCTACATTATTTGTACTTTTGGACAACATATGTAAAGCCCTTTTCAATCAGGAAACCTTAAAAATAAAGCTCTCACAAAAGGACCAAAACACCTTTCAGATGTTTCTTGCTTCTTCAACTGGAGATACAGTGACAGTGGTCATTAGATGCTGTGAAGTAGGTTCTTACCCATGGTGACCCAATGGACATCAGAACAAAACAATGTCCAGCCCTGTGCCATCTTCCGTTGTTGTTCTGTTTGAGCCCATTGTTGTAATCCAGTGTCAATCCAGCTTTTGACAGTCTTCTCCTTTTTGCCGACCCTCTACTTACCCAGTGCCAAGCAGGGACTGGACTCTCAATATTTTTAAGGTCTCTCCACCCATGCTTCTAAGGAACATTCTCACAGCACATCTTAGTATAAACAGAGTTCTTTTGGCTATTGGTGTAGGAAATTACACCAAATTTGATCACTATAACATTTTGAGTTTTAATTTAAGGAATCACTTGATTTCTGGGAAGCAAAAAAGTCTAATCAATCTTAGGTTTGATTTTCACGGGCACCACCTTCTGCTTCCTTGGCTAGAGTGTTACAACCAAAGAAAAGGGATCCACTGGAAACACAGGGAAGCTAGGACGGATGAACCCCTCAGGACCAGCAGTGAGAGTGGTGACACTGGGAGGGAAGGGGTGTAGAAAGGGAGAACCGATCTCGGGGATCTACATATAACCTCCTCTCTGGGGAATGGGCAACAGAAAAGTGGGTGAAGGGAGACACCGGGAAGTGTAAGATAAGATAAAATGATAATTTATAAATTATTAAGGGTTCACGAGGGAAGGGGGAGAAGAAGGGAGAGGGAAGGAAAAAAGGAAAATGAGCTGATTCCAAGAACCCAAGTGGAAGGAAAATTTTGAGAATGATGAGGGCAACGAATGTATAAGGGTGCTTTACTCAACTGAAGTATGTATGGATTGTGATAAGAGTTGTATGAGCTCCAATAAAATGATTTATTAAAAAAAAAAGAAAAGGGATCCAAAGTTCAAAAACAAGCAACCAAATCGATGTGAAGGGGTGTGGATGCAGTGGAGATGCCAATCCCACCTGTAAGATAATTGGACAGTCCCTCTCAGCAGGGCCACATGGATAAATCCAGGGTGCAGTGTAGCACTGATGTCCATGCAACTGTCCTCTAGTTCTTTAATATTTCCTCCCCTTACTGTTATGGTTCCTGTTTTACCTCTTTAATCATGTTACATTTCCACATGTTTATTTGTACATAGAAAATCATTTGGTACATGACAGCCAAGACAGATAACCCTTCAGAAACATCAACAGGAGTAATGGTTCCCTGAGGGCATGGGAAGAGCAGGGGGGGGGGGGAAGAGGAGAAATAGGGAGCTGATAACATTGATGACTGTAGAACCCCACCCAATAGGATTGAGCAACAGAATTTTTTTGTGAATGGATATTTTGAATTGTGTAAGATGTGTCCCCAAACCTATTATATTAAAAATACATATGGGTTTTGGTGGTAAAAGGAGGGGAGGAAGGGGGCCAAGAGGGGAGCTGAAGCAAGAAGTTCAAGAATAAAGAGAAATGATTTGAAACAGATTGTGGTAGCAATTTTACAACACTGCGTGATGTGATTGAACTACGGAATGTTCTATCTGTAAGCACGCCCCATAAAATGACTAAAAATTAAAACAAAACAATAACCCAGGAGACAGGTGAGCAGATGTTAGGTGATCAAATAACTCAGTCACTGGAACCCAAGGAAGACACCCAAAGGTTTGTTCCCAGGGAGGAAATGTGCCTCGTTATTGCAGGTCTCACCATGAGGAGCTGGGAAGTTGATTCGAGTGGGAAACACTCATGCGCCTATCATGTGATTACGTCTGTAAAAGCCTATGCGAACTATGGAGGCTTCTATTTGGGACGGTTGCTTAAAACAAGACTCTCAATTGCTTGGTACTCCAACTACACGGAACTAGTCTTCTTCCCTCTCTCCTTCCCACTGTATGTCCCCTCACGTCGTGTCGTGTCGTGTCGCGTCACGGCTGGTAATTTCTCTGCTGGGACCGAGCGCCCTCACAGTTCAGGCTTGTCATCTTAGATTGGCCTCTAGTTGTGATAAGTTCTCTGGTGTCACTGAGTCCCTGAGGCTTGTAGATGAACAATTCGTTTCCTTCCTTCAGGATGAGATTTTTTCTCCTTAAAAAATATTTGTGGGAGGCATGCAATTCTTTAACTAGAGTTTTGGTGAAGAAGAAATCTTTTCAGGGGTGTTTGGTATTTTTTAAAACTGATTTCTGAAAGGGTAATCTTTTAGTGCTGACAAACCAGAGTCAGTCTCTCTCTCTCTCTCTCACTCCCCCCTTCTCTCCCCGTAAATAAGAAACCCAGCCTTCACACACGAATCCTCCTCACTGTATAAAAGGAGCGAGTGAGAAGAAATCTATAGCCCTCTTCCTGAGGAACAGACTGCTTTGGCAATGAGCCCGGCCATTCAGGAGTGCTTCAGGATCTGTTGCTGAAACCCAACTCATTATGACTGATTTTAGGCAGGCAGCCAAAATAGAAAGATTGACTACATATATTTTTTGGTTTTTCCATCTTGTCCCTTCTCTGCATTCCCAGTTTTAAGAAGTGCCAACTCTGAGGTCAAGGTTAGATGCAGATACCCCAACATGAATACTCCATTAGTCCAAGCCAAACTCATCTAAGGGTTGTGCGGTTTCCAGAGCAACGGGATGCTACCATAAACATCCAAAGGTACCTAGATTTAACTCCAAAATGCCCATGACACTTTACTCCAAATACCAGTTGCTGCCGCTCAAAATGCCAACTCTTTTAGTCTGAAGACATCCTCCAAATATGCCTAATCTAGTTTTCCTTCCCAGCACCTGGCAAAGTCTGGTAGTGAGTATCCTGTAAACATCTTCTAAATGGAACATTTAAGCCTTTTGGTCTCCCCCCCCCCCCTGTCTCATTTTATTGCCCCACTATGATTACTCAATCACTTCCCCAAACTCTGCTATATTTGCCTGTAGTTCTTTTGCAATTTTGTGTTGAGTGGAGCTGGAGTCTGTCACAGGCACCGCAGGGGTATAGTGTTACACATTGGGTGCTAACCATCGGTCAGCAGTTCAAAGCCACCAGTCGCTCCCCAAGAAAGAGATGAGACTTTCTACTCCCATAGAGTTGCAGTCTCATAAACCCACAGGGGCAGTTCTACCCTGCCCTAGAGGGTTGTCAGATTTGCTTGGGTTTTGTTTTTTTAAGTTTATCTTTGTAGGTGATGTGGTGATATAATTTAAATTAAATTTGTTTAAACAATTCTAATAGTTTAAAAACAATTAGAAATTATTTCACATCAAGTGTTGTACAATTGCAACCACAATCAGAGGGGTTAAGGGAGAGGATGTCAAGGAGTCCAGGATGGAGAAGAATGTTTGGAATAAGACATTTTTTTATTCTACTCTTTAAAAAAGTATTGTGAATTAAGTAAAGGTTTACAGAGCAGATCATGTTTTATATTCACTAATTCATATACTTTTTGTTTCATCTTATTACTTTCCCATGAAATGTAATATTACATATCCCATTTCCTGTTTCTCTTCTTCCTTCTAACCTAACTCTCCTGACGTTTGTCCTTGAATAAATGTCACCACTTTGCCCTCAAGTGATTATTTATTCTCTACCTGCTGAGCAATGTCTTTACAGCCACTTAATCGTTCCCTTCTAGTCGGAACTGTTAGGAAGGAAGAAGAGAATGTGTATTGAAAGGCCTCCACCAAGCCCGGCTACAAAAAAGTCTGCCTTATGGAGAAGTCCTAAGAACTCATCGCTGAGTCTCTCGCATTTTCAAAAACTCAGTCTCTGCTTTGTCTTCACCCACTCCATTGGCGGCTGATTCAGTGCCATGGAGATGCTGCTGCTATTATCCTTGAGCCAGCTCTCATGGGGACCCATGTACAACATACGGAAATGCTGCCTTGTCCTGTGCCATCTTTATGATGGTTGGCATGCTCAAGTTCATTGGTACAGCCACTGTTTATGACTGCCTTCAAACCCTGGGGCGCCCAGCTTCCAGCACACTGACAATATTCTGCTGTGATTTGCAGTGGTTTGGGAAGCAAATCACCAGGCTTTCTTAGCTACACGGAAGCACAGCCACTGTGGAGGGCCCTCGTGGCATTTGTCCTCACGCTGGCATGGCTCCCCACAGCGTAGCAGCACACAAGACACCACTCCCACCAAGTGCCAGGCAGCAGAGGTATCATCTGATACTACCAATTTGATATATTGGACCCAGCTCGCTCCCTTCAACCATCTACTCGGCTTCTCCTTGTAGACATCTTGTGAGTGTCTCAAATGTAAAGTTCAAAATAAACTCCTTCACCAAGAGTGTTCCTCCCACAGCCTTTCTCATTTTAGCAGAGAACAATTTTGTCTGTCCAATGGCGTAGGCACACTCTTTAGAGACATCCTAGACGCTTGCCGTTGACTCCTTACTTACAATCTACCAAGAACTCTGGTTTGGCATCACCTTCACCTTCACCTTCACTGTGGTCCATGTCACCGTTCTTTAGTGCAGCACTAGGACAATGCTATTAGACACTTGTCAAGTCCATTCTGGCTCATAGTGACCCTGCACATGACAGAATGGATGGCCACTCCTTCCTGCGCCACCCACAATATCATACTGACCACACTTGAGTTCATTGTTGCAGCGTCAGTTCAGTTCATTAAAGGCCTTCTTGCTGACCCTCTCTAATGACTATTACTAGTACTATTACTGGGGTGCTTGTGGGTTATGCATTGGGCCGCTCAGCAGTTAGAAACCACCAGCTGCTTCTTGGAAGACAGACGAGGCTCACTACTCCTGTAAAGAGTGGAGGTCTTAGAAACCCACGGGGGTTGTTCTGCCTGTCCTAAGTCACAGAGTCAGAATGGACTTGATGGCCGTGAGTTTGAGAGTACATTTAGCTTCCTAAAATCATTTTCCCAGAGACCTCAGTACCTTGATTTTTGTAGTCCTTAACCTGGAACAGTATTATCCTTTTTGCCACCAACCTCTCCTTAGTCCATCATAGTCCCTATACTTTTGTCATTACTCAAAAGTATAAGCCCTCGAGTCTAAATGCCAAGAACGTGGCCATCATGTTCTACCTTCCCATTACCTACGATTCCTATGCTAACATCCCTCCAACTGCTTTAGAATCGACAATCCAGTAGTCCTACCCGTCTATTGTCCCTCACTACATCGTCTTATTTTCACTTTTTTTTTTAACTGAGTTTAAATTTCATAGTCAATCATTTCATCAGCTTCCAATAAATTCTTCCTAGTCCTGCTCTCCATCATATTCCTGGAACCATCAAACCTGATTCAATTCACGTCTCCACCTAAGTCTGGGCCAGTTGACATGGCTGGAGAAACACACAGAACCAAGCTTACTGGTCCTTTCCATTTATGATCACTAGCCCCGTGTGTAACGTTCAACAGTCTCCCCATGGCTTTTCATTAGCCCCATCCTTACCTTCTCCTTTTCCCTGAAATCTTCCCATTCACAGTTCGATATAAGACCTTCCTTCATATTTTGTGGGGAAATAGGAGCAATCCAAAGAGAACTTCTACAAAGTTCCACATGTACTGACATATGTGAGGGGGTAACCCCCTCAAATGGAATTGCACTGCGGAGCAGACCTTTCGTAGTATGCATTTTTCCTGCTAGGTGAGCATCCAGCAACTCGTTCTGAGTTAGTGCACCCAGTGGTGTTTCTTGAAAAGGTTCTCTCTGGTCACAGTGAATTTTTTTGGTAAAAAGTCTTGCTTGAACCTTGATTTTTGTGATGGCTGATTTAAAAGTACAGCATGCGGCTGTGCAATTTTGTTTCCTGCTCAGGAAAAATGCTGCAGAAACTGTTGTGATGTTGAACACAGTTTACAAGGGCAGCACTATGGGAAAAACACAAGCGTATGAGTGATTTTCTCATTGCATAAAGGTGAAATATCAACTGATAACGGCAGACCTCGTTCTGTACATGTCAGCTTCTAGAATGGACAAAAAATGTTGACTCATAGTGCATTTGGAGTATGTTCCACCAGGTCAGACTGTTAATCAAGCTGGAGATTCTGAAAAGATTGCCTAACTGTGCGACAAAAAAAGCCTGATTTGTGGCAGACAGGGGACTACTTTTGCTACCACAAACATGCACCCACTCACACAGGCATCTCTGTACCAGTTTTTTTTGGGGGGAAAAAATCTGTATGCCTCTCTTGCCCCACACACCGTACTCACCTGACCTCTCTCCATGGGACTTCTTTTTGTTTCCGCAAATGCAGTGACATGAAAGGACAGTGATTCGCCGACCCAGAAGAGGTGACGAAAAAGTGATGTCATCCATCCAAACATGAGTTTGAAAAATGTTTCCAAGAATGGAATTGCAGATTTGACAAATGTAGTAAATGTAAAGGAGAGTACTTTGAAGATGATAAGGTTGTTTTGTTAAAAAAAAATTAAATACATAGCTTGGGGAGGTGGTACCCCTTCCTATGTCACTATGTATTCAGTTTACCCTGTTAATACTACCTTTATGCTCCATCTTAGACTAACCTCTCCTGTCTTTAAAACAAAACCAAGAACTTTCTCAACCTCTTCCAGCCACTGTTCTTCTCTTTTTCCTTTAGCCAAATTCCCTGCAAGATCTTATCTTCTATCTCCAACCCTTTCCCTTCTCTCTTAAACCCACTCCTAAAAGGCATTTGGCCTTGACAATTTACCTGGCACAACTTAAAAATTTTTAAAAAATTTATCGTCTGCTCATCTATCACATCTCAGTTCTAACCCGACTGAAACCTTCTCTGAATTTCTAACTCTTGTGGACCTTCCAGTCGATTCTGACCCACTGAGGCTCCTTTTGTGCAGGGCAGTCTGTTACCTGCATCCATCATTGCATTGCTTACAGTGGTTGTCATTCTCTGTCTTCTGTGATTCTTCAAGTCTTTCTTCTGCACTGGCCTCTCAGCTTTCTCAAGGAAGAGAGGTCTACTGCTCTGTTGCGACCGTGTTGCCTGTGTCTAGCACAGTGCTGGCAGAGAAGGCTGCCAATGGACAGTGCAGGACTGAATGCTTCATCATCGTCATTTTCACTGGAAACAGGAGAGAAAGGAAGTAGAGAGCAGTAAAAAGGCCAGTTTCAAAAGCCGTATGGTAGAATAGAAATGATGAGGGTGAGTAGAGGGCATGCAACATGGTCCTTTTCTCCCAGCCAGGCCGGGGAGAGCCTCCTTGCTGAGGAGGTCTACCTGCATGGTTAACAGAGCTGCTTCCCACCATCAGCTGCACAGGCTCCTGCATCCAGCGTCCTGGGAGAAGGCCTCTTTCCCAAAGGATTGATTTGGAATTATACATCAGACTTCACAGTAAGACTCTGCAGGCACACACGGCTCATCATTATCTACAAGTTATGAACCAGGGATATTAAAAACACACGCAGATCAGCTTAAAGTCCCACATTAAGGTCCTGTATCAGTGGAAGATCAGTAAAAAAACAGGACTTGTTACTTTTTGGGGGGTCTTGTATCCATTGCCCAATTTTCCACCACTATAAAGAGAAATTCAAGCTTCCTAACAATGATGCCTCCTGACGTGTGCCCCCCCCCCTACTTCCAAGTTCTACTAATCCTATCATACTTTGGTCTAAAAAGTTCATGAACAAATGTTGATAATGGAATTTCTCCATAAACTTTTTGAAGTCCCCCTCGTATCTGCCTACTCTAGGTATTTCATATTAGTGAGATGGTATTTGTCCTTTTGGGATTGCCTTGCTTCACTCAACACATTAGGTTAGTGGTCGCACAGATTGTGTATTTTGTAAGTACCTAACAATACTGGAAAAACCCTGTGTGGCAGTTACATCATCTACTGTCAACTTGAGGAAGGGGTGAAGTCTAGCCTGTCAATCAGGTCATAGCTTGAGACCTCATGTGGTGGTGCAATGGAGAAAAATAGCTCACTGGAGGCCAGACACATTCGCTCAGCTTTGTATTTCTGATGACAAGCTGATAGAGCTAGAGTCCTAGAGCCGCAGGAAGCACGAGACCCATGCCAGCGCTGAGATGCTTCAACCACCACTGGATCTGTAAGACTTTCCATCCACTGGCCTGTGATCTGTTTGCATTCAGCATCATTGCATGGCTGTGTGAGTCTAAAGATGAACATATGGACTAGTATTTACACATGGGGTAATATCGAACTTATGGACTTGATCTGGGCTGGGCTGTTTCCTTAACGTGCAATTGCTCTTTGATATAAGGTTCTCGATTACACACATATGAATGTCTCTGGATTTGTTTCTCTAATCTACACTAGTACACCATGTGGTCTGTCATCCAAAATGGACACTTTGAGACTAAAAAGAGGGTCTATGAATAAGCATGCTAGGACATGAGTAGGTATGTCTCCAGTCATGCAAAGGATGCATTAAGCGAATCAACAATAGACCACAGAATGGACAAGACACCGGTTTAATGTGTGTGTGTGTGTGTGTGTGTGGGGGAGTGTCTTATTTCAATATCATGATCCTGAATGAGTATTCTCTCCACTGAGTAAGCATATTGTTAGATGTCACTTGCTTTATTGACTTGCTTTTTCTAAACTGAACGATATTCTTTTAAATAAAAATTTAACATAAAGAACAGACATGTATTGTCTCACAGTTCTGAACCCAGGACGCCAGCCTGTTTCTGAAGGCTCCAGGGAAGACCCTTTCTGGGCTTGTTTTTGGTAGCTCCATGCAGGCCTTGGCAGGTGATGCATCTTCACGGCAGTACCTTTCCCATCTCTCCGTCTTTTATCTTTTCTAAGGGTACCACTCAGACTGGATTAGGACTCAGCCTTCTCCAATTAACAAACAACATCTTCAAAGACCCTATTTCCAAATGAGGCCACAGCCACGGGTCCCAGAGGGAGGACTTCAACGCACCCTTCTGTGGGGCACAACTCAATCTGGCTACTGTTATTGGCCACGAGCTGGCTCTGGCTCATTATGCAGAAGGCCTGGTCCTGTGCCTTCTTCACGGTCTTCGGCATGTCCAAGCCCATTTTTTCTAGTTTATCTTTAAAAAAAATTAGTGCTTTTATAAACAACTTCACTGCCATACAACTCACTCGTCATATATTGCAATATTTCAATCACATCCATAACAATTATGCAACAATCATTATAATCGATTCCAAAACATTTTCTTCCTCGTCCTTGTTGGCTCTTCATTTCCTGAGAGACTCCCTGGTCACGCCCCTTGGAATCTACTGATCCTGTTGTTGTCTCCATTGGTTTGCCTAGTCTGGGTTCATATACAGAAAATCATACAAAAATCTAGAGAGATTACAAACAAATGGCCCCAAAACAATGAAACAGAAGAAAACCCTATCGCTAACAAAGCAGACAAGGCATCACATCTTGACCTGCTAAGCAATGCAGCGGCCACCCTGCAATGCACTGTCAGGCAGCCAGGCCTTTCCCACCTCTGCTCTATGGTTCCAAGGGCATTTTTGTGGCCATCGTCAGTCCCCCTAAAGGAAGGCTTCCCTCATTTTCACTGGCCCTTTCTGATGACATGTCCCAGGGGAGTGAGTTCAAGTTTAATAGCCAGTAGGAAGAGGAAGACTAGCTTTTGGAATCTAAAAGTCAGTTTAACCTCCATCCTCTGCCGGGATCTTTTCTGGCCCTAACATGTTTGATCAATACACGGCGCTTATCTTTTCTGCTTCATTACTTAATACCTTTTCGAAAATTCCTCCTCTTAGTTGGACGATTTACATGATGCAACTTAGAAAGAATCATTTACAGGGTTTGGCTCTTTTTCAGGACTTTATTTCTGGTGGCAGTATACACGCCTAACATGCATCCACTCACAACGTATACAACATCAGTTCAACACCAAAACTGACATACTTCACATGTGTCACATGTTCACCATCTCCATCTATTTTTTCATCACTATTAATTTAGGGTCGCTGGCCCTTAAAGTTCTCATCTGTGCTTTAGATGAGCGAGTACCAATTTAAACCCATAGAGATATTTCTTTATAACACAGTAATGTTCAAGGTAAACATCCTGTAGTCAGTCTTTAGGAAGACCATTTCTACCCCATTTGAATTTCGGTCATGATGCTAAAGAATAAATAAGATCTTCTGTGTCAACTTATGCACAGAAAGCCATTCTTAAGGCAGGCTGGGGTGTCCCTCTTCCCCCAAAGCACCGTTGTTTCATATTATGTTGACATGCGCATGGGCCACACCTGCTTTAACCAAGATTGAGCTGGGGTCTCACTGAACTAGCATGGCAAAAACAAGTCATTAGACACATGATTTTATTGCAAGGATGAACACATATATTCTCTGAGACATGTCTTTGAGCTACACAATCGTTCAGAAACAAATCAGGATTTTGGGGGCATATTTTTGGTTTCCTTGATAAGAGTGAATAAAGATTACTGCAAAATCATGCAGCAAGTCCAAAGGGTCCAATTAAAAAAAAAAGGAATCTATAAAATGAAAGAATTACACAATGTCAGAAGCAGGGTGTAATTCCAATTGAGAAGACCATTTTCTCCACAGACAGCAGGTAACGGTGGGCAAGTAGAAGTGAAGCAATTGGCAATACAAAATGTAAAAAAGAGCCGGAGATCAATTACAAAAAAAAATTGGGGTGCACCGATCCCAATGAATGGCACATCACCACACCCCCCTAGCCAGGGGGAAGAACAGCGGAAACCAGAGGGGAAGGGAGACAGCGGTCGGTGTGAGACTTGAAAATAATTAACAATCTACAATCTATAAGGGGGCCATGAGGGTTGGGGGTGGGGGGCGAGGGTAGGGAAGAAAAGAAAAGCTGATCCCAAGGGCTCAATGGAAAATAAATGTCTAGAAAAAGAACGATGGACTATATGTTGGATACAATTGAGGTATGGTTTGTAATTAGAGTTGTAAGAGCCCCCAATAAAATGATTTTTAAAAGATTTGTTTTAAAGTCAGAAAATCAGTACAGAAAGTCACATAATGATGGCTATGAAATGTTTTAAGGGGAAAAGAAATTAGGTGGTAATTTTCTGTGAACTCAGAAGTAAAGGGATTTGGAGAGTACTTCCTGTTACTATGTGAATTCTTCCTCCTCCGCCACACCTGGGTCGCCCTTGTAAACAAAGAGGGACGAAGAAATACAGTCGGCGTTGGTCTGTGGTGTGGTGTTCAAAGGACACGGATGAGGTCCAAGGTGATCCTTGACCTGGGGAGGTCAATGTGGACAACTCGGACTTCCACTCTTTCTCCAGGGCCCAGGCCAAGACTCCTTCTCTTCTTCGTTTTAGAAAGTTTGGCTTCTGTGACACTTCGTATAGGAATGAGCCCTGCTCTCCCCACCCCTATATCCACAAAAATTCCAAACAAAGTGGCATTCTGGACCTTGCCTGTCAGAACGGTCCCAACCTGGAGATCTTCCAGACAGACTATGCTTCGCTTAAAATCAGGCTTATCAAAATCTGCAAGGAAAGGAAAAAAGGGTTAGTGTAAAAAATAGGGCACTGTCCTTCCCCGACACAAACTGGAGTAGTGAATACATGGCAACTGGGTACCTGCTACTGCTCACAGCCGTGTAGAGCTTCAGGAGGGATGCAAACAGAGGTGGGGACGTGAGAGAAAATGCCGAAGCAGCGTTCACACACAAGAAACAACAGACAACCCAGGAAAATGTACTCAACCCCTCCCTTCTCCCAAAACTTAGCACAACATGTGAGTGAGCCTGAGTGGGGGACAGAAGAATGGAGCAGAGGAGTCGATTTTCCTGTTATGAGGAACACACTGAAGCCCAAGATAGGGTGTTTTCCCTGAGCCTGGGCTCTCAGACTGTTTAAAGGTGAGAGTACATCGGCTTTTAGGTTACGATGGGGAAAAGCTACATGTGCTCCAAGCCACCTAGACACCTGGAGCTTGAGCATCAATTCTTGTCCATTTCCAATATGTCTATTTACTCAAAATGCATGGGCCTTCAATTTGGCATGGCTCAGGAACCCGGGTCACCCAGTTCCTCATCTTCCTCTGTTTAAATTCATCAAACATTTATTAACTCAATTTCCAGCAGGATTGTGATGTAGGCAGACACACTACATAAATCCTCTACATCAGCGGTTCTCAACCTGGGGGTGGAACGACCCTGTCACAGGGGTCGCCAAAGATCATCGGGCAACACGTATTTCTGATGGTTGGGGGTCACCACCACATGAGGAACTGTCTGAAAGGGGGGACAGTGGGAAGGTCGAGAACTACTGGTCTACATAAAGGGCAGGAGAGGTGAAGTCAAATGGATACAAATGACAATCCTCAAACCTTGAGCTTCAGAGGACATGAGAACAATGGGTTAAACGCTAACTTGTCAAGAAGCTGGCCGACCGCAGTGAGAGAGGAGGCAGGAGGGTAAATTGTCAGTGAGCCTGAAGCAGCCACGTTGGACAATAGCAGTCCATGCAGACAGTGGTCTGGCATGTTCACGGCTGGTGGCTAGAACTCCTTGTTCCCCTCACTCTCCTGGTGACCAGGAACGTGGGCAGCCCCAACCTTCATCCAGCCCATAGTGGACAACACTCCCCCTCCCCCTGCTCTACCTGAGGTCAGAGCCATGGCCTGGTGGACTGGGTGCCAGGCACACCACTCTCGAGTCAGGAAGCACCTGAACCGTCCTACCCCTCATCAGACCAGCACGACAGGCAGCACCAGGTCCCTGGCCACCCTCGGTCAGAGTGGATCTCCATCCATAACCAGCTTCCCTGCCTCCGGATACCATTTGAGATGGCATGAACTACTTCTGGTTCAGGTGCCTGGTCCCAAACAACATATACACCTATAAGAACAACATCTAGAACTGGTGCCCTCTCACCATCTACTACAAGGTGAGCTCCTGAGCTGGGACAGGGTGCCAACCCATACTAGGGGCTCTGCCCACCTTAGTTTCCTCCTTTCCCATCCATTCCTTTGTTTAGACTTTCCTTCTTTTTAACTCTCTAGTTATTAAGATTTTTCCTTGCAATGTTTGCCTGCCTTCCCCCTGTTTTTACTATTATTTCTAGATTCTTTTTTTTGTTGTTACTGTTTCTCTCTCTCTATCCCACCTGCAGAAGACAGGAACTGTGCCCACACGGCCACATCTGTACCTCCCGCAGCCACACCTACTGAGTGTCGGTCACTGCCCACTCCTGTACCACCTGATCCTGTGCGGAGAGCTGAAAACAACATCCAAACTGACCCTCAAATATATTATACAAGCAGGAAACATACGTGACTGTTGTAAAACTTAGAAATAATACAGATTGGGTACTTATTCCTTGCAGTAATATGCTTAATAAATACCTGTTCTAAGTGAAAAACAAACAAAAAAAATAACCAGCACATAAGACTCACATTCTCTATTACACTCACCAGGATACAGGTTCCTAAGGTCTCACCAACATCAAACCATCAAATAAATACAAATATAACACCACCACAATATCTTGTTGACAACAGATAATTACAGCTCACACGAAGCAACAAGGCAGAGGGGCACAAACAAGTGACCAATATACAAAGACAGAGGTCCTTTCTCAGAAAGTAAATGCATTGAAACTAGCTGAGAAGGAATGAGAAAGAATGGTAATTAGGTTTCTCACTGGCCCAAGAAAGAAAAAAACAACATTACAGATAAAATCAAGAAGGCTTGAAATTAAACAAGTAGCCATCTAGCAGGGAAGCAACGAAGCCCACCAGCCAATGCGATCACAAGGTGTTGGTGGGATCTGGTATCAGGTCTCAAAACATCACAAATAAATAATTATGTCAATGCAAACAAAGGGGGTCAGAGTGGAGACTCAAAGCCTTTATGTCGGCAATTGGACATTCCCTTACAGAAGGGTCTCAAAGATGTGACGATTCAGCCAGGGTGCAGTATAGCACATCAAAACACACAACATTCCTCTAGTTCCTTAATGCTTCCTCCCTGTCCACTATCATGACCCCAGTTCTGCATTACAAATCCTGCTAGACTGGAGTATACTGGTACAGATAAGAGCTCTTAACACACAGAATCCAGGGCAGCTAAACCCCTCAGGAACAACAATAGGAGTAGCAATACCATGAGGGGTAAGGGGAAGATGGGGGTACAAAGGGGGAAATCAATTACAATGATTGATGTATTACCACCACCACCCTCCTTCAGGGTGACGAACAACAGAAATATGGGTGAAGGGAGACAGCAGATGGTGTAAGATATGAAAATAATAATTCATAATTTATCAAGGAGACATGAGGGTGGGAGAGAGAGGGAGGAAAAATGAGGAGCTGATACCAAGGGCTCAAGTAGAAAGAAAATGTTTTGAAAAGGATGATGGGAACATATGCACAAATGTGCTTGACACAATTAAATTATGGATTGTTATAAGAGCCCCCAATAAAATGATTTTTAAAAATAATTTTTAAAAAGCCAAACAAGAATCATGCACCCAGCAAAACTGTCCCTCAAAGATGGCAGTGAAATTAGGATATTTCCAGGTGAACGGATATACAATCATTTGTAAAAAGCAGACCAAATTTGCAGTTCTTTGGAGAGGGAATCAACAGCTACAGACAACAATCTGGGAGCAAAATATGTGGCAACACCACTCAGAGCTCAAGCGTGATACAGAAATGCCAAAGCAAAACAAATCTGTAAAATTGAAATGAAGAAAGCAGAGCTACCAGAACTTGTAATGAAGAAAATTACAAAGTAAATAGAAGGCATGGAGCAGTTACAGACCTTCCAAGTGGCGAGCAAAGCAAGTTGATTTCAAGATAGAACAGACTGTTTTGAAATTAAGAAGAAGTTAACTAAAGGAAAAACAAAGACTTAATAAATGCTAAAAAAAAAAAAAAGAACAAAAACAATGAAGAAAATGACAAGAAAACCCATGGACAATATGAAGTCATCAGAACAGAAAATTATGTGGAATTAAAAAAAACAAAACAAGTGGGCTTTTAACAAGCCCAGGGACAAGGGAACAACAAGTGATCTAAAATCAATGGTGAGGAGGGTGTAAGAGGCCTGGTGGGGCTTGATCAAAGGCAATGTAACTAAGAGAAATTACTGAAACCCAAACGAAGGCTGAACATGATAGTGGGACAAGAGGAAAGCGGAAGGAACTGGGAGGCAAAGGGCATTTATAGAGGCCTAAATACAGGCGTGTACATATGTAAACAGATATATGGCGATGGGGAAATAGATCCATGTGCATATATTTATAGGTTTAGTATTAAGGTAGCAGATGAACCTCTACCCAAGTACTCCCTCAATGCAAGAAGGCTTTATTCTAATAACCTGGCAATCCATGATGCTCAGCTTCCCAAAATGATCGCTGAAGACAAATGGGTGCATAAGCAAACGTGGTGAAGAAGGCTGATGGTGCCCGGCTATCAAAAGATACAGCATCTGGGGTCTTAAAAGCTTGAAGATAAAAAAGCGGCCATCTAGCTCAGAAGCCCACATGGAAGAAGCACACTAGCCTGTGTGATCACGAGGTGTCGACAGGATCAGGTATCAAGCATCAATGACTCAGAATAAAAAATCATATCATTGTGAATGAGGGGGAGTGCAGAGTGAAGAGCCAAAGCCCATCTGTAGGAAACTGTAAATCCCCTTATAGAAGGGTCTTGGAAAAGAGGCGAGCTAGTCAGGGTGCAGTGTAGCACCATTGAAACATACAGCTTTCCTCTAGTTCTGGAATGTTTCCTTGCCCCCCCCCCCCCCATCATGATCCCAATTCTACTTTACAAATCCAGTTTGACGAGAGGATGTACATGGTACAGATGAGAGGTGGAAACACCGGGAATCCAGGAGACATAAATCCCTCAGGACCAATATTGAGAGTAGCAATACCAGGAAAGGAAGGGGAAGGTTGGGGAAGAAAGGGGGAACCAATCACAAGGATCAACATATAACCCCCTTCCCGGGGGATGGACAACAGAAAAGTAGGTGAAGGAAAACATAGATCAGTGTAAGGCATAAAAAAAAAAGTATAAATAATCAAGGGTTCATGAGGGAGGGAGGGAGGGTGGGAGAAGGAGAAAAATGAGAAGCTGATACCAAGGGCTCAAGTGAAAAGAAAATGTTTTGAAAATGATGGTGGCAACAAATATATAAATGTGCTTGATACGTATGTATGTATGGTGGTAAGAGCTGTGTGAGTCCCCAATAAAACAATTTTTAAAAGCAAAACAACCACTATCACTACCAAAGAAAGCCCCCCAAACAACCCACAGGAAAATGATAGCAAAACATTCATACCTATAATTCCACAATATGAATGGACTTAAGTGCACCAGTCAAGACAGAGAGTGGTCAATGGGTAAGAGAACAGGACTCGTCCATCAGTCACTGTAAGAAACACACCTTTGATATAAAGACAAAAACGGACACACACACAAATCAAAGGATTGGTGGGGTGGGAATCAAGCAAAGGACAATCAAAAAGGAGTGGCATTGTTAATTTCTGATAAAATACATTTTAGGACAAAATGTAGCATAAGAGACAAAGAAGGGCACTAAGGAACGATTTAAGGGAGAACTGGAAAAGAGGGCAGAACCCTCACATCTAGGTATCCAACGAGAGCCTCAACGTGCATTACAGAACTGAAGACCGAAGAAACAACGCGTCCAACGAGAGCGCCTCAACGTGCATTACAGACCTGAAGACTGAAGAAACAACGCGTCCAACGAGAGCCTCAACGTGCATTACAGAACTGAAGACCGAAGAAACAACGCGTCCAACGAGAGCCTCAACGTGTACTACAGAACTGAAGACCGAAGAAACAACGCGTCCAACGAGAGAACCTCAACGTGCATTACAGAACTGAAGACCGAAGAAACAACGCGTCCAACGAGAGCCTCAACGTGCATTACAGAACTGAAGACCGAAGAAACAACGCGTCCAACGAGAGCGCCTCAACGTGCATTACAGACCTGAAGACTGAAGAAACAACGCGTCCAACGAGAGCCTCAACGTGCATTACAGAACTGAAGACCGAAGAAACAACGCGTCCAACGAGAGCCTCAACGTGTACTACAGAACTGAAGACCGAAGAAACAACGCGTCCAACGAGAGAACCTCAACGTGCATTACAGAACTGAAGACCGAAGAAACAACGCGTCCAACGAGAGCCTCAACGTGCATTACAGAACTGAAGACCGAAGAAACAACGCGTCCAACGAGAGCGCCTCAACGTGCATTACAGACCTGAAGACTGAAGAAACAACGCGTCCAACGAGAGCCTCAACGTGCATTACAGAACTGAAGACCGAAGAAACAACGCGTCCAACGAGAGCCTCAACGTGCATTACAGAACTGAAGACCGAAGAAACAACGCGTCCAACGAGAGCCTCAATGTGTATTACAGAACTGAAGACCGAAGAAACAATGCGTCCAACGAGAGAGCCTCAATGTGTATTACAGAACTGAAGACCGAAGAAACAACGCTAACAGTAGAGAAGCTTTTCAATACAGCATTTCCAGTAAGAACAGAAAGAAACACAACAGGGACACAGAAGAGCTAAGCAACACAACGAACTAACTGGACTTCTTAGACATATACAGAACATTCCATCCAACCACACAAGAAACAGTCTCTAGAATAGACCATATGTTAGGCCACAGAGCCTTAACAAGTTGAAAAACACAGAGAAATCACAAAGCATCTTCTCAGATCATAACACGATAAAATAAGAAACCAACAAAAGGAAAATCAAGATGGGGGGTGGTGGCGACAAATACACAGACTATGAATAACACCCAGCTTAATAGAAGAAGTGAAATATGAAATGAAAACTTCTTTGGATCAAATGGGAGTGAAAGCACAACATCCCCAAACTTTTCAGACAGCATGAGCGGTACCCAGCGAGATTTGCAGCAATAAAGGAGAAAGAACATAAACAAGAGAACTCCTTTAATAACAAAAACAAAAAAACGAACTCCTGTTTTTCTGGCACATAGGGTTAAGTGTCGGGCTTGTAACCATAAGGACAGCAGTTCAAACTCACGAGACACTATGCAGGAGAAAGATGAGGCTGTCTGCTCCCATAAAGATTTACAATCTCAAGAATCCTAACAAGCAGTCCTACCCTGTCCTGCATGGTCCGGACGCGCTAGAATCGACGGCATGGCAGTGGGTGGGGGACTGCCCGCAGGCCGGGCACTACGCTACATGACAGGGAAAACCAAGATGAAGGCACTTAGACTTCGGTTCTTAAGTTCCTTACTACCTTCTCTTTTCCCACCTCTCTCTGTTCATCAATAAGCCGAGTCCGAGTGACCATACATGGCAGAATTAAAATGTCCTGTAATTTTCAGGGCTGTGAATCTTGCCGACCTTTCCTTGGGTCAAGACAGTGCACTTTACCGCCGTGCCAACGGCTCCCTTCCCTGTTCCTTTGGATAACAGAGCTACTGCAGGTCCATGGAAAAATCCCATTTGTCCACAGCTTTTTGAAGGTCCTTTTAGATGATCCCTGAGTAGGTGGACATAAATTATGCCAAGAAATCATTGTGGCGCTAGTGGAAGCAAAAAGGAAGGTTTTATGAGGCAGAAGGTTAGAAGCGCCAGTTGAAGGCGCTTTCAGATGATCTGTGGCTTCCATTTATCCATGCTTTGCTGGGCCCTTTCCTAGGATTACTGAATGTTGACAATAATAACAAAGGCCACATTCTATGCTTGCAGCTCCTTTGACGAAGTCCTCATTCCCCCCCCCACCCCCACCCTTCCTGTTCCTCCCCAGCTGCTGGCTTTGTCTGGATGACTTTTAAAGCTATCCTTGACATTTGCATTAACAACTGGTCACCCCCTTTCCTTATTTCCCTCCCGCAAGCCAATCGCACTAAGAAACAAGATTTCCCTTTTTAAATTCAGGTATAAAATTCCTGTACAGACAAAACAAAAACCTTCAAGATCAAAATCACATTTCCTCATTAAAAAGATGCGCTGAAATCGGAATTGTTTCTGTAGAATTTCACCTAAAGTTGAGTCTATGAATTCCAAAAGAAGAAACCTCTGGTAATGTCAGGTTATGCTGAGCATGGGAGTGTGTCAGAGCACTGAAGGTCAGGGCAGAGGTGGGATGGTTTTCACGAAGGTGTCGTCTCAGATATAACAGGTATGGCATGTGCCACTTGAAGGGGGAGGGGAAGTTTCTATTAACCCAGTGCAACCTGGCTTCCTTCCTCAATGGTGGACACAGAGGTGTGTGGGGGTGAGGGGTAGAGGAGGCACTTAAACTCCCCCCATCCCCGGCTGCAAGTCCAAGCGGACACCAGACAAGGTGTAGAACGGCACTGCAAGGTCCCACCAATGTGAAATGTATCCGACTGAGGCAGCTGGGCCAGTATGGAAAACGCTGCTACCACATTGCCATTATCCATGCCTAGCCATCTTGAAAGTGCCCCCACACCCAACTTGGAGGCTGCCCTGAGCTCCTCCCCCTTGCCATGCGTCTGGTCCTCAGAGCCCCTTCGACACCTTTCCAGCTGGAAATGCTTCTTCCTTCTCTCCTTGCACAGGGCCAGCTGCCGCAGAGCCCCCACGGGTCCCGAGCAGCTGCTTCGTTTCATTTTGCATGAAAAATCTGAGTCAGGAACTACTTAGCGTGTTCCTGAAGACAGCCTGGGCCGCCGAGAAAGCAGGAAGTCCTCGGTGCACCAAGCGCACTCACCACTTCGAGGGCCAAGCCTGTCCCCAGGCTGCCTCTGATGAGCCCAGTTACAGAAATGCACGACAACCACTGGGTGCTAACAGAACTGCAATGGCGCATGTCACTGAGAAGACAGAAGACAGGGGGAGGGCGAGTGTGGGTGAAGCACTTGAAACTGGAACCCTTTTGAGAAGAGAGACAGAGGCAACATAACTACTACACCTGTGGACGCGAATAAAATGCCGTCTGTCTCCGCAAAAGCGGAACTCGCCCGTCTCCCCCCAGGGCACGCATGGAGTAGTAAATGACAAGTGTCAGACTTCGAGAACACTGCACCGTACACTGTGGCGGAGGCTTATTTGAAACTTCACTGGCTGCACTGAAGCACCGCCTAGGTACCCCTGTGGAAAGCTCAGCCTAGGTACCCCCGTGCTTCTAGTCTGACTAAGGGCGTCTCCAGGTGAGGTCCTCTCTCAGCTGTTGGCTACTAGGCAGGACCACAGAGTTGGAAAGCTGCTCTTTGCTCTGACCCTGCAGTGTAGCCGGGCCGATGGAGCCATCGACACCCTGGGCGATCACGGAGGAGACCAGTGAGCGTCGGGCTGAGGTAGTGAGAACACATCCCCTCCCTTGTGTAGCGAGCAGTTCTAGGCACGCTGCTGCTGCTGTTAGCTGCCTCCAGCAGGCCCCAATGCGTGGCAATCCCCACACACCATGGAACGAACAAACTGTAGCCAAGGCCTGCACCACCCCCACGGATCAAGTGAAGATCAAACTGCTGTGAGTCGTAGGTTTTTCACGTAAGATTTTTGGAAGCAGACCACCTGTCCTTTCTTCCTAATCCATCTTATTCAGGAAGCGCCACTGAAACCCATTCAGCATTATAGAAAGCTAAAGCACCAATAACAGATGGTGCACCGGCCTGGAGTCAAACCCAGTCTTGTGAATTTTGCCACTGAACCAGCAATGCCTCAGTTGCAGGCATACCATTTCTAATTCCCACCCTGCTTGGGAACCACTGATCGATCTACCGTTCCTGCTACGAAAATGCCATGGGATCCACGCAAAATGGAGATGGTCTGTCTACTGAAACATCCACTGTGCACAGAGGACGGCTGCAGGCTTCTACGCCCACGTCTCCGGGATAGATATTCCTGCTACGTTCTTTTTCTCCAACTTCTAGAATTTCTAGAAGGAATAGTACATGAGCTTTCTGGGCGAGTCTCTACATTTCCTTACACTTTTCTCAGAAGCAGGCCAGAGGACCTCAATGTAGCCTAACTCAGAAGGAAAAGAATCAAGCCTCAAACAGGGTATCATAAAAATTGGTCATTTAAACCTCAGAGGTTCTTATTCAAACCTGCCTGGGAAATCGGTCATTTGATACCTGAATTCTTTTGCACCGGGTCGTTGCTCTCAACAACCACGGCTGCTACACTTCCTTTGCTGCTACTTTCCTGTGCTGAAAGCCGAGAGCACTTTTAATTAGAAGGAAAAGCAACAGAGAGATATTATCTTATTTGTTCAATGTGTTCATTGACACAGGATCCGGGGCCTTGGAAGGCTGTAATTTAGGAAGAAGACTCACTTTTTAGTTGGTGAACCCAATGCTGTACCTTATACTTCAGGCTCTCAGGAGACCCCCAACAGCTTAAAAACCCTCATGAAGAATGTGTGTCTCCGTGTACACTGCCGTGCACACAGGAGGCCCTGAGTGCAGGGTGAGGGCAACTAGGAGGAGACAGTGTGGAGGCCTGCGTCCCAAGTCTGGTCCTGGGTATGAGTGAATGCTACTGACTCTGAAAGAGATGACTCTGCTCTGACTTCTCATCTATAGGATGAGGAAGACAAGAAGGGGGCTTCAGAAAGTTTGTGGGAAAATGAAGTGAAAAGAGAATGTATTTTTTCCATGAACTTTTTAAAGACTCCCCTCTTAATATGTTTTTGCCTACTGTGTGAGCTTGTTGCAAGCATGGACGCAGATGACAGGGCTATGCAGAAACAAGGTGCTATGATTCAGATGAGGTTGCTTACCGGTTCGAAAGTCAAAGCTTTCAGGCTGGCTGAGACCATCGATGATGACCTGTAAGGTGGGCACTGGCGTTTGCAATCTTTCTGCAATTTTATGGATGCCTTCCTTTTCAAGCAATGAGTTTATTTTTTGTTGCATTTCAGGCTTTCCAATCTCGTACAATGTTCCTCCAATGAATGATAAGAACCTGTTAAGCAAGGGGGGTGTGGGTGGGGAATAAGTCCAACAATTATTAAAAATATTACTCATTTAGCAATCAGCTTATACTAAGTTCATAAAAGACTCAACCAGTTTTTCCTGAGCATCTACCATGTGCTCCAGGCTGTAATAGGTCATATGCTTGGTGGGTATGGAGAGAAAGGAAGACAATCTATATTTGGGGGCAATTTTTCAAACAAGGCACCTGTTCAGAGTCAGCACTAAAAAACAGTTTACAGTCAAATGTTCATTATAATTCAGTGTTCGAAGTATGAGGGTAAGTGAAAACGTATTCCAGTTCACGCATGCATGGATTTATTTTAAATCCACCAAGTTGAAGCAGCATCGCTCTGTGATCAGTCAGTGGCAGCAGACAAGTCTCTCAGCAATACATTTGTCTTAGTCTTGTGAAGGCACCTTCAACGGAGTGGCTTCTGGCGGATCTGCAGGGCTAGTTCACTTCAAGGGAGAGGAGCTCAGAAGGTGATGGCTGCCGTTTTTCTCTTATTCCAAAGTGGCAGTCTTGATAGATTGTCTCGAAGGACAATCATAAGGGCTTACTTTAAAGGAAGAAGTCTAAAGAAAACTGCATTGATTAAGCTGAATGCCAGGAAAGTGGCTCCAAAGTCTCTGCTCTCATCGCAACAATGCACTAATTCACTCTTCAAGAGTGATCTACTGGGCACTCTTGATCTTGTCCCTTCACACTTCTTTCTGATGCCCACACCAAATTACAAGGAACAAGACTTGAGACCTGGAGGCTGCCCCAGGCACACAGATTGGGGGATGGAAACACTGTCTCCAGAAGGGCACAAACCAAGAGAGAGGCCAGGTCAGGGAACAACTGCTTCACATGTGGAAACGTGAAATAAAAGGCTCCACGGTTGTGTGCCACTGTTCGTCGTCTGTTTGCTGTACTCCAGTGGCTGTGCGATGCTGTGATGGTGGAGGCCAATGTCACTGGTATTTCAAATACCAGCAGTGTCACCCACAGTGAACAGGTTTGAGCAGACCTTCCAGACTAAGAAGAACTAGGCTGTCCATTTTGGAGGAATTAGCCGACGACACTTTATGGATAGCACTGAAACACGGAGGGCCTAATGAACAGAAGCAGAAAACAGGGTGCCAGGAATTGAGCCCTCAGGTCAGAAGGCACTCAAACTATGACTGACGAGTTGCCTTCTCAAAGGAGAACTGATCATAGCGACAGGGGTGGGAGTAAAGCCCTCGGGACCTTCATTTGCTGAGGGAGCACAACTCAAACTGAGGAGAAACAGCTGCAAGCATCAACTAACAATATACGAAGGATGAATCTAGTAAAATTGGAAGTCATCAAAAATGAGTGAGTGGAAAAGGACCGGCATGGGTCATTTTGGATTAGAAAATCTCATAGTTTACCATGCTGGGAATGACACAATCAAGAGGAATGAGGTTACATTCCTCATCCAGAAGCACATTTCAAGATCTATCTTGAAGTAAAATGCTCACTGTGATAGGATTATATCTATCAGCATTAGAGGAAATTCAATAAGTACAATCACAATTAAATTCATGCCCCAAACACGAGCGCTTGTATTGAAGAAACTGAAAAATTTTACCAACATTTTCCACAAAAGTCTATTCCAGCGGAATTCTGAGAACATTTCAAGAACAGACTTGCTGCTTTGAACGCCAAAGACGGAAGATCTGATGTGCTGTGGGAGGACATCAAGAACATCATTCGTGAGGCAAAGTCATTACAAAGATAAGAAAAGATGAAAGTGGATGTCAGAAGAGACTCTGAAACTTGCTCTTCATCACAGAGCAGCTAAAGCAAATGGAGGAAACAATGACGTCAACGAGCTCAACAGAAAACTTCAAAGGGCAGTTGGAGAAAGCAAAGTCAAATATTATCATAAAAAGTACATAGTCCTATAGTTTGAAAACCATAACGGACTATCTCACTCAGCAAATCTTAACTGGAAAGAACTCAAGAAAAAACTCAAGCTTCAAGTGGCAATATTGAAAGATTATCTGAGCAAAATATTGAATGATGCAGGAAAAAGAGATGGGAAGAACAGTCACTGTACCAAAAAGAACTAGTTGACATCCCCCCATTTCAGGAGGTAGAATACGAGCAAGAACCAATGGTGCTGAAGGAAGAAGTTCAAGCTGCACTTGGAGCATTAGCCAAAACCAGGGCTCCAGGAATTGATGGACCGCCAAGTGAAAAGTTTCACCAGGCTGACAAAGCATTGGAAGTACTCACTGGTCTAAGCCAGGAAATTTGGAAGACAGATATTTGGGCAACTGATTGGAAGAGATCTGTACCCATTCTACAGAAAGGCGACCCGACAGAATGCTCAGATTATAGAACACTATCACTGATATCACATGCAACTACAATTTTACTGAAAATCACCCAGCTGCTTACATCAGTTCCTGACAGGGAGCTGCCGGATTCAGAAGAGGACATGGAACAAGCGATATCATTGCTGATGTCAGATGGATCTTGGCTGAAAGCAGGGAAGACCACAAAGAGAGGCACTTGTGTTTCATTGACTGTGCCAAGGCATTCGACTGTGGGGATCAGAACAAACTATGGCAAGCCTTGGGAATGAGGAGAATTCCAGAACACTTCATTGTGCTCATACGGAAGCTGTACACGGAACAGCAAGTAGTGGTGCCAAGAAAACAAGGGCATACTACATGGTTCAAAATCAGGAGAGGGGGGCATCAGGGTGGCATCCTCTCACCATACTTATTCAATCTGTGTGCTGAGCCAATCAGCAGAGAAGCTGGGCTTTGTGAAGAAGGAGCAGCATTAGGCTTATGAACCACCTTCAAGCAGACGACACAACCTTGCGTGGCGACCAAGAAGGCTGTAAGCACTGGTTGATGACGACCAGTGATTGCCAACATCCTTTCAATGGGACTGACAGGTAACATCAAGATAAATGGAGAAAAGGGCGGAAGTTATCAAGAATGTTGTCTTGCTCGGATGCACAATCAATGTTTATGGGAAGCAGAAGTCGAGCGGTCGGTCACTTGCCCGCTTCTGCAAATGTGCTGCCCAAGATCTCCTTAAAGTATTAAAAAGCAAGAGGGCTACTTTGAGGACGAAGCATGCCTGATCCAAACCCTGGCATCTTCAAGGGCCTCATCTGTAGGTGGCTGGTGGGCACTGAGTAAGGAAGGCCAAAGATGAACGGAAGCATTTGCATTGAGATGAAGACCAGGTAAAGTACTGAGGATTGTCAAAAGAACAAATGGATCTGTCCTAGAAAAGTTACAGGTGAACGCCCCTTGGAAGCAAGGATGGTGAAACTTCAACTCATGTACTTTAGACATGTTGCCAGGAGAGGCCAGTCCCTAGAGAAGGCCATCATGCATGGTAAAAGAGAGGGGCAGCAAAAAGAGGAAAGCCCTCACCAAGCTGGATGCACACAGTGGCTCTCTCCAGCGGGTTCCAGCACAACCACCCACCATGGTGAGGGTGGGGCAGGACTGGGCGGTGGCTCCCTCTGCTGTGCACAAGGTTGCTAAGCGTTGAACTGACTCGGTGGCACCTAACAACAACACACAACTACCGCCTGACTTTTATTTTCTACATAAGACTACCTATACTCACCTCAAATTTCCCAAACTAGCAATTAGGGAGGTTGCTATGAAAGTAGCTAATGGATAAACAAGAGTTGATACCCAAAACTACCTTTGCCAGCGTTTGACAATTGCAGGCTACTATGAAGACTGGAAAAAATCGCACTTCAAGTAAACTAAATTATATCAAGTAGGTTAGGCACTCCATCAACGCAGAAAACATGGGAGTGTGTATAAAAAAGAAGTAACTTCAACACTGTTGCAGATCAGAAACAATGGAAGCAAAGAAGGCATCCATTTACAATATTAGGACGATTATTATCTTTGTAGATGCTTTACATATTACTCAGTTTCAATATTTGCAAAACAAAAACGTCTATCTTCCTCAGCTCCCTTCTCTCAGGTTTTCCACCCCCCTTGGTTGCATAGCTAGGGCTCCAGCCCTTAGCATTAAAAGGCGATTAAGAAAAACACAAAACCAAAACCAAAGGTTTAAGGTGCATTTCAACTCAAATTCATATGAATATTGGGTTGTGCCTTACTTTCTTGACAGTTGTTGGCTGGGAATTTTGCTCCATCAAGTTCCATTTTCTATGATTAAAGGCACTTAAGAATGTCAACACCACACTCAGGCGGAGAGACACTAACGCCTTCACCTGGTCTCCTCCAAGGATGCCCGCGACACCAGGAGGGGACGGAAAGCAGCTGGAGCCTTGCAGCAGTCCAGACAAGGACGGGTTCCATTTGGCACGTTGCTGCCTCATCCCAAAAGGAGAGCCTTGTCTCATTCCGAGCCTTTCTGCACTGCCACGGTCAAGGAGAAAGAGGCCCTCCGCGGATCATTCAGTGCCTGGTGGGGAAGCCAATCTCCCCTCTCATTTAACCAGAGAGGTGCTTTGCGTGCCAACATGGAATGCTTTTTACTGCTATATTTTTAGAATTAAATATCGACACTGGTTTGATTAATGGCCTGATAAGACCAGAAGAAGAGGCTGTAAGGAGCTGATACTTGGTCTCCTTTCTTTGAAAATAAGTTCCATTCAAACTGTAAGGAAGTCTGTGTGCCCGGGGCTCCCCAACCTGCTTGAGAGGCAGGGCCCTGCTCGTGCTGATAGGTGGACAGAAGCACACAGGGCCCTGCTGACAGGGAGCAGCTGCTGGTTCTCTGAGGGAGGGATTGGGCAGATGTCACAGGGCAGCTTCTGCCCACAGCCAACTTCCTTAGCAAGTCTCCAAATACTACATGCCCAGCCGAGCAGATGACCTGTATTCACCCTCTTGGCTTTATGGGACAGTAACTAGCAATTGAGCAGAACATCTTTCAAATCCCCAAGATTCTGACTCAAAGCCATCTGTTAAAATGTCAAAAAAAAAAGTATTTATGAGCTGTAAATATATAATCTTGAAGAGCATTTTATAATTAATAAAAGTAAGTGGCAGAAGCTTCCCATAACACCGTATGAGTCTTGGCTTCAATAACAACAATACTGGCTTAGCGGGCTACTTGGAGTTGAGGGAGGGAGGGAGGGAGGGAAAGAGAGAGAGAGAGAGAGAGAGAGAGAGAGAGAGAGAGAGAGAGAGAGAGAGAATGAATGAATATCCAGGTCAAATGAAGGAGAGAGGTCATCTCTGTATGAAGAATTCTATCTACAGTAGTTGTAGATGTAAACAAAAAATTGTACTCTTTAAGTTGGATGCATATTTCATATAATTTTAATTCTCTCACACATAAGCCTAAGGGTGCTGATAACTGGGGGCCAGGAGGCTGGAGGGGAGGCCCAATTGTGTTCCTTACTATTGCTTCATAATAATCAATCCTGTTTTTCAGTGATTACTGAGCAGAGTCAAATGCTTTTCTATTTGAAAAAGTTCCTTACAGGTACAACCAAGGTGTAGAAAAAGGAAAACAGCCAGCATAAAGAACTAGAAAATGAATTGATAACAGCATCCAGATTCATCTCTCCCTTGCTGGATTTCCAACCTATTTCACTAGATGTAATTCAAAGACTCTAAGGCTTTATTCTTAGTAGCCGCTCAATAAACACCTTCCATAAGAAGCCTAAGAAACACTGGGTCTCCCTATTCCAAATTTCCACTTCAGAACTGGGTGTGATGAGCAATAGTCAATATAAAGTTTCAATCCTGATGACATGTTCCAGCTCAGAAGCACTAAATGAAAACACGCTGCGCTTTATGAATCTTGGCGTGCTGGATGTAAGTGATTGTGCCCAAGTAAGTATGTGCAAAGAGAGGTTCTCATTTAATCCTGACAGCCCTAAAAAGCAGGTATCATATCACAGAGACGAGAAAAACTGAGGTTCAGGGAACTTAAATAACTTGTCCAAGGCCACCCAGCTACTGTCACTCGCTAGACTCGCATGCCAAAGTCCATGTTCTTTCCACTACAACATTCTACATCTCTAGGTGGGGCAAATTCCCAGATACTGACTATAAAAACCCACTGACACACATGCACATACACGTGCACACGTGTGTATAAGTGCAGGTATGGCAAAATTACAGTGTTTTATATGGTTAAGATAGAACCCACACAATACTTTTGATGGCATGTCACCAACACAATTTAATGTTAGGTGACTATTAAGCATTGGACAGTCAACACTAAGTGAATCCCACAGTGCAATTATTGTACACTTGCTTTATAGAGCGAATTCTCTTAAAAATCAGTGCGGGACTAAAGGCAGGGTCTCGTTTGCCCCACTGTCTCTGGAAGGCCTTTCAGTTTGTGAAGGACTGCTGTTTGTGCTGCTGTTTTTATTTAATATGTAATTTCACCCATCTTACTCAAAGAAAGAGTGTAAACACAACAAATAAGCACATCGAGTTCTTTCCGCGCACATCTGCAGCCAGTTAAAGGCAGACATCGCAGCAGAGATAGTGCTTGTTGTTCAAACAATGCTATAAGAGGGGCTCCAACAGTTCCTGGGAACATTCCATGAGCTCTTCTGCCATTTCTCCACGAGCTTTTAACAGTCGCCTTGCATAGCTCCAAACCACTGGGGCTTGCGGCAGAAGCTTGTTACGAATGCAGCCACGCTCCCACCGCCCCCTCCAAATAATACAAAAAAGTCTTTGCGAGATGTTTCTTCCCCAAGAAGAAAAAATCCTCAAGATCCATAAAAACTTCAGACATAGCCTTTCAGCTGTATGTAATCACTTCCAGCACGGAGATTTAGGGGCCGAGGACTCGGTTCATTACATTAGAGCAACGTGATACCTCACAGAGCACAGAAGGACCACGAGGATGCAACACAAGCACGTTCAACACAACTGCATATGAGCATGTGCTTTGTGGGCAAAACACTTACGATTTAAACTGCACACAGGACTCTGCGGGCAGGGCAACGTGCTTCTAGCCATCTATCTGCGCCCAGCACACTTTTAGGAGACTTTCGTATTTGATGACATCTAGCCATTAGTTTTATTTGGTTTTAAGGCAATTACATCAAAAAACAAGTGCAAGAACAGAGTCGGTTTAGAAAGGAGGAGGCGCAGACACATGGGTCCTAACTTGTAATGCCAATCGGCATTCTAATGCCTTTACGAGCCAATCTGGCCCTCGAAAACAAGCTTGTAGACAGCAGCAGTGGGATAAAGGAAGAGTTCAACAATCACTCGCTGCTTTAAAACACACATGTATACAGCCGCACATACGTGTCCTGCCTTTTAATTTCCTCTTTTGGGGATATTGTGTATTTTTAAATCTGCTATTAATATTAAAGATGGAACAAATGTTGCAGCAACAGAACTGGCCCTTTGGCCTTTTTGTCTGTTTTCTGAAAATTGCCTGTGGGATTTGCTAACAAGCAAGAGGTCTTTGCTTTATACACCAGCCAAGTAACAATCGTTGGTAAGTGCCTTTGAGTCTATTTTGATGTAGACTGACCCCACGTGACAGGCTGTAAGCTTTATGTGGACAGAGCTAGGTCTACTCTGAGCAGCAGCCACATGTCACCACCAGGACTCCTTCCGGCAACACTGAACCCTCTGCCTCCAGGCCCACCAGACTCAGAGGGACCTCTAGCGGCAACACTTAACATGTGCACATGAGCTGGGTCAACACAGATTCCACCCAGTAGCAAACCTCATGAAGGGACAGGGCCCGATGGCAAGGACCCGGGACCTTGGGCTTCCTGGACTGGTGAGAACATCCACACATGGGGGAAGATGCTGTGTACCTCCTGGGGACAACAGAAGTCTAGTGCTGCCTGGACTTATTCCAGACCTTGCCTGGCACGGCTTCGCTAGTCCCCTGCCTGGTTATCATACACAGGAACCGCCAGTGTAGGGTAATATGCTCCCAAAACTCTGCGAGTCGCTCTTGTTAAATCACTAAACCTACGGGGGAGGACAAGTGACAGTTAGCAGAGGCCATTTTGACAGGGACAGATAGACAGAGGCCCAATTTGTGTTGACCCAACTCTAGGTGGTTAGGGTCAGAGAGGAAGGGCCACATGGGTGACGTGTCAGGAAGACCAAGTGGGAAGACGGGGATATGTTATCTTTGCATACTGGAAATTAGCCACATGTCCCCTATTATGAATGCATCGTCCTCTCGAGCTATCTACAGAGGACTCACAGGTGAGAATTCAGCAGCATACAATTCGTTTAGCTTACAGAAAGGCAGAGTGCTGGCTTAACCACTTCTACTGTTCTGGCCATCTAATCGAAGGGTAGTACTGTGAACTGCCCTTTAATCATTATCAAAGCAGTAACTTTTATGGCATTAATAAGACACTGAACTAGGCCACAATTCTTAAAAAAAAAGTTGCTGTAAATTCCACACGTCATGGAGGGGTCTCCAGAATGAGTCCCTGTGCTCCAGATATTAGTCATACAGACCCAGGGCAAAGAATGCTTACATGATTCTTCTCAGCACCTAAGCACAGAAAGTTAGAGCAAATACTCTTCCTCTCAATACTTGGCCAGTTGTCCACCCTATAGACTCCACCTGAATTTGTCAGGGTGCAAGTAGCTCTTACTAGTTCCATGGCTTTTCGAATGTTGTTGGGGTCTTCTCCTTCTTACGCCTTATTTGAATTTTTGCCTGTATCCTGTTATGGTAATCTCACCACCTTAGCACAATTTTGCATTTTATTGTTTTCTTTGGGGTCTCCCAGCTGAGCAGCCCAGGAAGAGTAGATGCATGGTAATAACAGATACGAGGGACATAGGGAATTTAGGGCTAGAGGGTGGGTGGCTGATAGGGCGGGCGGAGAGGGGATTCAGGAGTAAATACTGAAGATGGAGCACTTGGAAGGACTGCGATTGCATTACATCTTAAAGGCGATTTATCCATGGGGGGGGGGGGAGAGGGGATACTCTAAAGTTGATATGGGGTGATTGCACAGTTCTCCTTGATATGACAGAACTTTTGAATTATATGATATGTCAATTACTTGCCACTAAAAGTGTTGGGGCAGAAAAGGGCTTATGAAGTGGACTGGCCTTTTGACACTTAAAGCAAGAAACCCTTTCAGAAAGGGTGAAGGGAGGGTGAGCTGAGAGTCTGGCTTAGTGGGCAGCGCCATGGTAAGCTGCACACACCTCTCTGGGTGGGGGGAGACACACTGCATGTCATCGCTTGGTGCCCCGCGGAGAGTCATTAGAGCCCGTCGTGCATGTAAACATGCTCCCGCATCTGTGCACAGAAGGAAATTACCAAGAAGGCTGAAAGGAGAGGCTGCCACAGAATCAAGAATGCACTCCGTCTTCCAAAAGACTTGGTCTGAGAGCATCGGACTCAGCCTGCTTCTAACTTCTGAGGAACTTACTAACTGCTCCCTTTTTTCTCAAACGTCTGGTTAGACATGCACAGAAACGAGATACTTGCTGCATGCTGCGTTAATTGTGTATAGAAAGGCATATCCTTAGAGAGCGGTTTCATTTCAAAGTTTATATTCTTTAGCAATTTAGTACAGGAAATTAACTTTGTAAAAAAGAAGTGCTAGTTAAAATATGCCTACCCAGAGATCCCCTAAAAGTTAAAGATTTAGAACGATACTCTTATTTTTAGAAGTGTTTGAAGATATTGCTTGTATGATTTTAGCAAAGAAAATCTGTAAGACTTGTGAAATAATACTAGTCCTGTGTTAGTCTGGGTATATTAGAGAACAAATCCACAGAAACTCACGTATAAGATAGAGTTTTATATAAAGGGTAAGTGCACATCAAGAAAATATCCCAACCCAGTGATGCCCAAACCCACACATCTAACATTAACCCTTATGTCCGACACCAATCCACAAAGTCCTCCTCCATCTCACAAAACACATGCTATGACGCTGACTGCAGGAGGAAAGCCGAGTGAGTGAGCGTGTAAGCATCTCAGCGCTGGCAGGGGTCTCCACACGGCTGCTCCAGCACCCAGGGCTGCATCGGGGTAGGTCCATGTGGCTTCTCCTCAGGAATGTCTTGTAGGAAGTAAGTCTTGCCAGCTAAAACAGGGAGCTGGCTAAGGCAGCTGCACCCTGGTCCGACCATCAGAAAGCAAGAGACCATAGAACTAGAAAGGCGAGGCTCACTGAGCCATTTATCTCTCTGCCCTTCAATTAACCCCACATGTGTTTATCGGCCAGGTTGGCACAATAAACTATCTCATGTCCTAAATGTAGCACTAATTACTATTTACATAGTTTTTCTAATTTCAGATCTACTGGGTATTGATATGCTATATAACTAAAATATAATGAATCATTAAAAAATAAATATGCATGTACACATTATCCGAATGAGTATGCAAAACTGGGAAAAGGCTGTATTGAAGTAATAGTTATTGCTCAGAATAATTCTGAAATCCTTTTTCAGAATTGCTTTAGAAATTCATTTATACATGACATGAGAAAAATCAATCTGCTTCCTTGTCTTAAAACGCTCTCTGTTTGTGGGCTTGGCTTCTCCCCCGCCCCTTAGATTGTGAGCTCTTAGAGACAGGGCAACCCTACTACTCCCTTTCCAGGTCTAGTGCAGTGCCTTGCATCAAGTAGTTCAATAAATATCTGTTCTGAAAAAAACAAAACAAAAAAACGCTCTCTCTCTCTCTCTCTCTGATCCTCAAATGATACTGAGTCGCTAAAACAAAGGCTGCGCCGGTGACTGTGCCAAACGGTGGAGGCCAAGCAAGAGGCAAGCTGACAGCACGCGCTGTCAGCAGTCTCGGGAGGACGCTGCCACGGATGAGCACAGTCTTTGAAGTGAGTGAGGTCAGGGTCTCATGGGAAGTACAGGAAGTCCCTGGATTACGAGGGGTTTCATTTTGATGTCCGCCTTTCGGTGAAGTCTGAGCACTTAGGGATGGCTTGGGCTCAGGTCAGTCAAACGTTTTCTTAGTAAGTAGTGTGCCTTTCTATGAATAAAAGCATTCAACAAACTGGCGCACACTTTTAGATCTATGACAATATCTTTATCATCAGAATATGGTATAATAATGTTTTTAAAAATAAATAATTCTATTGGAAGCTCTTACAGCTCTTCTAACAATTCATACGTCAATTGTATCAAACACATTTATACTTATATTGCCATGATTATTTTCAAAACATTTTCTTTCTACAGGAGCCCTTGGTATTAGCTCCTCTTTTACCCTCCCTTCCCCACCATCTCACCTTCGTGAACCCTTGATGAATTACGAATTATTATTTTCATATCTTACACTGTCCGCTGTCTCCCTTCACCCACCTTTCTGTTGTTCGTCCCCCCCGGGGGGGTTGGGGGGGGGCTGTTATACGTCAATCATTGCTATCGGTTCCCCATTTCTCATGGTATCACTACTCCCCAAAGCAGTGGCTGTTTGCTATGAAAAAAAGAAACTCATTGCCACTGAGTTGAGGCCGACTCACACTGGCCCTAAAGGACGGAGTAGAATGGGTTTCTGAGACTGTAATTCTCTTCAGGAGCGGATTGTCTTTTTTCCTACCCTCTACACTATTAGGAACCATGAAATGCACCTTGAGCTGGGAGGATGTGGTGACCGCGACCAGTGGCTGCACGGGGAGCTGTGCAAGACCCCGAGATGTTGGTGGTGGCAGAGCAGCACGGCCTGGGCATGTGGACCTGCTGCTGTGCCTGCATGGCCTGTCTGCCCTGGCCAGACCTTCTGTAGCTGTGGGCATGACCTCGGCCTCAGCCACCCAGAGGGAGGTGTGAGTGGCCAGGAGAGAACCTGGGCTGGGTTCAAGTTCCCCTTCCTACCACTGACTGACAAGCAGGCTTCCCTGAGTTGTCTTTGTTGGCGCTGTGTCTGCAAGGCCTTCTTTCCTTCTTACTGCCTTACTGGTGTCACATGGCATCGCAGCCTGGCAAGATTGTGGTAGTTAAATAATTTCATGTCAACCTGATAAATAGAACGTAGGGGTGAAGGCTAGCCTGTCAATCGGGTCATAAGGTAACACCCACCAGGAGGATTCTGGGAACTTGCTCTTTTTCTCCTGGGAGGAGGACTATGTACTCTCTCTCTGCTTTACATTCCTGTTGACAAGACACATGGAGCTATGCTGATGGCAGCCAGAGTCCCGGAGCCAGAAGAGCCACATGGAGAGCTCCGCCAGGGCTGAGATGCTTCCATTGCCACTGGATCCACAAGACTTTCCACCCAATGGCCTGTGATCTTCCTGAATTCGGCATCATTGCATGTGTTGTGTGAATCTAAAGAGGAATTTATAGACTGGTATCGGACCTATGGACCAATATCAGACTTACGGACCTCATCTAGACTAGCCTGGATGTTTTCTTAATATACAATTACTCTGATATAAAGCTCTCTCTTACACACACTAGTGTCCCTGATTTGTTGCTCTAGTCAACCTGGAATAACACACAGATTTAGATACTGCCCCTGTTTTTAAAAGAACTCTTGGCACCGGTTCATTTAGTACTGCACCTTTTACTTGGGTTGGTTCATACATGCATGTTGTATGTAATTTGGCTGTCCATACCTGGGGCCTGCCCACCCTGACAACAGAATTGGAAATAGTAACCCACAGTGAGCTGCTCTTTTAGAGATAGATTTGTACACACAGATAAACAGACACTTGGAAAGTGCTCCATAAAGATGACTGCATCTGCTCCTCTCAAGTGTACTGTGGGGGAGATTTGCAGATAAGACAGCTGAGACGCAGCGACTAGTGACCTGCCCACGGTCACACAGCTGAGACCTCAGCCGTCGGGCCAACATGGTAATGCAGCACATCTTCATGAGGACCTCTTGCCCCTTTACTCTGGGGTTTCCACTGCAGTAGGAAGATTATGATCACAGATAAAAGTTGGCACCCAGGACCACTGTCTGGGAGTAATTTATTATTATTTTAAAAACCAAATTCTAAAAAAAAAAAAAAGTTTTGTTCTTTTTGAGTAACTAAGAGTTGGAAAAAATTAAGTTAGTGGTTTCAAAGGCTGTAGATGCTCTACAGCTCAAAAACACTGTTTAGATTTAATATAATTTAATTTACTGGCTATAAAGCCATAACGTGGATTAGTGCCCTATGAATATTTGTAAGACGAGAGCAAATAAAAAAAAGTATTCAAAGATATACAGGCCACTGATGGGGAAACTGCAATGAAGTGGCTCTGGCCCAGTACGGGCAGACAGCCTGTGTGTCAGAGGAAAAGGATTTTCTTCCTTGGGGCCCTCTTTTCACTGGGATGCCATCCTGCTAAGGACTCTTCCTTTAAAGTATTTGGAAAATGTTTACCATCAGCCATGTCATTAGACCCCTAGCCATCCTCTGAATAGGGAAAGGCATTTTCATTCCATTTAAAGAATGGGCAATCAAGGTCAGAGTGACTTCTTTATGGTCCCACAGAGAGTCAGGAGGTCGGCTAAAATGAAAAATCCATAGCTAGAATGGGGACAGGAAGCAGGAGAGCGATCACAGGAAACTAAATCGATCCCCCACTAAGTTTCAGGCTCCAGGCGGAGTGACCAGAACTTGAGGAGGAGAAGGGCGCAGACACTCGGAGGTGGAGACTAAGCCAGCACTCCTTTCTGGCTGCTGGCCCCTTCCTCTCAGCCCGCTCACTCTCAGGACCAATACAGCTGTGGAAAAAAAAGCAGGAGGGAAACCTACCTTTTTCTGCAGTCCTGCCCCCTAGACACAGAAGTTCTCCACGATAACTGCCCCAAATGGCATTATGAGTAAATGGTGAAGCAATTTGTACACCCCCAGGACCAACTGCTATAACCCCCCATTTTACTTCTTAGAAATTTTTGACAGTCCCTTTTCAATGACAACAAAAACAAGGGTGCAACAACAGCATGATGACATTGCGATCCCCACTTAATGGCTCAGAAAACTGAAGTAAAGAGGCCAGAGACTCACACTTACCCAGGTCAGACAGTTATGTGAATCCAGGCAGGTGGACCGACTACTCCACCACACTGTCTGCAGGTTGAGTGATGTGAAACTGAAGCATGGTCACTGGTTACTAAATTTCCTAGTTCCCTTTACCAGACTTGCCAGAAACTGTGTGTGCAGTCTGAGTTAAAATAGTAGATAAAATATTAGCTACCACAACCAATTCCTAAGAACTCAACAGCACTGTCACCTCACTCTTAAATACTTGGATTCTGTTGAAATTTTCTCTTTCAGTGAAAGCACTTTGGAGAATATGAGAAAATGTTCCTTCTTGGGAATTATAGTGACATGTTTTAACTAACAGCATGAACAGAAGAAAATGGGGGGAAATACCCACACAAACAAACCACAAGAAGTTTAGTGATCTTTCTTGCATCTTCCTTTATCTTTGGGGGTTAGTCTTTCTTTTTGATGAAAGGCAATTTTGTATTTTATCTGATGGGTAGATCAGCAGAAGAAGTTAATATGGGGTGACTAATTGTTACACACCCTGAGGCATTACTTTAAAAAGAGCCAGCAGTGACTTTGGCTCAGTTTTCAAGACCAAATGCTGTCAACTCTTGTGAAGTGCATGAAGAACAATGTAAGGTTTTTCCACTCACAAAGACTTTTTTCTTAGATCTGCTTACCCATTCTTCATGTATTTTATGGGATCTGTATTTAGATTTCTTTTCAGGTAAGTGTTCCGCAGAGAGACATGTCTCTGTCAGTGCAGGAGAGTGGGTTGGCAAGCCTACGCAGAACAAAGCTGTGGAGAAACTAGACACACTCAGAGGCTGAGTGACTGACTTACCCCTCAGACAAGTGACAAGCCAGCACAAGTTATGGGCCTTCTGTGTTACCCACAGTTGAGAAATAAGAATATGAAATCTGGAAATGCCAGGGGTCTATGGGTGCTGCTTTAAAAACAAAAGCAAAAGAACTGAGTAACAGTTGTCTATGAACCAGCCCACCTTCCTGGCTAAGGAGCAAGCTATGTTTGGAGCGAATGTGATAAAATCTCCCAATATAAGTCTCACAGAAGAGTCCAGAGACGCTACATCCTTGTGCAGGACCGGGACCGTCACAGACTGAGACGCACGCACTCCCTGGAGGGCTTCAATACTGCTCTGCTCTCCATCTGGCTGGACTGCTTTTACTCCTAATAGGGCGCCAGGCAGGACCTCAAACAGGCCTTGCCCCCTCCATCTCATGCCTGCAGCTGCCGAGGAGCACAGGCTAGGGTCCACTCAGCCCATCAGGGAATCCTTGGGTCTCCACTGGGTTAATTCTACTTTTGGTCTTAGAACCTGACCGCAGTTTAAAATAAAGATACACATCACCCAACTCCTACGTAGGATCCCCTCCTCTCCAATAACTCGTTTGCCAGGTTGGGATTATTCCCGCCTCAGGCCTGGACTTCCAATTCATGCTCATCTACCCTCTACTTTTCCACACTAGTTGTAAGGGTCAGAAATAGGTACCTCAGCAGTAATAAAGGACAGGCTACCATACTGCTGTCAATAAGAATCAACCCTTGGTTTGCTCATACCTAGTCCACCAGGAGAGGGCTGACCCACACTTCTAGAAACCAGCCTTTTAAATTCTCCCAAATGGAGCTAACAATTAAACACCAGCTAACACTTTCTCAAACTGAGCGCCGAGTGACAGACTTGACATTGAATGTCCTGGCATTTTCCACGTTCCATCAAGAGCATAACGACTTTCAAGCTTAACTATCTGGAGTGCATCAAGTCCTTCAGGCAGCAGATTCCTTGGGAGGGCGCCAGGTCTCACTGGGACATGTACAAATCAGCACAGTCTGCACCGCAAAGCACTGCCTCCTGGCACCTCATTCAAGAGACGGGGGGAAATCTGATCCCTACTTTTGGCTCACTTCATCAATGAAAATACTAAGACAAAACAGAGGAGGCATGGGGGGGGGTCTACATAGGCTTTTTCTGGGCCTCATCTTACTCATAATGTAGCAGCTATTATGCTTGTGGCTTACAGGGCCCAGCACAATGAAATCACTCTCACATGGCGACACTGGGACGATACTCTGGATGACAAGAGAAAATGCGAAGTAATCCTCTTTCATGGTCTGTCTCTGCTTTACCCGTCTATGGCACCAAGGAGGCCCTGGGTGCTGGGCAGAGAACTGTAGGATGGCAAATGAGATTCGATTTGGGAGGTCCAAAAATGACTTCAATTCCCAAGGGCTCTAGGGAGAAATACTTAACATGTGTTATTGGCAATGCCATCTAACATAATGGATGATGCTCTATCAACAGTTTTGCTGACACACTGCCTTTGATCTCAGTTCTAGCTACTGGAGAAAAAAAAAATAAACAAACAGAAACTATTTGAGCTGAATGAATGTGAAACACTTCATTTTGTCCTGTTGAAGTGATCAGTTTCTTCCGCTGGTGTTCTTCTATGTATTGATCTTTCAGTCTGTGCTTCTAGCATTCATTCTTTTATTAGACAAATATCCTTCCAGTCGGTGTTTGAGGTGCTGGGTTAAAACAGCACACCGGATGGATAAAGCCCCTGCCCCATGGCGTTCAGCAAGCACAGACGATTCTAAGCTCATGCCGGGTTTGCAGGGGCCAGGATAACCGGAGAGGCTCCCACCTGTACTCGGACCACGATCTCCCACCGCGCCGTATCGATTTATATTCTGGCTACTGAGACCCACGTCAAAAGACGTTTCCAAAGCAGGAACCACGATATGAACGACAAACAAGATCTGACTGTCTGAGACACAGTGGAGGAGGATGGGGGCTTTTGTCCCATTGGAGGGGGGAGTAGAAAGAGGAAGTTCAAGAACTAAACAATGATTACCTTTCTAGTGGTCTCTTAGTCACATGACTTTAAGGACAACCATAAATACAATTCCCAAGTTTCCATCTTCAGCCCAAATCATCCTTCCAAATCCCAGACTCTGCATCTAACTGCCTACCCAGCACCAGAAAATTAACCTGCCTAACAGTCAACTTCAGGTCTTTTCCCACCATCATCTCTGATGAGGGCCAATCGGTTCTTCAGTTTCTCAGTCCAGAACCCTGACATCATCCGTGACCTCTCTCCTGCGCTTTATCCAGCCTGCAGCAGACTGCATTGCTGCACAAGCAAGTGCTGTAGATATGCGTGTGGTTCCAAACCACTGCAATAAAACAAATCTTGCAGTAACCCGGGTCACACAAGCTCGTGGGGGTGGGGGTGGGTTTCCCAGAGCACATAAAAATTATGCTTACACTATCCTGTATCTATGAAACGTGTAATAATAGCATTATGAAGAAAAATCTGAACTATTGTCAGAATTACCAAAATGTGACACAGAAACACAAAATGAGCATATGAAATTGGAAAAATGGTGTCTGTATACTTGCTTGACAGAGGATTGCCACAAATCTTAAACAAAACACATTCGCTACAAAGCACAGTAAAGCGAAAGTTCAATAACGAAGTACGTCTGCACATTCAGAAGACACCCCTTATCTGACCCCTTCTCACCACCTCTTCTGCTTTCACTCTGCCCGGAGTCATCACCTTTCACCTGGGTTACTGCAGTTAGTCACACGGCTTCTCTCCCATCACTGCCCTTGGAAGCATACATCACTCCTATCTCACCACTGCCCTTCAAAACTCTGCTATGGCTCACAATGGAAAATTCAAGGTCAAGGGCTTAGGCTAGCTTCCCAGTGTTATTTCCCTGGGGCTCTTCTTCTCTTCCTTGCTCACTCTGCTCTACCCACGCTGGCCTCCTTGCTAGTTTTGGAACATGCTAGGCCTGCTTCAACAGTAGGGCCTTTACACTCTGTTGACTCTTCCTGGAACACTTTCCTCTCAGGTACCTGCAGACACCTTTACCTCCTTCAAGACTGACCTAAAAACCATCTTCTCAACAAGGTATATCCTGCCTACACGACCTAATCTGCACGCACTTATTCACCAACGCTGGCAGTCCTGATCCTCATTATTCTGCTTTTTTAAGGTTCCCCAGAATCTACCAACTGACCACACACTTTATGGCTATGTTACTGTGGTTGTTAGGTGTCCGTTCTGACTCATAGCAACGCTACGTCCGACTTAACGAAACACTGCTCCGTCCTGCAACACTGTCACAATTGCTCTTATGTTTGAGCTCCTTGTGGCAGCCACTGTGTCACCATCTCCTTGAGGGGCTTTTGCTCTGCTCCTCTACTTTACCAAGCATGCTGTCCTTCTCCAGGGACGAGTCTCTCCTGGCACGTCCACAATACATGAGATGAAGTCTCTCCGTCCTTGCCTCTAAAGAGCACACTGGTTAGATTTCTCCCGAGATAGATTTGGTGGTTCTTTTGACAGACAATAGTGTTTCCCATATTCTTCCCCAGTGCCATCATTTAAACACATCGACTCTTCTTAGGTCCTTTTTTGGTTTGATTGTTAGTTCAAGGATCGTTTGTTGGCCTTTAGGAGTGTTTTCCAGGCCAGTCTGTTGGGGCACCACGCCCTGGCCCCAAAGTCCACCTTCAGCATTCCCTGGGGACCTTGCCACTACATTCCCTGGCTGTTCCGTTACACTCCCCCAGTGCTTTGCCTCGGTGTGGCGGGAGCCACTGATCCATGGCCCTGCAGGAGACAGCACCAGAGACACATTGTGGGAATTGCGCCGACCTGATTCTTAGGTCTTCCTTATTCAGTGTCCAACTTTCACATGCGTAAGAGGTGATCAAAAATACCTTGGATTGGGTCAAGTGTGCCTTAGCTGACAAAGCCACGCTCTCTCTTTACAACACTTTAACGAGGTCGCCTGCAGCAGATTCACAAAGAGTAGTGTGTCATTTGACCTCGACGGCTGCTTCCGTGAGCACTGATTATGGGTCCAAGCAAGATGAAAATGCCGAGAAATTCAACCTTTTCTCCATTTATCATGATGTTACCATGATGGTCCAGTTGCGAGCATTTTGGTCTTTTTTACAGGTAGAATCCACACCAACGGCTCCAATCCTTGATTTTCACCAGCAAGTACGTCAAGCCCTCTTCACTTGGAACGAGCCAGCTTGTGTCGTCTGCATATCACAGGTCAGTAAGTCTCTCTCCAATACTGTTGCCCCAACTCGTCTATCGTTTACTCCGCATTGGGAGAGAGTAAGCATGGTGAGAAGACACAACCCTGACCCACGCCTTTCTTGATTTTAAACCACGCAGTATGTCTTTGCTCTGTTCACACATCCGCCTCTTCGTCCATGTACATGTTCTGTATGTGCATAAAGCAGTGTTCTGGAATTCCCGCTCTTCTGAAGGTTATCCAGAGGATGTTTGGATCTCCAAGTGGTGGTTATTTATCAGGCTAGTTGCTTAACAGCCACAGCCTTGAGAACCAGGATCTTCGAATGTGCCCTGAGACTGCAGAGCAGTGCCTGAAAGATGGCAGGCACGCAATAAAGATTTGCTGAAGAAATGAGTAATATGGCCACAGTTCTAGCACAGGTTATTGGAAGACGGTAAGGCCATTAGTTATTCGTTATAGAACAAAAGAGGACGATCACGCCTATTTGATGACTTTTCTTACGTTGGAGGAGGATTGGTGAATAAGACTGATGAGAGAAGAGGATAAAGTTAAAAAAGGAGAAATGGGAGGGAAAACAAATTTTAGCTTTAGATATACTGAATGTGAGTTGTTAAAATATTAATATGAAAAAAAAATCTCTCACAGAAATGAAAGTGGAAAGGTAAAGCGAGAGCTTAAGAGAAAGGTTTAGGTTAGACAGGAAGGGATTTAACATTGTAATTACCTTGGGGTATCTCCTAAAGAGAGTGTCGTGTCAGGTGGCATTCTATCCATGTGTTTAAGGAGGTGCCACACCACATTCCGCAGAGGCTGTACAATTCCGCAATCCTACCAGCAACGTGAGTGCTCCAATCTCTTCACATCCTCTCCAGATTTTATCTTTTAAATTCTGCTGTTAGTATGAGGCAGTACCTCATTGTTGTTTTAACTTGTATTTATTTTATACCTAATGATTGCAAATATATCTACACGATTATTGGATGCCTAGAGATCATGGTGAGTGAATTTCCTATTCAGGTCGTCTGCCCATTTTGATTGGATTATTTGTTTCTTATAAAGGTGTAGTTTTCTATAAATTTTTGAGATTACTCTTTATCACTGACCAGTTCACCTGCGCCCATGACCCACCCAAATCTGTGGGTTTCCTTGATAAGTGTTGCATTTTTTAAGAGGTCCCAGTCCTCAGTTTTGTCTTCTGCAGTGGATTTTTCATTGTTTGGTAGTACACCTTGAATTAGGGCCCTTAAACATGTCCCTATTTTCTCATTGAAGATCTTTACAGTTGTAGAATTTATATCTAGGTACTTAATCCATCTTGGCTTCTATTTTGTAGGAGGTGGGAGGTATGGGTCCTGCTTTCATTCTTGTATAGGTAGGGACACAATTTTTTCCAGCACCATCTGTTGAAAAGACTCCCTTTCCAATTTTATGTATTTTAATCCTTTATCAAACACTCAAGTTGTGACAGTTACATAATCTGTCAACTTGAGAGAAGGGGTGGAGCCTAGTCTGTCAATCAAGTCATCGTCAATGATGCCTCGGTGTGGGCATGGCCTTCTCCGGAGGATTCTGGGAACTCCTGTCTTCCTCTCTGAAGGTGGGACACACGGTCTCTGCTTCAACATTCTGTTGACAAGCCACATGAAGATACGGTGATAGCAGCCAGAGCCCTGGAGCTGGAGGAGCCACTTGAGGAGCTGCGACAGTGCTGAGATGCTTCCACAGACCTTCCCCCACCTGGCCTGTGATCTTTCTGCTTTTGGCGTCATTTCACGTGCTGCATGCATCTGTGGAAGAATTTATGGGCTAGTATCGGGACATATCGACTAATATCAAACTTATGGACTTGACCTGGACCGGGCCAGGATGTTTTATTAAAATACAATTACTCTTGGACATGAAATTCTCTCTTACACACAGGAGTTTCTCTGGATTGGTTTCTCCAGTCAACCCAGACTAACACAAAAGTGTCTTTAGGAGCTTGGTTATATTTTGGTTAAATAGTCTACATATCTATCGTTGTACCAATACTAAGCTGTTTGGATTACTGCAGATGTATAGGTTTGAAATTGGGAAGAGATCTGCTTTTTTTTTTATAAAGTAGTATTTTTTTAATTCTATTTTCCCCTTTATATAATAAGTTGTGATTAGTTTCTGTATTTTAAGAATTGAGCTGTGCCTTGTATGGGAACTCCATTGAATTCCTGAAGGACTTTCCATAATATTGGTATTTTTAATATATTAAGCCTACCTATTAACATTTATGCGTATTTCTTTTGGTTTCTTGCAAAGTGCTTTAGAGATTTCTTTGAAGAAGTCCTTTGTTTCGCCGTTTAGATTGATTCCGATGTATTTTATCTCATGGATGGTTGCTGTAAATGGTATGATGCTATTAATTTCCTACTTGGGGGTCCTCTTCCTTAATATGCAAGAATCCAATTGATTTTTGTATATTCTGACAACTTATTTTTTAATTAATTTATTTATTTAAGATGATGATTATTGAAACATTATAGTCTGATGTGGTGCCAAAATCTTCAATTAGCTCTTTTTTGTTGCTCCATTGAGTCTTTGGGGTTTTCTCTCTATAGGATCATATCATCTAAAAACAGAGTCTTGCTGTTTCTTTGCCACTTAGATGTCTTTTATACATTATTGATATCTTTCAGCTCTGGTTAAACTTGCAGGACTCTAATAAATAGGAGTGGTACTAAAGGGCAACCCTATCCCCTTCCAAGGGATAATGCTTTTGGCTGCTGTCCACTGAGTAAGTCGTTGGCCATTGGTTTTGCATGTATGGGCTTTATTATTCTAACGAGTTTCCCTTCTAGAGTCTTTCTTATCAAGAACGGATATTGAATTTTATTGAATGCCTCTTCTGTGTGAAATAGGATAATCATGATTATTTTATTTATATGATGAAGTACATTTATAGTTTTCCCAATATTAAACCAAATCATTATTGCATATCTGGTCTGAATTGCACTTAATCATGATGTATTTTTATTTTAATGTTTTGATCAATTCAGAGAGTTGGAATTTTGTTGAAAATGTTGACACCTATGTTTATAAGGGCTATCAGTCGATAGTTTGCTGTTCTGGTGATGTCTTTGCTTGTTTTGGTATCAGGGTTATACTTGCTTCATAAAATGAGTTTGTTTGTGTATCGTCCCTTTCTATATTCTGGACTGGTTTGTACAGATTTACTGTTAATTCTTCTCAAAATGTTTGGTAGAATTTCCCCAACAAAACCATCTGGTCTGGGACTTTTTTAATGGCCACATCTATTTCTTCTTGTGTTATAGGTCTGTTAAGGTTTCTATATCCATCTTCATTAACCTAGGTAGATGATTTGTTTCTAGAAATTTGTCCATTTCTTCTAGGCTTTCAAATTTGTTAGAATACAACTTTTCACAATATCATCCATTTATCTTTTTTACTTTTGGTTACTCCTATTGTGATGTTACTAATTTCATTTTTCACTCATAATATTTGCTTTTTCTTCTTTGTTGAGGTATATAGCGAAGAGAGTTTATCAATTTTGTTCACTGTTTGAAACAATTTGGTTTATAGTTCACCCTTTGGAAGTAGTTTATCAATCATTCATCTTTTGCAAGAACCAATTGCATTTTTTGTGAACTTTTCCTATTATTTGTCACTCTTCAGATTAACTTTCTTAGGCTCTATCTTTTTTTTTTTTTGAGCTGATCTCTCTTCTCAAATTTTTTTTTTACTAAAATAATTTTATTGGGGCTCATACAACTCTTATCACAATCCATCCATCCATCGTGTCACAATTTTACTTTTTATTTCTTCAATTACCAGTGCTTTATTCAGTAAGGTGTTGTTCTATTTTTACTTATTACAAAGAATGGTGTGTTGTGTTTTTTATGTCAACTTGCTATTTCTGTTGTTGACTTCTAATTTTATAACATTGCGATAAAAAAGGTGGCAGTATCTCGGCAGTGTTTTTAAACTGAACGATGTTTGCTTGTGCCTGAACATACCTATTCTAGGGTATGTCTATGAGCACAGGAAAAGAAGCGTACATTGCAATATCATTGGGTGAAATTACCAATTTGATCGTTTCAGACACGTGGCCGAAGGGAAAATGGTTTAAAGATGGAGGAGGCCACTGGTTTGACCAGGAGGCCACTGCAGAAAATGAATTCCAAAAGTATAGTTAAGACAGACGCCAAACTCCAAGAGAATGGAAGAAAGCAGGCAATAAAAATTAGAGGCAGATACACGTTGGGCTGCTAACTAAGGGACCAGTTCGAAACTACCAGCTGCCTCTTGGTTCACAGGTGAGGCTTTCTACTCCCATAAAGAGTAAGTCTCGGGAACCTGTCAGAACAATTTGTATGCTGTTGCTATGAGTGAAGCGAGGCTCAATGGCAGTGAGTTTGGTTGCTGTTGCAGTTTTAATCCACCTCAGGAGTTTGGCAATGAAACAAAGGAGCAATGGGATAAGAGTTTTAAGGACTATACTCCAAAGGGCCACCAGTCGCCTGTCAGCTTGTTGTACTGTAATAGCATGTGTGTTACTGTGATGCATTTAAGATACCGCATTATTTTAAATCTCAGCAGGGTCACTCAGAGTGGACAAGTTTCAGCAGAGTATCTAGAAAAACACCGAACAAGAAGTAAGAACTGTCAAACTACTTCCAAACATTAGCCAGTAAAGCCTTACGGATCACACCAGAATATGGTCCAATGTGCTTGCTTTGGACCAATCATCAGGAGACATCAACTGATAGAGCAAGCTATCATGTTTGATGGAGTAGAAGCCAACAATGGTGAGAGAGACCTTTGGTGATAAAAACTGGCACTAACTTCAGTGGTGAACCACGCTAACATGCTGGTGATAGTGAAGACAACGTAAGACTGCCAGCAACAGAAGTTGGAGGTGGCACAGTGATTAAATGGTGGTCTGCTAACCATATGGTCAGTACCAACAGCTCCGTGGGAGAAAAGTGGAGCTTTCTACTCCCAGAAAGAGTTAGTCTCTGAAACTTACAGGGGCAGCTCTACCCTGTCCTACAGGGTCGCCAGGAGTTGGTATTGATTTGCTGGTATTGAGTTTGCTTTTTGTTTGGTTTTTATCTAAGATAAAAGATAATTACTGCTTTTTACTTTTAAAGGGGTGCAAATGGGGAGACCATAGCGTTGTCTGCAAGCTATAATGAAAGAAATAAGTGGAGTAGATCTTAAAGATAAAAAAGGCAATCATAAAGTTGTATAAGGCTAAACGATTTTATCAGACAGCAATTACTTTTCTCCCACTTTTACAGGTAAGGCATCTGCAATGCCCAGAAACCAGGAGACTAGCCAAGGTCAAACAGTGAGCCATTAGCAGCAAACTGGGCGTGTGAGGGTGGAAAGGGAAGCAGAACTAAAGGATGGAAGGGTAGTTTTGAGAAGGATGGGGCTGAATGAATAAAGATATACAGACAATGCAAAGGGGGATTAAAAATAGAATTTAATATTTCCAGTGAAACAGGAAATGAGGCTATCTGGAAAATGTTAAAAGATGCTGAGATAAGTAGAAAGAGACTTAGGAAAAATGGCTTCAAATTACTGTTGAAGGGAAATAAAACTATCTGTAGCAACAGTAGGTTTCTTATCCAATGCTCTCCTTACATCTTCTGTAACACAGGCTCTCCTACTATGTTTTAACATGGACTTTCCCTAAAATCATGCTTTATTCCTTCTATTAGCCACCCCTCCTGCTCCATTTTCTCTTACTTGAAAATATGTCTGGGCTAATGTGCCACACTGGGATGAACCTGTTGCTACAGCTCGGGAGCCAGGCTCCCCTCTTACAATGAGAAAAGACCATGTGAAATTACCACCACATTGCTTATTTTGCAATGCTCATGCCTCATTCTAAAAAAAAAGAAAAAATTAATGGAAATTTATGGTGCAAAATTCATGAAACACCATATATACAGTGGCACAGTATATAATTCTATACTCTACGAAAACCATTTACTTCCAACAGATTCCTTAGCAAAATAAACAGGCAACCTTTCATTTCCTGGAGGAGTTAGGGTTTTCTCAATAGGTAAGTAGAGTCTCAATGCAGCAGTGTGATGACAGATAGGAAGACTCAAGCTGGCATATCCCAGACACTCCATTATCCTTCTTTAAGAAAGACACACAACACAAGTCTTGTTGCTTTGTCTGTGCCGAGCAGCATATGTTTGCTGTAGGCATATGACTCCTTTAATTTGGGGGGTGGGGGGAGAGGATGGTTACATTAAAATCTGATGCCAAAATAGTTTTTAAGTTGTGGACTGGGAGTGTCCCAAGTGGGTAAGATTTGTGGGTCCACCAGTGAAGTCATTTTAGGCAATGTATTTTCTTTACCCGAGTCTGTATACCTTGATATGTGAGAACAGCATTAGTATCAACCTCCCAAGCCCCGTGGTTTAAAACTGTGATGTGTATAAACTTTCTAGTAACGAGGAAGCACTCAATAAATGCTTGCTGTTTTTACTGGATTATTAACCACGCCCCAAACCTGGCATGAGCTACTGCCTATTTTCAACCCTTTCAACGTCTCTTCTCTGCTTTCACTGGTTGAAATCCTTACTGGCCTAATCCACATGTATAGGAACTTCTGAGATCCCCTTTTCTAGAAATGAGCTCTTTCTTCTGTGAACCACCTTTGTGTTTCACAAAGGGGACATATTAATTATGAATACATTATGGCTACTGTAATTTATCTGTGTAGTTATTAGCAAGCTTATCACAACAGCTGGTAGGCTCCTAGAGGACATAAATCACCACTCTTCATTTTTATAGCGTTCAACATTACCATAGTGCTTTGAAAATTGTAATTTCTAAATAAAATAATTATAAGTAGTTTAATTCAGAGAGAAAATTAAATTATAAAGAATATTGGAAAATATGGGGATCATTGAAATGTTGATCTTCAAGATCAGGGATCTTAAGAGAACACTAATCTTGCATAAAAGCAAAAAGAATAGATTTTACTCCATAAAACATTCATATTTAAAAAATACTATTAGTAGATATAAAATATAAACAAAGTAGAAAAAAATTCTAGCCTATACAACAGCAAAGAGCAATGACTTCAATAGTGAGAGAAAGAAAGAAAGGTCATACACATGCTAAAGAGAAGGCCAGAACTCTGGGAGGTGTCCTGGAATTTAACTACTGAATGACTAACTCAGGTTACAAAATGACTTAATCTCAGTTTTCCAAAAATAGAAAATGAAACATGGAATTATAGTAATCAACTATCTGCTGTATAACATGACTAATTGTACTTAAAAGCCACAAATGACTACTACAGGTCTAAAAAAGGAAATGAGGATGGTAAGATTAATGTAGCAAAATTTACCTCCTGACTTTAAAGGTTAGGAGTTACACTGCATGCAGAAGAAGTTCTCCATGATATTCCTCTAGCACCCGGTGGCTGAGAAGCAAGGCTCTTCTCTAATGGGATATAAAGGGGGACAGAGACACTGTAAGGAAAGTGTTTCTGCTTTATGCGCAAAACTGGCCCTTGTGAAAACTGGCAGAAGAGTCCTGTCTAATAGAAGGAAGTCAAGATTTATCAGGCTTGAATATTGCTAGTGGCTTTATAAATTAGTATGCTACTTAGCAACACAAGCAAATGGCCAGAACAACTTCCAAAGGTTTGGCACAATAATTTAACTTCTAGGAATCTATCTCAAGTAACTGTTACAATTACTATAGTTCAAGACTTGATGGGATATTATTTAGTCTTAAAGGAAAGGAGGGTATATAGAAAAAATTTCAAGTGCTTACAATGGAAAGAAAGGAAAAAATTATATTAGAAAATATAGTATAAAAACAAAACTATAACTATAAAATATTGGTTTGTATGTAAGAAAATGCTACCTTAGAGATATCTGAGTTACTGCTAGAGGTCTATGTATCCATATACATATATTCACCTTCTCAAATAACAAATAATGACAGTACAACTATTAAATATGAGAGCTCAATTTTTTTATATTTAAAAAATAAGACAAACCAAAAACAGGGACTCATGTCCTAAGATTAAGAGGTGGACAAAGATGTCTTGCTTTATTCAATATTGTCCTGAAGGGCCTCTCCATTGCAAACAAGCAAGAAAAAGAAATAAAAGTAATCTCTTTGGAATGACATAATTTATCTATAAACACCTAAGAAACGTACCAGCATTACTAGAAGTAGTAAGAACACTGAGCAGAACACGAGTGTTATTAACATGTAATACAAAACATTAATGCATAATACACAAGCAAATTGTAAAATTCTATTTATAAATGTAAAAAACAAAATTCAATTAATAAAAGACATACATGAAATTGATGTGAAGATGGAAAAACATTGCCCAGAGAAGTTAAAGAAGAGAGATATAACAAATTTATGGATCTAAAAACTAAATATATATTCTTAAGATAGTAATGATACCTGAATTCGACAAAAGACTAGATTCAAAAAACTTAATCATAATCCCATTAGATTAAAAAAAGAAATTAGCAATCTGATTCTAAATTTTATAGGAAAATGCAAATGGCCTAGAATATTTAAAACTATTTTTACAAATTAGCTTTTAACGATTATGGGGACTGTTTTTAGTTACCTGGTTTGATGACCCCATATGTTCACAGTACAGTTGCTCAACTGATTTCTCATGGCTGGGACCTTATAGACCACCAGACTTGTCTTCCAATGCACTTCTAGGTATATTAAAGTCATCAATCTTTCAATTAATAGCTGAGTACTTAATTGTCCATGCTACAATGCTGCTTGGAGTCATACAGGGCATGAGGGAAACAATACAGAAAAAGGATGAAATGATAGAGGAGATTAAAGACCATACACCAAAGGAAAATACAAGAGCTTAGGAGCGAGATAAGAAAAACCAGTAGCAGACTCATGGATTTCGTCAACTGAATGGAGGAGGCAGAGAACCACACCAGTGTCCTAGAGGACAGCCAACAGACTTTAACAAACATGAAAAAAAAAAATCTAATAAGATCATCAGAGAAGCTGAAGGAAACATAAGAGCTATATCTGATGCTAAGAAGAGGAACAACATCAAAATAATTGGATTACTGGAGGAAGACACAACAAAGATGTCATCTGCAAAAATAGTAAGAGAATTCTTGAAGGAAAACTTCCCTACCTTAACGAATGAAAACCAGGCAACCATTCAGGAGGTTGACAGAATACCAGCTAGACCAAACACCAAGAAGAAGTCATCAAGGCATGTAATAGTTAAACCATCCAACTTCGAGGAAAAGGAGAAAATCATGAGAGCAGCTAGGGAAAAACAAGCAATCATATAAAAAAGTTCCCAAATAAGAATGTGCTCAGACCTATCAGTGGACACTAAAAAGGGGAGAGGGGAGAGTAACATATTCCAAAAATTGAAGGAAAATAATACAAACCCAAGAATAGTCTATCCAGCCAAATTCTCTCTCAAGATAGACGGAGAAGTAAGAGTGTACCCAGACAAGGAAAAACTCAAAGAAAATGTTAAAAGAAACCCAGTCATACAAAAGATCCTTACCGACCCAGTATGGGCAGAAGAACAACACTCACGGAGCACAAGAGACCGCCACATAGAACAACCCCTCCCAGAAGTCAACAAAGAGAAAATGGCCCCCAAGATAGCAATGGCTTAAGGGTGGAAAGAAGTCAAACCTATGCAAAGACAGGAAGGAACAAATTTCAATATCAAGGATGAGGGATGAAAGAGGGGACATTACAACAGACTCTAATGAAATCAAAAGGATAATTACGCAGATCTACAAAGGATTGTACTCCAATGAATTCAACAACGTGAAAGACATGGACAAATTCTTGGAAAAACAATCCCTCCCTAGACAATGCCTAATGGATGCCAAGAATCTCAACAAATCCATAGGAATAGAAGAAAAAGACAAGGTTATCAAGTGATTATGAACAAAAAAACACCCTGGAACGGATGGCTTCACAGGAGAATTCTACCAAACATTCCGGGAAGAACTGACACCAATCCTACACAAACTCTTCCAGAACACAGAAACAGAGGGCAAACTCCTCAACCCCTTCCATGAAGATAGTATAACTCTGATACCCAAACCAGGCAGGGATCCCACAAGAATTGATAACTACAAACCAATATCCCTAATAAACATCAATGTAAAAATCCTTAACAAAATACTGGGCATGACCTAGTGGGTTACATACCAGGGATGCAGGGATGGTTCAACATACGAAAGATCATTAGTATCATTCACCACATTGACAGGGAAAACTATAAGAACTACATAATAATTTCGATTGATGAGGGAAAAGCATTCGACAACATCCAACACCAATGCCTGTTTAAGACACTTGAGAAAATAGGAATGGAAGGAAAATTCCTCAAGATAGTACAAGCTATAGATGAAAAACCAACAGCCAACCTGGTAGTCAATGCAGAAAAGACGAACACAATCCCACTGAAAACGGGGACCAGACAAGGATGCCCTTCTCTTATTTAAGCTAATACTGAAGGTATTAGCTATCAGCATAAGGCAAAGAAAACACATGAAAGGGATTTGCCTATGAACAAAGAGGTGAAACTATCATTATTCAAAGATGATACCATTTTATATATGGAAAATCCCAAAAGCTCCACAAGGGGAGTACTGGAAGCAATAAAGGAATATGGCAGAGTGGCAGGATACAAGATCAACAAACAGAAGTCTATCGACTGCTATACGCATTGGATAAGACCACAGAAGAGGAGATAAAAAAGGTGGTACCCTTCACATTAGCCAAACACAAATTAAAATATCAAGGGTATACCTGACTAAAAGAACAAAAGATTTATATGAGGAAAACTACAGAACACTATTACAAAAAAACAAGAGTGACCTCGACAAAGGGAAGATTATCCTATGCTTGTGGATTGGAATATAGTAAAGATGTCAGTACTGCCCAAGGCACTATAAAAGTTTAATGTAATCTCAATACAATTACCTACACCTTTCTTGAAAGAAATGGAAAAACTGATTACCAACTTCATATGGAGAGGGAAGAAGCCCAGAATGAGCGGAGAACTCCTCAAGAAGGACACAGTGGGCGGGCTTGCTTACCTGACTTTAGCACATATTATACAGCCACAGTGGTCAAGAACTCATGATATTGGTATTATGGCAGATACTCAGACCAATGGAAAAGAACTGAAAACCCAGAAATAAAATCATCAGCATGCAGACAAATGATCTTTGATAAGGGCCCAAAAATACCCAATGGGAAGCAGATGCCCTCTTCAACAAGTGGTGCTGGAAAAAATTGATATCTACCTGCAGAAAAATGAAACAAGACCCTTACCTCAATCCACGCTCAAGAATAAACTCAAGGTGGATCTCAATGAGGGAAGTGGGACAATCCTGAGAACTTTGGCGCAGGGAATACATAGGCAAATGTAAATAGGGAAGGACACAAATACAGACGATTCACAAATTGACAAGTGGGATAGACTGAAGATAAAACACCTGTGTACAACGAAAGAATTCACCAAGAGAGTAATAAGAGAACCCCCAGACTGGGAAAACATCTTTAGCAACGAAACCTCAGATAAAGGCCTTATTACTAAATCTACAATAGCTTCCAAAAGGAAAAAAACCTAATTGCCCACTGAGGAGGTGGGCAAAGGACCTGAACAGAAGTTTCACAAGGGCAGAAATCCGAATGGCCAATAAACATATGAGACAATGTTCCTGATCATTAGCCATAAGAGAAATGTAAATTAAACAATGAGATACCACTTGACACCCTCAAAAATAGCCCAATTAAAAAAATCAGAAAGCAACAAGTGTTGGAGAGGCTGTGGTAAGATAAGAATTCTCATTCACTGCTGGTGGACCTGTATGTATGTACAGCCACTACGGAAATAGATTTAGGCGATATCTAAAACAGATGGAAATTGAGCTACCATTAGAAATTGAGCTACCACAAGACCCAACGATCCCCCCACTAGGCATATACCCAAAAGAGGCAAGAAACAAACCACGGTCAGACATCTGTGTTCCAGTGTTCATCAAGGCACAGTTCACAATTGCAAGGATTTGGAAACAACTCAAATTTCCATCAACAGACAAATGGGTTAAAAAATGTGGTACATACATGCAATGGAGTACTATGCATCCCTAAAAAGCAGTGACAAACACCTGAAGCACATCCCTGCCTGGCAGGACTGGAGGAAATCATGCTAAGCAAAGTAAGCCAAGCACAAAAGGATAAGTACAACCTGAGTCTGCTGAAGTAAGCTTTAAAAAATGCAAGAGGGGAACAGGGAAAAAGCTACTGCATACAAACATTTCTGGGATGAGGTCCAGGTAGCATGGCAGGGGACAGACCAAATCGAAGGACAGATGTAGTAGTCGAAAAAAAAGGAAGGGAGAAAAAAGACAAAGATATGGGTAGCGGGGGAATAGGGCAACAACCCACCCAAGGGGAGGGTACTGTTTTTATCTCCAAAGGGAGAGAGAGATGAGACTTCAACCCAGAGCTCCAAGATGTGACTGCAACATACGGGCATGAAGCAGGGAACCAATAGGGAGGTCTGAGGGGCCGGCCCCAATCCCAACTACTTGGATAGACACCCCTCTCCCCAGAATAATTTCCTTTAGAGGACAGCACTGAAGCTACAGCTCAGGGAGAGGGACATGTCTGATCAGAGCACATGGGAGCAAATAAAGGGGAGGAAGAGAGAGTGGAGCACATCCTGACCCATCAATTCTTGAGGACGATATCCCTGTTCACAGTAGCCAATGCATAGAGAGGAAAATGTGGCTGGCCCCACTACGATACACAACATCCCACAGTGTGGGAATTGTGCCCAATCTGAACCCATCACACTGAGGCAAAACACTAAGGGCGTGCAATAAAACAGCAAGGGGAGCAGAGCGAGGAAATCCCGAGGGAATACCAAGAATAGACTTTGGGGCCAGGACATGGCACCCCATCAGATTCAACCAGGAAAACACTTGTAAAGGTCAACAAACAGACCTTGAATTATTTACAGGCTTTTCTTTTTTTGGTCATTGGTCTTTTTGTTGTTGTTTTTTCTTTTGTTACTTTGCTTTGCTCTGTCTTGTTGTTGTTTCTTTGTGTGTGTGTGTGTGTGTGTGTGTGTGTGTGTATTATTATCTCTGCAAGTCTACCTAGATATGAAAGGCGGGATAAACCATCTGGAGGAGAAAACAATGGAACCGATGTTTCCGGGTGGACATGGGAGAGGGGGAGGTGGGGGAAAGGAAGTGGTGTTAACAAACTCATGGACAAGGGAACAAAAAGTGATCCAAAATCGATGGCGAGGAGGGTGTAGGAGGCCTGGTAGAGCTTGATCAAGGGCAATATAACTGAGGGGAATTACTGAAACCTAAATGAAGGTTGAGCATGATAGTGGGACAACAGGAAAGAACCAGGAAATACAGGAAAGAACTAGAAGGCAAAGGTCATTTATAGAGGTCTAAAGACAGGCACCTACATACATAAATAAATTTATATATGATGATGGGAAAATAGATCTATGTGCATATATTTATAGGTTTAGTATTAAAGTAGCAGATGGACATTGGGTCTCCACTCAAGTACTCCCTCAAGGAAAGAACACTTTGTTCTATTTAACTGGCATTCCATGATATTCGCCTTCCCTACACCATCGCTGAAGACAAAGTGGGGGTATATGCAAATGTGGCGAAGAAAGCTGATGGTGTCTGGCTTTCAAAAGATATAGTGTCTGGGTTCTTAAAGGCTTGAAGGTAAATAAGTGGCCATGTAGCTGAGAAGCAATGAAGCCCACATGGAAGAAGCACACCAGCCTATGTGATCACGAGGCATCGATAGGATCAGGTAGTTATCAAGCATCAAAGAACAAGAAATCCTATCATTGTGAACAAGAGCGAGTGTGCAGTGGAGACAAGCCAGTCAGGGTGCGGTATAGCAATAATGAAACATACAACTTTCCCCTAGTTCTTTAATGTGTCCCTGGCCCCCACTATCATGACCCCAATTCTACCTTACAAATCCTGCTAGATCACAGCATGAACACTGGTACAGATAAGAGCTGGAAACATAGGGAATCCAGGACAGATAAACCCCTCAGGACCAATAATGAGAGTAGCGATACCAGGAGAGAAAGGGTAAGGTAGGATAGAAAGGGAGAACCGATCAAAAGGATCTACATATAACCCCCTCCGTGGGTGACAGGCAACAGAAAAGTGGGTGAAGGGAGACGTCAGCCAGGGTAAAACATAACAAAATAATAATTTATAAATTATCAAGGGTTCATGAGGGGTAGGGGCGCAGGGAGGGAGGGGAAAAATGAGGAGCTGATACCAAGGGCACAAATAGAAAGAAAATGTTTTGAGAACGATGATGGCAACAAATATCCAAATGGACTTGATACAATGGATGTGCGGACTGTGACAAGAGTTGTACAAACCCCCAATAAAATGATTTTTAAAAGAAACAAAAATAATCATAATGGGAAAATATAAACTTTGACGCCCATAATTGACACCTCACAAATTAATTTGAAATATATGTCTATCACAGACTTCAATGAAAAAGTTAAAACCATAGAGTTTTTTTTAGAAGAAAACATTGGTGAATACATTAATGATTTGAAGTAGCCAAGGGGTATTTTCAATGAAGAACTTTTGCACTTACCATATAAGTCAAGATATTCTAGCTATTTTTCAACAAAAATGAAAACAAATGTCAACAACCAACTAAACAGCACAAAATCTTCACCGGAGTTTTAAATGGAATAGTCCTAAACTGGAAGGAGCCAAGGTTGCACCCAAGTAGAATGAACTACGGTATGTTCACGTGGTGTTAGGTGCCATCTCGTTAGGACTAGCCAGCCGTGACCCTCTGTACTATTAAACTAAAGACTGCCCTGCCCGCACCGTCCTCATAATTGTTGTCATCCATTACTGCAGCCACTGTATCAATTCACCTGGTTGACAGTCTTGCTGCCTCTTGATCCCCCTCTACTTTACTAAATATGGTACCCTTATCCAAGGACTGCTCGTTGCTAATAACATGTCCTATGTGTGAGATAAAATTTTGCCACCCTTGCTTCTACGAAGTATTCTGGCTGTATTTCTCCCCAGACATACTTGTTAGTTCTCCTGGCAGTCCACGTTAAGTATCCTTTGCCAACACCACAATTAAAAGCATCAGTTTGTCTTTGATCTTCCTTGTCCAGCTTTCACATGCACATGAAGCCACTGAAAGTGCCATGGCTTATCAAGCACACCTTAGTGCTTACAGGAAGTGATTAGTGCTTACAGGAAGTGATTAGTGCTTACAGGAAGTGATTAGTGCTTACAGGAAGTGATAGCTTTGCTTTTTAACACTTGAAAGAGGTCCTTTGGAGCAGATTTACCCAATGTAACAGGTCACTTCATTTCTTGGTGAGAATAAAGTTAGGAAAGTTGCCTGGAGGAGGAGTTGTTTCCTGCCATGACAATGTACCTGTCACTCTCTGACCTTAGCAAAGGCTAGCCTGTGAGGATGTGTCACACGACCTTACCCTGTTCACCCTACAGTCCTCATGCTGCTCTTTGAGACTGCTCTTTGTCCTGGAAATGTAAAGACTACTGTAAAATAGGGCAATGTGAGTCCCTCAAAGATGCGAAAACTGCCCATTGGATGTAGTATAAATTAAGAACTCTTCAGTAAAGGATTATAGAAACGAATTATTTCATAAAGGTTTCTATGATTTTGTAGCAATACCTTTTCATGTACTCTCATACAAATTGAACGAATCAGTGTGGTGGAAGGCTACAACTCTGAAGCACACCTTGCCTGATTTTATACCACTCAGTCGGACCCTTAATCCGTTAGAATGACCGCATCGTCTTGACCCATGTGAGCACAATGAAATGCTCTGAAGTTCCAAGTCTTTGCACTGTTATCCATAACTTGTTGTGATCCATATAGCTGACTCCCTTTGTATAGTCAATAAAGCAGAATTAAATATCTTTCCGTTATTCTCTCCTTCAAGAGAGCAATGATATTCCTCCTTCCATGTCCTCTTCTGGAGCTGGCTTGAATTTCCGGAAGCTCCTATGATCGTAGTGCTACAAGCTCTTTTGAATTATCTTCAGCAAAATTTTATTCAACATTGTGGACTGATTTATTCATTCCGTTAGATCATCTTCTTTAGAGTGAACATACATATGGATTGGTTTCAGTCATTTGGTCAGGTAGTTTTCTCTCAAATTTCTTGGCTTAGATAGGTGAGCTCTTGCAGAGTTGGATCTACTTGTTGAAATATCTCAACTGATACGGAGCATTACTAAACCACTGGAAGAATTACTGATACGTATTACAACCTATTGAAAGAAAGACAACACTCAGAAAAAAAAATACCAGAGTATTTTTAACATGGAGTACTAAAAGAGGCAAAAAAACCAAAAAAACCTATGGTAGAAAAGGGAAGTTAGAGTAAAGGACTGACTGGGAATGGGTAAAAGGGTATTTGTTTGGGTTTCTTGGTATGGTCTATTTCTTGATGGGGGTCTGGGTCGCATAAACAGTGGTGTATGTAGAAATTTCACTGATGTACATTTAAGATTTAATTGGATGTTACTTTACCTTGAAAAGGAAAAATATAAGCACTTATTGAACTTTAGTTAATGACAAGAATGTTGAAATAGAGTAGAAAGTGCAGTGGAGGGAGGTACAGATTGTTCCCTTGAGTGGTTGCTAAACATAGGATTGGGGGTTAGAGTCTCCCCCGAGTTCTTGTGAGACAGGCCTGGTGATGTTCATCCACTGAGCAGCCTGGGAGCACAGTCCTCTGACACACATGGGCAGCCATGAGTCAGAGCTGAATCAAAGGCAATCAATGAACTATTTTTCATTTATGTGATTTCCTTTGACAAATATCAACAACAACAAAAAGATAAATTGGCGAGGAAAACGTGTGCAGACAAGTTAAAATTATTGTTGGGTACCATCGCCCATAGCAACCCTATACACAACAGAATAAAACACCACACAGTTCTGCACCATGGCCTCAATTGCTCCTCTGCTGCGCCCCTGCTGCAGCGACTGTCCATCCGTCTCATCATGAGCCCTCCTCTTTTTCACTGCCCCCGTTTTACCAAACATGATGTCCTCCTCCAGGGTGTATTGAACCTTTTTCTTCAGTATCACTGGGTCTTGCTCAGATGCTAATTCCTGAGATACTTGAATGTCGACTAGCTCTTTTTGATACAAAGACTGTTTATTCTTTTCATCTTTTGATGCTTCCTGCATCAGTCAATATTTTGCCCACAGAATCTTTCAATATAGTATTGCAACTCAATGCTTGGATTTTTTTTCTCGAGGTCTGTTTAAGATATGCCGAGTATGTTCTTCCTTTTGAGTTTTCTAACTTTAGGAGTGTTCAAATTTCATTGTAATATTTCACTTTGCCTTCTCCAGCTGCCCTGACATTTTCTATTCAGCTCTTTGCTCTTTGACTTCTTAGCCTTAGCTACTCTATGATTAAGAGCAAGTTTCAAAGTATGTTCTGACATCCACTTTGATCTTTTCTTTCTGTTAAATGGCTTTTTGTTTTCTTCATGAATGTTGTTCTTGCTAGCCTCCCACAACTCATCAGGTCTTCTGTTACTGGTGTCCAATGCAGCAAATCTGGTTTGAGACGTTCTCGACATTCGGGTGGCACAGAGGCAAAGGTTGTAGTTGGGCTCTCATGGGCTTATTTTTATTTTCTTCAGCTTCCATCTGAACTTTTTGTTGCTGTTATTAGGTGTCATCATGTTAGGTGCTGTTAAATGAGCAATTAATGGTCTGTTCCACAGTCAGCCCCTGGCCTGGTTTAGCTGTTGCTACTGAGCATCTCTTCCCATAGACAGAGTCAATTTGATTTCTGTGCATTGCCTCTGGAGAAGTTCATGTGTACAGTCATTGTCTTGTGTTGCTGAAAATGGTATTTGCTATGAACAAGTCATGGGTCTTGCAAAAGTCTGTCATCTGCTCTCCCGATTTGTTTCTATCACCAACACTATATTTTCCAACTAGCGTTCCTTCCTCTGTTTCCAACTTTTGCATTCCAATCGCAATTAATTGTCAATGCATCTTGAATGCATGCTTGATAAATTTCAGACTGAAGACTTGGTAGACTTCTTAAATTTATTTATCACCAGCTTTTGTGGGCTAGTGCATGAAATTTGAATAATAGTGATAACTGATTGGATTTCCTTGAAGGTGGACAGATATAATCATATGACAGATAGCATTGCACTTCGCGACAGATCTTGAAATGTCCTTTTTTGACATGTTAAAATAGGTATAATAAAGTGGATAGATAAAACCTAGGGGTGATATGTAGGAATTCACTATAAAATAATTTTAACTTTTCTGTATGTTTAAGATTATTCATAATAAAATGTTGGGGGAAAACAGAATCCGACTTGATATTATCAGAATATTTGAAACTTCTTTGCTCTGTTTTACAAGTTCTCTATAATGTGTATGTACAGTCCTTTTAATTTTAAATATTTTCTAAAGAAAGACAATGAATGATACTAAAATAAGCAAATAGAAATATTTCAAAAGTTAGACTCAATGAAAGTTACAGATTATTTGAAATCTATTTCTAAGCCCACTGTCTGTTAACTCAATAAAAGCTTTAAAAATGTAGTCATCATAGTACATCACTAGTTTTGAACTAATTAATAAAGAAATTCTGAACTAATATGCTATTTTAAAAGGGTTTTTGTTTTCTAAATTTTAAAACCCTCCCTTATGTCCAATTGCCCCGTCCCTACTGTTCCCCACCATTTGGTTGATGGGCTAATAGTACGTGCATTATAAAGCCTTCATTTGTTAGACTCTGGAATAGATAACTAGGACAACAGGGTACTAAGGAAACCTGAGAGCTAGCTGTTTACTTTCAGAAGGGTTTTTATCTTCCGATAAGCATACGTTTAAGCCAGGTGCCAGTCAACTGTGCCTTGTTAATTTCCAAAACAAACAGGGTAGAGTGCCAGGCAATTTCCATTACACACACTTCACCATTAGGCTAATGCTTTATTGGCCTGACCCTGTGCCAGGAATAATCGGATCATTTCTCACTGAAATAAAATAATGTGCCACACAACTCAGCAATGTGGAACTCCTAAAAAATGTTGTCATGTTAAATGAGGTCATATTGTTTAGTCCCCGTCATGCCAAAACAAAGCCATTTGCTGCAGAGCACTCTCTTTGAGCACACGTTCTCACAAGGGCCCCAGGCTTACCTCATTGCTAGGACGTACGATTCCGGGTGAATACAAGTTTGGTCCAAGGGATTTGGCTTCAGCACGGCGTTCGCTGGAGTTTTGCTCTTTTTCTTGCCTTGCTTCTCATCTGTGACGTCAGCACAAGGCGCTGACTCAGGGTGCTGACTACTGTAACCATAAAAAAAAGGGTGGGGGCAGGGAAGTGGAAAGGAGGTTGAACAGAAAAGAATTGTGAGTCAATAATGTACTTATTTCTCTGCTACAAATATAGACACAAACAGCAACCAGATTCTGCCCATTCCTTTCAACTTGTTTAAACCACTGTTTATACAGTTTTCTGTTACTTAAAGCGAAGAACATTCTTAATTGACTCAGCCTGTTTAATTGGCATTCTAGTAGAGAACATAGAAAATGAAAGGGAATAAATTAAGTAATAATAATATACTTTTCCAAAGCTGAAAAAAAAATCAAAATTGCCTACTGAGTATAGAATGGAATCAATGGGGAAAAGACTCATACTTGACATATTGTGGGGAAACCTTAGAATATAAGTGATATTTCTTAAAATCCAAAAGGCTTTCAAAGTGAGAAAAATTAAAGATTACTTAGCGAGGAATTATAACCAGCCTGGCATCAGATTTCTCCCTGCAAACATCAGAGGCCAGAATACAGTGGGATCTGATTGCCAAAGTTGTGAAAGAAAATAATCTTTGAATCCAAACTCGTAAGTTTACCCAAACTAGCATTCAAGTAGGAGGGCGAATTCAAATTCTTCTTAAACATGTAAAGACTTAAGTATAACCTGTCCAAGTTCTCGGAATGGAATCTCTAAGCACCAGCAAAGATAGGAAGATATTCACGGAAAATTCTTATGTGGACTGACAGAAATACTGATGAGGCCAAAAGCCATGACAACTTATAAAGTTAAATAATTGCTCAAGTATAATGTGAAAAATATATGAAGATACATCTGATATGACATCCCAGGGCATCTGGGAGGAATGTCCTCCTTGAAAGCATGGAAGGCAGATGAAGATGCGATGGGAAGATGAAAACAGACATCAGGAGAAAAACCTACAAAATGATGAATCTAACAGGAAGCATGAAAGGAAAAGAGGACCAGAAATCAAGATGAGGAGAAAATTATATAATAAGATACAACATAAATCCAAACATATGTGAATGTACTAAAAGCAGATTAAGTAAAACTACAAAATTAAGAGCCATATCAAAATAAAATGCCATCAAAGGTTTAAAGAAAAAAAGCAAAAAGTAAATACAAATAAAGCAATATTGCCTCATGCCATATTAGAGAAATTAACTCAACATTGATCAATGACCTGCATATCAGAACTAAATCCATAAACCTCATTAGACGAAATGAGATGGGTAAGTAAGGCTTCCAAGATCGTGTCTTGACAAGGAGTTCTTAAATATGACAACAAACGCGTGAGTGCCAAAAGAGTAACAACATACACTGGTGTTAGCAGAACAGAGAGTGTGTACCAAAGGCCTGTACTAAATACTGAGACAATCTACCTAAATAATTGGGAACCATACATCTGGGCCTAAGGGAACCAGCTATGTGATAAGACAACCAAGTTGAAAAATGGAGAAAGATGTTGAATACGAATTTTTCTAAAGATATGTAGATGGGCACTTAGCAAATGACCAGGTGCTCACTATCCTTAGAAAAGTGCAGTGGAAAACCATGAAAGACTACTTCGTGACCATTATGTAGGCTATTATCAGAAGGGAAAACATGGAAAATGGCAAGCCTTGGGGAGGATATGGAGAAATGGGAATCCTCATGTCTAGATGTTAAAAATGCAAAACGATACAGTCACTGTGAAAACCATTATGATTAAATATACAGTGGTAATTACACACCAAAGTATGCAGCCCAAAGGCCGTGAAAACAGACTCAAACTAATACTTGTATACTGATGCTAACTGCAACGTTATTGGCAACAGCTAAAAGGGAGACATAATCGAAGTGACCATCATCAAATGAATAAGCAAAATGTGGTATATATTTACAATTGGATCTAAGTTACATAGGGATGTTCTGATGCAAGGATGAATCTTCAAAACATCATGCTAAAGTGGCACAGAGCACACAGAAAAAGGACAAATAAGGGTCCTGGTGGTATAACGGGTTACATGTTGGGCTGCTAAGTTCAAGGTTAACAGTCCAAAACATTAAGTACTCCAAGGGGGAAAAAATGAGACTTTGTAATCCTGTAAAGAGTTATACACTGGGAAACGCAGAGGGGCATGTGGTAGTTACATAATCTCATGTCACCTGGAGACTAGTAAGAGTGAACGAGTGGAGTTTAGCCTGTCAATCAGGTCTGCCGCTTGATGACCTCATTTGGAGAGGGGAAGGAGATAAATAGCTCACTGGAAGCCAGATATGCTCTGCTTGTTTCCCTGCACGACGTTCCTGTTGACAGGCAATATGGAGCTACACTGATAGAGCCAGAGCACTGGAACTGGAGCAGTCACATGGAGACCCACACCAGCGCTGAGATGCTTCGACCACCACTGGAGCTACAAGACTTTCCACCCACTGGTCTGTGATCTTCCTGCACTCAGCATCATTGCACGTGTTTCGGGAGTCTGAAGAGGAAGTTACAGACTGGTATCGGACATTTGGGCAAATATCAGACTTATGAACTTGATCTGGGATGTTTTCTTAATATACAATTACTCTTTTCTATAAAGCTCTTTCTTAGCTGCATGAATGCTATGAATTTGTTTCTCTAGTCCAACCAGACTAACGCAAGGCAGTTCTACTCTGTTCTGTCGGGTCACTATGAGTTGGAATCGACTCAATAGTTGTGACTTACCACTTACATGACATAACTGGAATAGACAACTGCATATAGGCCAGTGGTTCTCAGAAGTTGAGGGAAGGGGGACAGTGGATTAGTGCTGAAGGTGAACTGGGTCTCTGGATAAATGAAAACCTTTTCGCAATAGACAGTGGCAATGGTGAGTCTATTTACCAGCATTATCAGAGTAAGAAAATATTTCACGGAATAATATTTCATTCAGAATATAACCTACTACAAGGATATATCAGTCATGAATCTTCATGTACCTAAGTAGCCGGTGAAAATTGTAAAACGTTTGAACAACTCAATTATTCATCAATAGGACAGTAACCCCATTGCCACTGAGTGGACTCCAGCCCGTTGTAATCCTACCAGACTGAGTAGAATGGACCCACGGATGGCTACGTCCTTCTTCACCAGAGTGGCTGGTGAATTCACACCCCTGACCTTTTGGTTAGTGGCCAAGTGCTTTACCGTTGTACCAACAATGTTAATGTGTGGGATAAATACATATATATGTATATGATATATGTGGGAGATGAGTGATACTACATTGTGGAGATTAAGATCAACAACATGAAAAAATGTGTACGAACTACTGAACTGGAAACTGATCTGCTCTGTAAATCCTCACCCAATTCACAATGAAGTTTTTAAAATGTGTAGAAAAATGGAATTAAGTCATAACAGAATTTTTTCACCAACTTTTTGAAGTGCCATCATTTAGTACTTACTGTTAAGAAAGATTCACTTTTGTCATTTTACTATTGGATCTTTGTGTGTCCTACCTTATAAAGACATGAAATCCTCACAGCCAGACCAATAAAGAGCATCATGATAAACAAAGGGACTGTTGCAGTTATCAAGGACCTCAATTCACTGACCATAGAAAATGTAGTCGAGAAATGTAATGCTGGACTGAGCAAATCTGCCGCAAAAGACCTTTGTAAAGGGTTAGAGAGCAAGCACGTCACCCTGAGGAATGAGGTGACCGGACACAAGCCAAGGCATTCTCAATAGCTTCCTATGTTTCTGAGCGCTAGATAAAGAATACCGGGAGGCTAGAGAAGAAGTGATGCCTTCAGATGATATGGTTGGCCAAGATACCGAGTACACAGAGAATGAACCAATCCATCTAGAAGAAGAAAAGTTACAATGCTCCCTTTAAACGCGGATCGTGAGACCTCATTTCACACAGTTTGGATATGTTTCTGGGTGGGATCAGTCTCTGGAACAAATATCACATTTGGTAAAAATGGAGGTTCAAGAAAGATGGGGAAGACCTTCAAGTTGATGGACTGACACAGCAGCTCAAAGAGAGAATGGTGCTGAGGATGTAGCAAGACTGGGTCACATTTTGGTCCACTGTTCACAGGATTGCTGAGCTGAAACCAACCTGACTTCACTGAACAACGCACCATGTCTTGTCCTCATGCCACTCCCCCACACTGATGCTTGTGTGCATAAAGTACCTTTTAAAAACTACATCTGTTTCATTCTTGTGTGCTTAAATTACTCTTTAAAAACTACATCTGTTTCATTCTCATTTTTATGTGTGTAAATTTTGTGGCATCATCCTTGGAGATTATGTTTCTATAATATCCCATATCCATAACAAGCTAGTTTATTTAAATTTATACCAATTTAATCTCAGTAAAAGTTCTGTTTCTATACAATTCTGTGCTGCCCTCTGTCATTGTGTAAGGATTTGTATTATAGCACGTGTCCTTTACTTTTAATTTTATGATTTGTATGCTCCTTACATTTGTCATTTAAGTTTTCAATTTGCGATTTGCTTTCAATTTTATGATTTTATGCTGCTAATCTATGTTCAAAAACCATGTAAAGTAACACACTTGAAAATATTTTTTCTTAAGTTTCCGTTCCCGGCTTCTGGGTTGTGTGGTCTATTTACAAAGAACTCTTCCACTGTCATGCTCTGTAAAACGTACCCATGTTTTCTTCTGGGACTTTTATAGTTCCACTTTTCCCATTTAAGTCCAGAATCCACCTGGAACTTATTTGGATATGAGGAGGGAGGTGGGACTACAGCTACCCCACACATATCAAATTCCTGCCAGTTATCACAACACCTTTTACTAGATAATTCATTTTCCCTCCAGTGTTTCGACACGTCACCTCTACTATAGAATAAATTCCATCTATGTTTGGTGGATTGCAGACTCTCTTTTATACTATTCTATCTGTCTGTCTATCTATCTATCTATCTATCTATCTATCTATCTATCTATCTATCTATCTATCTAAACCAAAATGTTAGTTAGTATAGCCCCATAACGTATTCTAATGTCCAGTGTGGCTAGTTTTCCTTTAGTCTCTTTTGAGAATCAAGATTTTTTTCATATGAAATTTATAATTCGGTTAAAACACACACACACACACACACACACGCACGCGCACATATATCTGAATGAATCAGGTACCCAAACTAGCAGATCTCTAAAAACTATTCTTCCACGAATCTAAAATGTTAAGAAATCAACTCTATCCAATTTCTCTTCTTTTATGTTAACAGGATTAGAAGGCAGAATTTAGTTCTTAACTGAAAATAAATGCTCTGGCCATTTGGGGGTGTGTAGAAAAAAGGAAAGTCGATCTGCGATGAGGGAACAGCCATGCCAGAATCAAGTGACCAGGGCAGAGTCTCCCAAGTCCCGTCATCCAATACTTCAACCTCTTCCTGCCTTAGGGCCCTGTCTGCTGACTATCTACTCTGCCTGCCATGCTTGTCCTCTGATGTCTGTATGGTTTGTTCCTAATTCTATTGAAAACGCTCCCCAAACTCTTCATCTAGCTATCCAACTGTCTCATATCCTTGTTTATTTTAGAGTCCTCATTGCCATATGAGATTATTTATTAGTTTAATAAGTCGATTGGAATAATATTCCAAGGGAACAAGGAATTAACTGGGTTTTTTCGCTGCTGTATTCTCGTGCCAACAACAGTGCCCAGGAAAGCAAACGTGTACTGACTGCATGAAGGAACAAATGGACTCTGAGGATTTACCCCACCGAGTAGACTGGGTGAAAACAGGAACCAGGAGGCTGCTAATAGAACAGAATTACACACTGGAAAAATCACCTGCAAAATGTTCGGATATAGTCCTGGTTGACTCTGATGAAGCCAGCACACTGCTGGAAGGACTTGGGCCCCAGTCCTTTCACCTTCTTTAGCTGCTCCCGGTTGACGAAGGGCCCATTTTTCTCTCGCCATTCAATGATATTTTTGGCTCGGTTGGCATTGAGTCCTGCAATATGCCTACAAAACAAACCAATGAATGATGTGGCAGATGCAAAATTTAGGGGGTACTGGAAACAGATCTCATCTGAAGAGATACTAGTGTTTTCCTGTGGATATTGAAAACCACTGCAAGCACATACTTTCACATGTCCCTAGTTTACCCAAAAGGGGTAATGATAATAAAAAGGGTCAAGAGAGAAGAGAAAGACAGCAGAAAGCAAAACAACGACCAAACATAATGCTGGAGGCAAACAGGCTGGCAGTGATGCCAGCAGAGCTTGTCCACAGAGCATTTACACATTCTTCCCATCTGCAAACCACGCACTGCTCTGCCTAGTCCTGCTCAGCTTACACAATGCATTACCAGCAGCACGTACAATGGGTGCAATTACTAGCCACTACCTGTTTAGTTTGTGGTCTATTCTAATTAATGAAAAGAATTAAACTATACAAAGGTACTTAATGATGAACGTATCAAAGTATCATTGAGCACTTTTGTTTTAATTAGAAGACGATTATTTTCAATAATAGTTATTCCACAGAATTGGGGAGTTTTGGTAGCTATGGTAGAAAAGCAGTATCTTAAAATGCTAAGGGACATTTTCCGCTACATCAGCTTCGATGCAAAATGGCCCAGACCTAGTGAATTTCATGGCTCATCTGCAGACTTATAAAATAAATGCATGGTTGTGAACAACAACAAAAAGTAGCACTACTGTATCCACAGAAGAAGACAGAATATATAAGGTGTAATTATACAAGGATGGAGAGTTGGGCATGTGACGGTGGAGCCAGTAAAAATAAGGATAAGTGGACAGCGAACTCTCAGAATTTTCTGTTGGCTCCTTCCAGCTTTGATAGACAAATGCACGAGGCCAAACTAGTAGGGAGTGGGGTGGGATAGGGGGTGAGAGTCAGGGGTGGTGTAGGGTAGGGGGTGAGATTGGGGTGTGGGATAGGGTAGGGGGTGAGAGTGGGGGGTGGGGTGGGGTAGGGGGTGAGAGTGGGGGTGGGGTAAGGTAGGGGGTGAGAGTGGGGGTGGGGTAGGGTAGGGGGTGAGAGTGGGGGGTGGGGTGGGGTAGGGGGTGAGAGTGGGGGGTGGGGTTGGGTAGGGGGTGAGAGTGGGGGGTGGGGTGGGGTAGGGGGTGAGATTGGGGTGTGGGGTGGGGTAGGGGGTGAGAGTGGGGGTGGGGTAGGGTAGGGGGTGAGAGTGGGGGTGGGGTAGGGTAGGGGGTGAGAGTGGGAGTGGGGCAGGGAAGGGGGTGAGAGGGGGGTGGGGTGGGGGAAGAGAATCTATGTGATGTGGTGGGAAGCAGCTCTTTCGCATGTTAACCTTATTTAAATTCTATTAGCGACACTAATGTACTCAATGGTTACCATATGCCCTTCACTTTAAGCTGTAATATTAAAGATGATAATGTGAATTGTTACAATGGTTTTCTTAAATGATGTGTGCCCCTCTGACTGATTACTTAACGCTGTGTGAACCCAAAGATTTTCTCTACTTGACAACTTTATCCACGTCTCCCTGTACTAGCTGAGTTTCAACTGGATAGCCAATTAAACTCAAGATTCTGTGATCTTCAACCACAGACATCTTGTCTCACCTTAACAAAACTTCAGAACAGATGTTAATGTCCACGCCCACAAAGCTGACACATTCTTCTACAATACTGTCCAGCGTCGCTTTGAGTAAAATCTGGGATACATCATGCTGAAAAGACAAAGATTCAATATCAGCCAAGAGTGGAGGAGATCTTCCTTTTTCTTCAACACAATCGGCAGATGGCACTGAGCTGAATCTAGTAATCTTGTTTGCTTTCTCTCTCAGTCAGTCAGACACCCAAATTCTAGGTCACGTCAAATATCACCCCCAAGGCTAGTTAAAACAGATTTCTGGGCTCCGCCTGTACAGATGTTAATTCAGCAGGTCTGGGAGGAGGCCCGACAACTTGCATTCCAACAAGTTTCCAGGCGAAGCTTTGGCTGCCGATTCTTGGACCACAGTTTAAGAACTGCTGGTCTAGAGGACTCAGATGGATTGTTATCTTTACTTGCATCTTATTTTGTTCCTCAGTTCTTCTTAAGAGAAGAAAACGTTAGAAAATGCGGCCATCACGTTTCATGCAATTAAAAATAGTATTGCTATCAGAGCGTTCCAGGAAGCCTCAAACAGTGATACACTAGACGACCAGGGGAAAGACCGGAGGTTCCAACACACCCAAAGGTGTCTCGGAAAGCAGCCCCGGTGATCTGCTTCGGGAAGACGAGTCTTGACAGCCCCGTGGAGCACAGGGGTCACCAGGAGTCAGAATTGTCCTGACAGTTACTGGCCACAACAGTGTTCATTTATGTGCCTCCAAGAAAGAAAATACACTGCCCACTACACCATGGCACAATGCTTTCTTCTTACTTATAATGATTCACTCTTGAATGGTGAAAGACTTTCTTTTAGACTCTTTATAACCATGTAGCATGCATAAAGAAAAATATAAGCAACATACGTTGGTTAGGGTATTTCTAAAATTTCTTCGCATCCACTGTCCAACTCACTTTCTTTCTGGGAGCCCTACGGTCCACGGTTCCCCATGCAGGATTGCCCCTTACGCTTCAAGCACACTGAAACTGCAGCCCTCACCACAAGCTGCTCGCCTCTGACATGGTCTTTCAAGCTTCGGATGCTCATCTGTAAGCTTTGAGCATGGTTGCTGCTGCTCTTGTGTGATTCACAGCCACCCAATACGACAGAGTAGAAATGCCGGAGAGGGTTTCCAATGCTGTAGATCTTTACTTAAAGAAGTAAGATTGACAAGGAGCAGCTGTGGGGTTTGAACTTCAGACCTTTAGGTTAGAGCTGAGCATGGCTTATCAGAAAGTATCCACAGAGGAGCTTAAGGACAGCAGCCACACTCTCATCATTCCTTAGCCCCTTGCCACTGAAGCAGTGCTATTTCAGAGTGCGCCTGTGCAGGGTTTCTGTGGCTGTGCATCTGTAAGGGAGCAGACCGGCCCACCGTCCTTCCATGGAACGGCTGGCGATTTCAGCTGCCTGCCCTGCAGTGGTCGGACCGGTGCCCACCCCGTGGCACCAGCGCACCTTTCCCTGAGAGCCTTACAGGATCTATTGTTAATGGCTTTCTAAATCACTGAGAGGTTTGCTGTCTGGTCATGCCTCCAGGATTAACAATCAAGTTCAGACAAAAAAAAATCAAACTGCACCATGACTTAGCACAGTTCCATGAGCAAATGTAATACATCATTTACTGTAAGATGGATTCTGAGTTCACAGCTATTGAAATGTGAGACAACGTACATCTTAAAATTAATGAAATGCAGCACTGGAAAGTAAATATTTCTTGGTGTAATGAAGCCAGATTACCACGGTGACTAGGTTATAATACATTTATGTTATTCCTAATTCTACAATTAAGGACCCTCTGGCTGATGTTTGAGGAGCCCTCAAACATGTTGGTGGCACAGAGGTTCAGCACTCTGAGGCCTTTGATGGGAGAGCGATGTGGTAATCTGCCTCCATCAAGATGACAGCCTTGGAAACCCACAGGGGCAGTTCTACCCTGTCCTGTAGGGCCACTGTGCATTGGTATTAACTAATAGTAAGTGAAAAAAAGTTTCCCTCTATTGTTTGGAATCCTGGGTGCTCTAAATGGTTAAGCAGCTTGGTGGGTAACTGAAATGGTGAGATTCACGTCCTTCCTGGGGTGTCTTGTGCGGCACAGTTGTATTCTGACAAACAAGTCAGAGTTGGTTCAACCGCAACTGATGGCGGAGGCAGTTATTGCTCACAGCTGTGAGACTGTGAAACAACATCCATGTCTTCGTAGTACATACAATTGCTATTCTCAACTGATTGACATTGCAATATTCTTAACAAAAAATAAACCACTGATATTTTATTTACCACCGATCATTCACCCATGCCTCTTGCTGTCTCTCACTACTGGCCAAAAACAACACGCGGCTGGAAACTTAAGATGCAAACAAGCTTTACAGTCTGGCCAAATTCAAATAAAGCAAATGGTTTCCTCATCTCACTTCTACTCTTTGATTGACGTGTGACAGTTTAAAAGAGTCTTTCCAGGGGAGTGTGTGTTGAATGACCCATGAAACACAGAACTGAGAGAAGATGGGAAACATTTGAGAAAACAGACCATTGTGTGCTTAAGAGCAGCCCTACCTCCAATTCCTCAAATCCGGTATCTAAGTTTATACGCATCCTTTATCTTATTTCCTGGTGCTGCATCAGCAGAAACGCCATAATCGGCTCTTGGTCTCTTTTGAGTTTACAATCCAATTCCTAACACTTTTAAGAGACGAAGACACATTTCAGCATCACAGAAATATTAATTCTCTTAAAAACCTAGGTAGCTGTACAGGACTGTAGACATTTGCATGTCTTTATATATGTGGTCTGGAAATGTCACTATTTCTTCATAAGAGCATTCTTCTCAAAGTAAATATTTGCAGTATTAGGACTTTTTAAATTTCATAACCTATACAACGAAGACTTCACTGTGCCCAGGGGACCCTGGGATTACAATGAGAAACGGCATCAGTCTTTCAGCACTGGAGGAGTTTCACCAGACACGCAAACACACTTGGGCAAGTAGGCATTGGAGAAAAAAAATAACACGGTAAGAGACTCTCTTTGAAAATCCTCCTCCTCTGAAAAGGCATGCGTATAAGAGGTTAGGGCTAGGCTGAATATTTCTATATTGTAAATATTTAAAGACCCTAAGTATTTTGCAAAATATTAAAATACTCAGGGCCAGCCGCTGCAACTCACAGCAAGCCTACAGGACAGGGTATAGGAGGTCTACCCTTGAGTTTCTAAGAGTCTAACTCTTTCTGGAAGAAAGCCCCCCCTTTCTCCCATGGAGCTGCTGGAGGTTTCAAATCACTGACCTTGCGGTGCATAACCACTCTGCCATGGGGGCTCCTAGACACTGCGGTCAGGCTGGAAGTAGCTGTTTGGGAACGGTAGGCCAAACAAGAGTCCCGAGATTGCTAAGAGCTGGGAGACCCAAGATGTCCTACCAATCTCAGTGAGAAGACCTTGTTGAACACTCCAGACACACTAATGATACACGAGCAAGAATAGGTCTCAAAAATAGGTCTTCATAGAGGGTGTTTGAGTAAGGGCTACTCAAAATTAACAATGTTATCATTTCTACGATACTCAACGCGGTCCCCTAGTAAATTCACTGATCACAAGAATAAGTTGCCACAATCTTTCAAAACCAGGGCTTTTAAGATCAACAATGTCTATTATATTATATAATAGAAATTATATTAACTATTACATAATAGAAATTAACTAGCTAAACAAAAATGCAGGAACATGTCTATGTATGGCCTATGAAAGGGAAGGGGGCGGGGCGCAGAATAGTTAGGCAATAGACATCAACCTAGGATGTCCAGAGGTCGGAATTATCAGAGAACCTAGATGTAGCTAAAAGACTGAAAGACAAATATGACCAGAATAAATGACTAGATGGACAACAAGAGCAGACAAACAAGAGCTATCCTAAAAAACCAAATGGAAATTCTGGATGAGAAACAGAATTTTTATTATGAAATATTGACTGAATTGGCTTAACAGCAGATTGGTGATGGGCAGAAAGAAGAGTTAATGAATACGAAGACAATCAACAGAAACGATTCTATCTTATGAACTCAAGCCAAACAACACAAATGTCACTGCTATTAAGTCTATGCTGACTTGTAGAACTGCCCCTGTGGGGTCCTGAGACTACCCCAACTCTTCACAGGAGGAGAAAGTGCCATCTTCCCAAGAGAGGAGATAGCGAAAATAAACAGAGCCTCAGTTACCTGTAGGAAAGCATCAGAGATACCATGCTTGTGTACTCCTGAGCAGATCATAAACATATCCTCAGAATATAAAAAACAAATAGCTTAAGTAATAATCAAAATTGTCCTAAATTTCATGAAAACAGACGAGGGCCTCCAAAAGGAGGACTTTTCAGACCCCAGGAGGACAGGTACAAAGAAAGCCACACCAAGGGGTAGAATACTCAAAGTGCTGTTGTGAAAAAACACAACTGACACACACTTTACTTAACAAACACAGGACCACTTACAGCAAATATGTCACCTGGTTTCTTGGGGTTTACATATCCGTGGGGGTGGGGTGGGGAGAAGCACAGAGGATGGTAAGCAGGTCTAACAATGTTAACTCTAAGCAGACTGTGAAAGGTAAGAATCCACAGAGCAAGCTGCTGCCAACATAAAAAAAACAAAATCCACTGCCATCGAATTAACTCCAATTCATTGGGTTTCTGAGACTAAATCTTTACACGAGCATCAGTCTCCTCTTTCTACCATGGGCCAGTTGGGGATTTGATTGCCAACCTGGTGGTTAGCAGCCCAACACACAACCAACTAAGCTACCAAGTCTACTGTCATCATACAGTTAAGCACAAAGTTAAAATAGTAAAATTAGAAAAACGGTTTGATTTTCCTAACATATAGCAGGAAACAAAGAATAGAAGATTAAAAAGATAGTGCAAATGAAAACAACCAAGATTTAAATTAGAGACCTCAGTTCAATGCTTATATTATCTCCTTTTAAAGAAAAATCATTTTATTGGGGGCTTGTACAATTCTTATCACAATCCATATAGCCATTGTGTCAAGCACATTTATACACTTGTTGCCATCATCATTCTCAAAACATTTGCTTTCTACTTGAGCCCTTGATATCTCAGCTCATTTTCCCCCCTCCATCCCCACACCCCAGTCCCTCATGAACCCTTCATAATTCATAAATTATTATTTTGTCATATCTTACACTGTGTGACGTCTCCCTTCACCCACTTTTTTGTTGTCCATCCCCCAAGGAGGAGGTTATATGTAGATCTTTGTAATCAGTTCCCCCTTTCTATCCCACCTTCCCTCCACCCTCCAGGTATTAACGCTCTCACCACTGGTCCTCAAGAGGTCATCTGTCCTAGATTCCTTGTGTTTCCAGTCGCTATCTATACCAATGTACATCCTCTGGTCTAGCCAGATTTCTAAGGTAGAATTGGGATCATGATAGTGAGGGTCGCGGGGAGGAAGCATTTAAGAACTAGAAGAAAGTTATATGTTTCATCATTGCTACCCTGCACCGACTGGCTCATCTCCTTCCTGCAACCCTTCAGTAAGGGGGTGTCCAGCTGCCTACAGATGGGCTTTGGGTCTCCACTCTGCCCTCACCCTCATTCACAATGATATGATTTTTTGTTCTCTGATGCCTGATACACCTGATCCCTTCGACACCTCGTGGTCACACAGGTTGGTTGCTGTGCTTCTTCCATGTGGGCTTTGTTGCTTCTGAGCTATATGGTTGATTGTTTATCTTCAAGTCTTTAAGACCCTAGATGCTATATCTTTTGATAGGCAGGCACCATCCGCTTTCTTCACCACATTTACTTATGTACCCATTTGTTGTCAGTGATCATATCAAGAAGGTGGGCACCCAATGATATGATGTTTTGGTCTTTGATGTATGTTACCTGTTCTCTTCTATACCTCGTGGTCCCACAGGCTGGTGTGCTTCTTCCATGTGGACTTTGGTGCTTCTAAGCTAGATGGCTGCTTGCTTATCTGCAAGCCTTTAAGACCCCAGATGCTCTATCTTTTGATAGCCAGCTACCATCAGCTTTCTTCACCACATTTGCTTATGCACCCATTTGTCTTCAGTGAGCGTGTCAGGAAGGTGTGCATCATGGAATGCCAATTTAATAGATCAACATGTTCTTGCATTGAGTAAGTACTTGAGTGGAGGTCCAATGTTCATCTGCTGCCTTAATACTAAATCTATAAACATGCACGTAGTGAGTGACCTAATGCTACAATTAAATGATTGTGAAATAAGATTTAAGTATAATGCTATCTACAATAGACACATAGGAAATATAAAGGCACATATAGTTACAAGTAAAAGGATATAAAACAGGTATACCACATTAGCAGTAAGACTACAAAGACTGGGGTGACTATATTAATATCAGACAAAACATATTTTAATACAAAGAAAGTTACCAGTGGTAAAGAAGAGATTAATAATAAAGGCTCAAATCGTTAGGAGTAAAAGCACCACCAAAACATAGGCACCTAATCAAAGCACGCCAAACACATTGCAATTTAACGCCTAAATATTTACCTAAAGCAAGTATTTAAAATATATGCCCCTCCCTGAAAAAAACAAGGGGGAGGGTCTTGTACAAAAATGTTCACAGTAACTTCACTCCTAATAGTAAAAACACTAAAAACAGCGAGGCATCCATCAACAGGACAGTGTTAAATAAGTGTGGATGGGAAGATATGTCACAGACATTAGGCTGCTTGAATGAACCTGGGCACATTAGAATAAGCACTGCACGATGTCCGTTATGCTAAGTTCCAAAACAGCAGAATTCACCTGTGGTCCCCAAATCCGCAACCGCACTCACTGCGTATGAGAAAGCGCAGGAGTGAACTTTCTGGGCGGGCTGGGCTGTTAGGTGCCATCCGGTTGGCTTTGACGCATGGTGGCCTTGCATACAACCGAACTAAAAAAACCCAAACCATGCCTGGTCGTGTGCTAGCCTTCTAAAAAAATATTTTCCCCCGTTATTCTACAGTTCATGATTTTTCCAATATTCTTCACCAATACTATAATTCACATTCATTAATTCTTCTCCAGTCTATTTTATTCACTTCCCTGTTTTTACATGCATATAAGGAGAATGAAAACACCATGGCTTGGGGCGGGCACACCTTAGTCCTCCAAGTGACAGTTTTGTTCTTTAACATTTTAAAGAGGGCAGGTGCTGCCGCTTTGCCCAAAACAATACTGGAAGTTCTCTGGCTTCTTGAGTGCAGCTTCCTTGAGTGTGGATTGTGGACTCATGTGAAATCAAACCTTTGACAGCTTTGATCTTTTCTCCATGTATCATGATGTTGTGAGTGGTCCAGTTGTGAGGATAACGGCTTTCTTTAAGTGGAGATCTAGCCCAGGGGGCCTCAAATGTTTTAAACAGGGCCAGTCCCTCAGACCTGTTGGAGGGCCGAACTATAGTAAAAAAAAAACAACAAAAAACTATGAAAAAATTCCTATGCACACTGCACATATCTTATTTTGAAGTAAAAACAACAAACAGGGCAAAACACCCAGCAGGCCAGATAAACGTGCGTGGTGGGCCGCAGTTTGAGGACGCCTGGTCTAGCCCATGCTGGAAATTTTGGTATTCATCAGTAAGTGTTTTAGGTCCTCTTCATTTTCAGCAAGCAAGACTGTAACCATCTGCTTATCGGGTTGTTAGTGAGTCTTCCTCCAATCTAATACCATGTTCTTCTTCAGACAGTCCAGCTTCTCAAATTATTTGGTAAGCATACAGATTGAATAAGGCGAAAAGCTATAAGCTTGTCACAGACCTCGTCTGATTTGAAAATAATGGTGATTCCCTTTTCCTGTGTGAATGACTGACTGCCTCTTGTTCAGGTTCTACCCGAGTAGTGTTCTGGAGTTCCCATTCTTCAAGATGTTATCCTAAATTCATTACGATCCACACCATCAAATGCCTTGGCATAGTTAATAAAAGACCAGTAAATAAATTCCTGATATTGTCTGCTTTCAGCTAGGATCCACCTGGCGCCAGCAGTGCTACCCTCCTTCCCCCACAGCCTCTTCTGAATCCAGGTGGAGTAGCGGGCAGCTCCCTGATGATGCACTACTGCCACTGTGGCTGAAGGAGCTTCAGTAAAATTTTACCGTTTGACAATTTCCACATCCTGCTGGATGACTTTCCTTTGCGATGGGCCAGATACACATCTCTGCAGTCAGCTGGCCGTGTGTGCTTCCAGCACTGCGTCCGTGGGTTGGAACCGTTCATGTGGTGCCAAGTCCTGGATTATTGTTTTACACCAATGGCTTCAATGTCGCTTGCACTTCTTTTAATACGACTGGCTCTTGATCGTACGCTCCCTCTTGAAACGGGTGCGCATCAACCAGCTCCCTTTTGGTACTGTACTTCTTTTATTTTCTTGTGGTGCTTCCTGCGTGACGGTTTTTCCGATAGACTCCTTCAATAATGTAGCACAGGTTTGAATTTGTCTTTACTTCTTCCAACAGCTTGTGAAATGCTGAGTGTCTCTCCTGTTTGGTTTTCTAACGTTAGGTCTTTGCCAACAACCCTCCAGATTCCTTACCCATCAGATCTAAACCTTGGTCTGAGTGGCCATGAGAGGAGGAAGAGGAGGAGGAGGAGGAGGAGGAGGAGGAGGAGGAGGAGGAGGAGGAGGAGGAGGAAGAGCAGCACTGAATAAAAGCCACATAAAGCCCTGGTGGTGTGGCTGGTGTTGGGCGCTAACTGAAGGGTCAGCAGTGGCCGCTGCCAGTCACTCTGTACCCTTACGCGCTCCGACACCTTACGAGGCAGCTCTCCTCTGTTCCGTAGGGCTGCGGTGACTTGACTTGCTTCCGCTTGGTTTTAGGTATGAGCGCGCCAGCTAGTAGTTAGGAATCCCTACTTCTCAACAAAAGACATGAACCCACTTTTCAAAGTTTCCTGTGGAGATCAAAGTTTAAACAGATTATCTGGCAAACTTAGGAATCGTGGAGCCTGCTCACACGCTACTGTCATAGTGCAGAACTTCCACATGAGCAGACTTGGACTTTCACTGTCTTCCTGATGTCCCCCATGTCCCATGTCCCCCCGTGGCTGCAGGCTGATACAGTAGAGGGAGAATAGGCGGTAACCCTGGCTCAAAGAAGCTCCCCCATAAAAGCAAGCCCACTGCCATCAGATTGAGTCCCACGCAGAGCAAGCCAACAGGGCAGAGTGGAACTGCCTCATAGGAGTCAGGACTGTACTCTTTCCCAGCGCAGAGTGCCACGTCCTTCTGCAGCGGGCGCCTGGTGGTGTGGGCCTGCCAGCTGTTAGGTTAATATAACCACCATGCTACCAAGGCTCCTACTAAAAGTCCCACAGATCCTGACGCAGTGAGCTGCTCACAGCCCAGTCGGCAGTCCGAGCCCATTAGCCTCTTGGTGAGTCTGCTTCCCAAAAGACTTACGGCCCCAGAGACTTGAAGAGCTGTTCAAGTCTGGTCCAGTGGGGTCACGATACACTGGAAGCTACTGGATGGCAGCAGGTTTTCGTAAACATTTTGCTATATAGCTTTCCAAACCAATGCCTCCCACTGTCCAATTCACCATAAACAAATGAAAAACAGGAACACATCGGCCTGTGCCCTAGGTGGGGTCTGCCCTACGTATGGCCGTATCCAGAGCCTGGATTAAAATGTGATCCCGTCTCGTGACATAAGCAGTAACAAACGCACGCCAACGAAGCACACATTTTGACGTGACATGATACAAAGGAGTTGACGCTCCCACTTAGTAAATCTCTAATTTTAGGAATTTGCAGCTAAGTTATAAAGCAGACTTCAGAAAAATGTTAGGTGCAGATATTTAGTCACACGAGAAAAATTTTCCCTTCCAATAAATCAAAATCGTAGATAGGTCATCTGCATATATGTGTACGAGAGTGAAAGACAGAGAGAACACCTTGTACACAGATCAGCCTAGCGTTTAAATGGTGTGCCTATTTATTGAGGAGAAGGGCTATACAGAGCTGGGATAAAAGGAGATATTAATATAAAGACATGGAGCTCTGGTGGCAGAGAGGGTTGCCTGCTGGGCTGCTAACCATAAGGTCAGCCGTTCAAATACACCGGTTGCTCCATGAGGAAAAGTTGAGGCTTTCCACTCCCTTAAAGAGTTCCAGTTTCAGAAACCCACAGGGACAGTTCTACTCTGCCCTACACAGTCACTGTGAGTGGGAAGGGACTCAATGGCAGTGAGTTTTGAAGACATAAAGAAATAAAATAAGTTTCCTGCAAACTGTAGAAACAAGGTTCTGTGTTAACATTTCCACAAGAAATATCTGATGATATTCTCTCCTGCTTACACATAACATACACATATGTGTTCATAAGTGCAGCCAGATAGAAATGTGTTTCCACTCCTCACAACAGACACACAGGTCTGCATGTGCACATGTAAATATTTGTTTTTCTCATTGCTGTGTCCTGGCCTACAGCCTGCACTCAATAAATATTTGTTGAACAAATGAGACCGGGGCGTGGTGAAAAATGAGCGTAGGAAGCAGCCTGCAGTAGTCACACAACTATAACCAGAGTGGTGAGGCTGGAGAAACCCAGTGGGGAGGGGAGGATGCAGACAGGAGACGACTGGCGGAGTGAGCAGGGCCTGGTCCACACAGGATGGATTCTGTCAAGCATCGTGCCGCTGGCCTACATCCCCTGGCAAATGGTTCCTGGGTACAGGCTTCCAGATCAACCCAGAATTCTTTTGAACTCAGCTCTTCATCAGATGGACTGTGAGATCCTGCGCAGAGGACCAAGCTAGGCTCTGCCAATAGCCCCCTCATCCTGGGAAATGGCAAGGAGGCAAATGTGGGTTGTTTATGCTGCCGTGGTCATCTGTAACCCAGCAGCAGAAGGTGAAGACAAGTACCTGTGCTCATTCCAGGGCCCTCTGCTGCATTACTGGGCGCCTTTGTAAACGTCAGGACCAGTTGCATTTCACCCACAGTGAATTACCTTACTTTCTTTTTAAGCAATCTTTTTCCTAAAATCTGTTATTTGTCATATAATTATTACTATATAATATTTACTACTTATAATAATTTACTAACATTATTTTCCCATGTCACCTTTCTAATCCATTCCCATTGTTATTGACTCAATAGACATAAAGGCAAGTAAATGAAAAATAAGCTCTCTAATGCTTATAAGAATTAATTCATTGGTCATGAATGCTACCAGTATTTACCCTGAACTTGGTCCTGTTCTAGATAATGGGAGCACAGCAGCAGACAAGACATACACATACATTGTTGTTAGACGTCATCAAGGGGATTCTGACGCCCTAATTAAGTACACAAGTGAAACTTACAATTTCTAAAACGAAGGAAATGATATGCCAGTCAAAGGACTTGGAGGTGGCTCCTTGGACGTTGGAAGTGGACTTTTTGAAGGCATACATTAAGGAGGCCGAGGAGGTGCCAACACCACAAAGGGTCCAAGAGAGAACATTCCAGGAACAAAGAACGAGGGTAAATGTGTTAGTGAGATGGGAGCAAGGGGTCTCAGGGGGGTGTGGGGGAGAAGTGGTCAGAGTAAGGCTGCAGACATAGACCTATGGGTCTCCCTGGTACAGTGCTTGGGCTTTATTCTGACTACAATGGAGATAGAGACATCATCCGAAATACATCTTTAAGGATCATGCTATAGAAAATGGATAAAAAGAGACAAAAGCAGAAGCAGTGAATCCTCTTAAGAGACTTTTCTGCATGCAGGGTTGAAGATGATGGTTGTTTAGAGTCAGGTAATAAGGGGTGGAGATGGAGAAAAGATGAAAATATATAAATGGAGTTGAAGATGTAGAAAACGAATGATCCATTTTCAATAAAAATAGATCTCCATAAATCTTTATGAATTAAGTAGTAATACCACTAATAGAAATAGGGAAGGAAAGAGTGTGGTGTTGGTGTGTGTGTTGTGTTTTGTAGGGGGAAAATTAATGGAAAGAGGTCAAGAGTTGTTTGCTAGATATGCCAAAACTGAGAAGTTTATTAGACTTCCAAGTGAACAGAGGACAAGTTGGCAGGGGAAATAGGGGTTTTGACATCCAGGGAAAAGGCCTATGGGGAAACGTCAAAGGCACAGACTGTCTAGCACAGACATGGATGACTAGGACGCACCTCTAAAACCTTCCCGGGAGGGGGAAGGTACGAGACCACCCAACAAGAGGCAGAAGTAACAATGGACATATTCTAAGCAGTCATATAAATGAAAATCTGAATACAATTTTTTTGTAGTTGCTGTATGCAAAGAATCCCTCATCCAAATGGGAAGGGGAAGGAACACAAATTGATTTTAAGGAATGTGAGATAGAAGAGAAATATTGAAATAAATGAAGTCAGACACATTTCATAGTAGCATGCTCACCTCAGCCCTGCTTAGTGGTCCACATGGAGAGAGCAAGCGAATCTTTAATGCTAACCAAGGCTTTTATATTCTCTGGGGACGTACAAGCCCCCTAATTGTAGGTGAGGACCCATGTCCCAGGAAGGGGCTGCGCTATTGGGAATACAGTAATGGAGGGGGTGATCTAGAGGTATTCATGCAATAGGAAGAAGAGAGATTGGGGGTATACATGAGACAAGATGGGCGGATCCTAGAAACAGGAAGGCAGCCTAACCTTGGATGTCACAGAGCAGTTTGGCCTGTTCCCTGGCTCAGCTGATAGAGACCATTATCAGTAGGGTGTGCACTCCACCTACAGGAACTAACCTAATGGTCTCAAGCCTTAGGGAGAAGTAATCCATTGTCCCCAGCAGCAAGGAGCAGGCCCACCCCTATGGTGGGGTGAGACAGCAGTCTGGCAGCCATTGCCTTCAGGGAAGATGACTGTAAGCATCTGACCTCCCCCAACAGGAGAGCTGAATTTCCAGTAAGAATTCACAGTTTGCTACAGCTGTTAACACAAAGGGGAAAATATAAAGCATTTCAGAGGCTTTAAGCTTTTGGTTCTCAACTATGGTTCATGACCCCTTTGGGGAGCGAAGGACCCTTTCAAAGGGGTCACCCAATTCTTAACAGTAGCAAAATTACAATTATGAAGTAGCGATGAAAATAATTTTATGGTTGGGGGGGGCAATCATCACAACATGAGGAACTGTATTACAGGGTCGCGGCATTAGGAAGGGTGAGAACCACTGCTTTTAAGCTAAGCTATAGGAATCTTGTTGGCGTAGTGTTAAACCCTGATAACTGCCAGGTCAGTGGATCGAAACCACCTGCCACTTAGTAGGAGAGAGATGGGGCTTTCTACTCATGTAAAGATTTACTGTCTTGGAACCCCAAAAGCACAGTTCTACCCTGTCCTACAGGGTCGACAGGAGTCAGCATCGACTTCATGGCAGTGAATTTGGTTTTCTGGAAGCTAAACTATCAGAGTTCTTTAAAGTTCCAGTATAAGAAGTCCCATTTTGCAATATCCATACCAGAAAATATTTGAACAGGGTCTACTTGGTATCCAGAACTTGATAAGGATGATTCATCCTCACAACTGGGATGTAGCTGTACACAAACATTGCCCTTCGTCTCTCATAAACAAAGTTGTACCACTTGATCCCACAAAGAAAACTCATTGAATTGACCTGTTTTATTTATTTATTTTACTAAAAAGCTTTATAATAATCAGGGATATAATTGTTTGCTTGCAAGGTAATATTTTCTATCCACAGTTTACCATGATTAAAAGTGATCTGACAAAAAGATATGCTTTTAGAATCCTGTATCACATCATTCTTATCACAAGTTATATGTAAATGGTAATGTGTCCATGCAATCTCAGAAGTACAATCATTTCTGGAGAGACTGCAGGGCAACTTGCTTTGACACGGTCTAGTCTTTCCCATTATAAAATTATCATTTATATTTTCCTGTTTCCTTCCTCTCCATTTTTTATCCTTCTGTAGCAAACAGGAATGAAAGGTAACATTTTACTTAACACCCTAAAAGCAATTATGATTTTCCAGCGAACCAGTTATAAACGGCAGGTGCACATCTTTTTTTAAGGAAACTTGACTGCTTGGGACACGCGCTGACTGGCTGTCTTCACCATGGCAGAACAGCAGCTGTTAAGGTTGGAACAGGAGAACGGACTCCTCGGAGTCAGAAGAAAAGGAATGAATTCCTTCAACTGGTGGTTTTCCCTTTCTCCTCATGGGCAATTTCATGAGTCTTGGTAAGGTGCCAATGGTAATTTTAAAAATTATGCATTTTTCATAAAGTTCTTGGGAAAAAAACGAAGATTTCATGCTTTTGTCCTCAGCAAGATGGACTGAGACAGTGGCTGCAACCATCAGCTCCAACCCAAGAGCGCAGTGGGGCGGCGTGGTGTCCGGCAGGGCTCGCTTTCCTTCTCCTGTGCAGAGGGTTGCTCTGGGTTGGAACTGACTTGGCAGCACCAAACAACCTCAACCGCCTTCCTCCTAACAGCAAAGGGCACAGTGGAAAAGAAGAATGCTCAAAGGCCTTCGTGAGAATGTCAAGGTTTCAGACCTGGGAAGGACCAACACTGTTTGGTCTCAGGTGCCATTGAGACAGTTCGAACTCACAGTGACCCCAAACACAACAGAGGGAAACAGTCCCGCACCGACTTCACAAATGTTGTTAAGCTTGAGCCCATTGTTGCAGCCCGAGTCTATACATCTTGTTGAGGGCCTTCCTCTTTCTCACTGCCCCTCTACTTTGCCCAACATGATGTCTTCTCCAGGGTGTGGTCTCCCGCGATAAGCATGTCCAAAGTACAGGAGACTAAGCCTCTGCATCCTTGCTTCTAAGACACTTTCTGGCTGAACTTCTTCCAAATCAGATTTGTTTGTTCTCTGGCCGTCCATGGTACTTTCACTGTTCTTCACCAGCACCCTGACTCAAATGCAAGACCACATAGCATAACCCTTCCTCTCTCGGATGAATCAACGTAAGCACAGAGAAACTAGGATACATGATCGGAGTTGGGGCAGTCTTTCTTTTTCATTTAGTGTGCCTTCCACCACCTTAAGTGGACTGGGGTGTCCGCTGCTGATTTTTTTTTAAATAACTTAATTGAAAAGTGGTTTAAAATTGTGCTGATGACTATACAACTCTTCTTAAGAGGACTCAATTATTGAACTGTATGATTTATGAATTATATGCCAATAAAATTGTTAAAGTTTAAAAAAGCTCCTAGAACTAAGATATGTTCACCTCATCAACAAACACCTGAAGATAATAAAATAAGCCAGATTTGGAATTTATTGAGATTCAGCAATAACACTGTGGCTCACAATGCCATTGCATGACCAAGCTTCCAGTAGCCAAGGGCAAAATGAAACGTGAGAAAAATAACAATGTGATATATTAAAACACAAACAAGCATATATTTTTAGTTATATTAAAATACAAAACAATTGTCCTTTACTGTATAATTATGATCTTCCTACTTATTTTATTTTTGTGCTAACATAGTTCTTACTTTTGTAAATGTTGGGTCTTTCTTTATGACAAGGAATTTGTTTTAGAAATATGTATACGTCAGTTCTCTGCAACCCCACTGCATTAGTCAATTATTGTTGTACAATTAGTTACTCCAAATCCTAGCATCTTAAAACCACCATAAAAACATCCCCGATAAGAATAACTACTAATTGGGTTCTTTGAGATTCCTTTATTGCAATAGCTTCTTTTGAGAAACCTGTTTTCATATCAATGTGTAATGTTACTCTGTATACTGTGAAATTTCCCTTGTGAAATTATCAGCCTTCCTATACTATTATAGTACCAATACCAGATGACTTTAGTAAAGAAATGATCCCTTTGTTAATAACTCCAGTCATGGAAAAGTTCTATGCTGACTTGGAATCAAGGTAGGGTAGTAGATGTATGTGTATATGTAAATATATACATGTATACATATGCACACATATATGGAGGGAGCTATATATACACACACACATATCCACCTTTTAAATCTTTTTTTTTCCTTTCTCCTTCGCCACCCCCATCCAGCCTTTTTCCTAGGAACAGCTTTTACCTTCCCTGGGAAATTTCACAGAAAGTTAATTTTTAATTAATCCGTTTGTGACTATGTTTTCCAAGAAAAAAAATATATAATGCTAAATAAATACTTCTCTTTCAGTTGAAAAATGTAACATATGTATATTTGGGACAATTTTAATATGCATTGTCTGAGTTCCCTCTAGTTGTACCCCCAAATGCAGATCAGTCAGAACAGCTCAAAAGTTGAGAAAGTGCTTTGATGGTGTCAGAAAAAGAAAAGTACGTTATGACAAAATAATAATAATTTAGAAATTATGAAGGGTGCGTGAAGGAATGCAGGCAAAGAGGCAGGGGAAAATGAGAAGGTGGTACCAGGGGCTCAAGTAGAAAGCAAATGTTTGGAGAATGATGCGGGCAACAAATGTACAGATGTGCTTGACAAAATGGATGTATGTGTGGATTGTGATAAGAGCTGGAGGAGCCCCAAGAAAATGATTTAAACACAAAAGAATAAAGTCCTGTCTGCTTGCACTCAGTCCACGTCAGAATCTGGTAGAACACGCTCAGACGCGGGCAAAACACTGCTCAGAAACCCTGTGAGAGAACAAACACACACAGAAAATGGAGCACACGTCAAATGTTCTCTGTTTGGGGACCTGAACACAAGACAAAAACTCACCTTGGGAACAGTAGAGAACGCTTCCTTGATCTTTAGTGAATGTAGCGCACACAGTGGAGCCTTCAAGAGTGACAACTGTCCTTCACACAGTTGGAAAGAAGTGAAAATCACTGGTTGGAATCAATGGAATGTGCCTGAATTTCTGTGGTTAACATTTCTGGGACTCAACTGAAACAAGATTCTGGCTTAAGACTTATATGGTTTTCGTCACTCCATAAACATTAACATTATTGATGCCAATCTGTCACTTGAAATATTTTACCCATATCCTCCACTACAAAGAATTTTACTTTCACCCATTTATCTCTAGTGACAAATTTGTGGCACTTACAAATTTAAAAGGCCGTCAAAATCTAATAACGCAACCTTGGGAGGAGTTGTGTGGGACACAGACGAGAAAGGACTGAAATTAATTTCTGGGGATTTACTACCTAGGCTAGGGGGTCACAATAAGGCAAGTTTCTCTTTACAGTGTGAAACGTACAGAAGCAATACTTTCCTGGAGTTTAAAACAGAAAAAGCCAAAAAGGAGTTCGTGCTTGTCAGCCTGTGGGACTAGGTCAGAAACATATTCCAGAAGCCAGTTTGCAGATGGCAGGGCACCGCATGTTGGCGAGCCTGCCCTCAGTGGCGTGGGCCACATTGTTCTCAGAGTGCCTCTCACGAACAGTCACCGTTGCTATGAGTCAGAATCAACTTGATGGAAGTGGGGTTTACTAGTAAACAAGTCAGGCAGACTTTTCAACGACTGGTACTGACTGCTCACCTAGGAAGCTTTTCTCACTTGAGTAGGAATTGAATTAGACTGAAAGTCTTGAGTTCTAAAGCTTTCCTCCAGTGAAATGTAGAGAAAATGCAATGATGGTGTAAGTAGAGGGAGGAGTGTCAGGGATTTTTCCCTTTAAAATCTTTTATGAAATCCCCTACTGCAGAGAGCTGAGGGCTGGCAAAAGACATGTGAAAAATTAGAAGGCAAACTTTGTGTGCTGGTGCATTTGAAAAGAGTGCACCTTGGAGGAGAGAGAGAGGCTCTTGTTCCAGAAATATCTGTGATCACACAGGATGAAGCTCCATTCGAGACAATGGCACTGATTCCAAGTCATACTACAAAACAGCTGCCTTCTGAGAGAGGTAGGAGTCACCATGGAAAAGACTCATTTACTGCAGCAAGAGCCAGTGGAATGGGCCTTCTTTCTGTACAGAAAGCTGAGCGCTTTAAGACATTACTTGTATCATGCTTCCATGGTAAGCACCAGTGTTTCATGTCCATATCCTAATATATAATGTATAATTGTACATTTTTAAAATAACACGGTTTATTATTTAGCTGTCAGGGGAAACCAGCCCCTAACACATCCTTACGGGTCCGGTAGGTGCAATTGTACAGCGATAATAAGTAAAGATCATAGTAAAGTTACAGAGAGCATGAGAGAAATAAGTATTGAAATAAATGGAGTCAGTCACAATTCATGGTAGCGTGCTCACCTCAGCCCCACTAGATGGTCCACGTGGAGGGAGAGAGTTTAATGCTAGTCCAGGCCTTTTGTAGTCTCTGGGGATGTGCAAGCCCCCTAATTACAGGTGAGGACATATGTCACTGGAAGGGGCTGTGCTATAATAGGAAGAGGGGGGATTGGGGGTATACATGTGACAAGATGGGCGGACGCTAGATTCAAGATGGCAGCCTAACCTTGGTCATCCTTGGGCAGATTTGACCTCTCTAGGGTCTCCTACAAGGAAACAGACAACTATTATCCTTATCAGAAGGGAGTGGGCCCAATTTGTTGTGGGATAAACAGTAGTGACTACTTGCTCTAGATGGTTGATAGCTCTCAGGGGGAATAACCCCTGACCTACTTCTGATGACCTCCAAGTGTATGGTCATTCGCAAGCAGCTGTTTGGCATATATTTGGGGAGACAGCTTGGGAGAAATCCTTCTGTATCCCACATTTAGCAATACTAGAAGTAGTAATACCAAAACTTTGCCTCCTGTGTGTAATGTGAATAAATGAGAATTAGCCGTTACTAGCAGTCTTCCCCTCAATCATACAACTACAGGTTGGAGGCTCCCAGGGATGACACAGAATAATCATTATACACAGAATTTTGAACCAAAGTAAGCTTAGCTTCAAATTTTGGCTCTATTACTAACAGATTCTTAACTACTTTGGGCTCCAGCTGTTTCATTTGTAAACTGGCAAAAATAACAGCATATAACCTCAGAGACTATGAGAATTAGGTAAAATGATTCATGTCAGTCTACTATAAGAGCACAAGAAATACCCTTAGGCACCGTGGGTTAGGGACTGGGTTGCTAACTGTGGTACAGTCTTGGAAACCCACAGGGGGCTATTATGAGTCAGAATCAACTTGATGGTTGAAGGTGGGTTTGAGTTTTCTTTTGTATGATCCACATCACATAGTGGCCATACCTCCCCGGCTCTGCTGCCAATACCTTATGCGGGGTCATCAGATCAGAAAGCTGAAGACAGACATACTAGTTACTATTATGAAAAGCTGTTTAACATTGGAAATGTGCTATAAAAGTATAACATTTCATCTCCGAGGTCTGAGAGGTTACAGGAATGCATGAGTCAATGAGAAACGGGAGTCAAGATTTGTGCCCCTCTCTAAAGGCATTCAAAATGAAAATATTTTAAAATGCAATCTGGCTAAATAAATTGTTTTTCTTTTCTTTTTCTTCAAATCATTTTATTGGGGCTCTTACAACTCTTATCACAATCCATACATACATACATTGTGTCAAGCATATTTGTTGCCATCATCATTCTAAAAACACTTTCTTTCTACTTGAGCCCTTGGTATCAGCTCATCATTTTCCCCCTCCCTCCCACACCATCCTTCCCTCATGAACCCTTGATAACTTATAAATTATTATTTTGTCATGTCTTACACTGTCCTACATCTCCCTTCACCCACTGTTCTGTTGTCTGTCCCCCAGGGAGGGGATTCTATGTAGATCCTTGTGATTGGTTCCCCCTTTCTACCCCACCTTCCTGCCCCTCTCACCACTGGTCCTGAGGGGTTCATCTGTCCTGGAATCCCTGTTTCCAGTTTCCATCTGTACCAATGTACAGATTCACCGAAAAGAGACCCGCTGAATATGTCAACTAAACGCACCAAAAAGAAGAAAAATGGTATCACAGCCTCAAAAATTATAGTAGGTGACTTCAATACTCTGCTCTGAGAAAAATAGATCACGGGGAAAGAAACTCAACAAGGAGGCTAGAGATCTAAACTATAAAATTAGACCTGATAGATATTTACATAGTTTTTCATCTAAATACGAAAAATTCACGTTCTTCTCAAGCCCACATGGCACAAATTCAAAGATAGACCACATGCTGGGGCATAAGGCAAATCTACATAAATTTAAGCACATTGATGTCATACAGACCTCTCTCTGACCACTGTGCCACAAGGCTGGAATCAACAAGACGAAGAAAAAATTAGCAAACAATTGGAGGATGAACAACTCTCTAGTGCAAAAGGAGTGTGTACTGGTCCAGATCAGAGATGAAATTAGAAAATTTCTAGAAATCAACAAATTCTGTTTTTGTATCTGCTTTCACCTCCAGAACAAGGGCCATTATTTAAGCCCTTAAGCAACTGTGAAGGAAATGAGGGTGGGGGAAGGATTCCTGGAGCCCAGAATGTTGCTTACGTTTTTGCCAGGCTTCGCATTTAAAAACTTCTTTTTCCCCTCCCTGAGAATAACAGTTATAAGTATCCAGATGCATAAAAGGGAAGTCAAAATTAATATATACAATCCTATTCTCCCAAGGGCAACTCCTCTTAACTTTAGGAATATTTCTTTCAGTTTTTCCCAAAGGAGATTTTTCTGAGTAATATAAATATGAATGCAGGTTTTTGAGTGAATATTTGAACATTATATTCATGATGCTTGGAAAACTTGATCTTAAATAACTGTAGATTATTCAATTATACAAATGATTGCAAAATTAGTCAATCATATAGGCAAATTTTAGTTAACCCATTCTCTTGAGTGTATTTTCTTGTACTTTCCCAGTTCTCGGCCATTATAAATCATACTGTAGGAATGCTCTCATGCATAGTTGTAGACATTTAAAATTTGCTTTGCTTTTTTAGAACAGACCCCTTTCAAAGAGAACTGATCGAAACAAAGCTGGACATGTTGAGGTCTTGATCTATACTGGCCGTGTGTGGAGTGAAACAGCTCTATTATTAGAGCTGGGTCGTTTCGACTGTATATTCACCAATAATCATATACATTCTTTTTTCATATATATTCTTAAACATACATGTCAACTTAAGAATCCAAAATTGTCTTCACATGTGATGAAAAGAAGGAGAAATCAATTTAAATTTTCACTTAGAAACAGGATTTTGATTCTGAAGTTAATACCACAGTTCCTAAATTAAATGGCTTTAATGCATAAGGTTTGTAAAATCTATCATTCTTTCTACCAATCAAATCTATTCATTCAAATGTGTATGCAGGATTTTAAATCAACTATCAGCTATTGGTAAGCAAGAGGAGCTCTGGTGGTATCATTATGCAATGGGCTACTAATAAAAAGGTCAGCAGTTCGAATCCACCAATGCTAAGGGGGAAAGATGAGGCTTTCTACTTGTGTAGATTCAGTCATGGAAGCCCTCAGGAGCAGTTCTACCCTGTGCTAGAAGGTCATTATAAGCTAGAATTGACTTAAAGGAAGTGTGTTTGGTTTCTATTATTGGGATGCAAAAGAAGGGTGAGCTATAAAAATCCAGGTATAATATTAAAACTACCATTTTGGCCAATATTTCCAAACAACTTTAACCCCGGACTGTATTTTGATTCACTGCTATGAGAATAAAAGAAAAGTGTTGTATCTTACAGCAATGTTCACAGAAGCCATACTGTCCAACAACAGCCTACATTCTTATGGACATGCTACTTAACCTGGAGACCGATGAATAAAGCAACAGCAACCAGACAGCTACAATCAGCACAAACTAGACAAGCATTCTGAGCCAGCTACTTCAATTACACTTGCAGGTGTCTGAGCTGGAAGGGTAAGGACTGATCTGGGCTTCCTAAAGGTGACCAGGAACTCCAGTGTCATGTGCCCGGCTCTTTCCCAGGTCTCACATAACATAACAAACAACTCCTTGCTGCAGTTCTGGTTCTGACGCACAGTGAGTCTGCAGAGGGCCCTGAAGTTGCAGATCTCTATTCTGATGCACAGTGAGTCTGCAGAGGGTCCTGAAGTTGCAGATCTCTATTCTGACGCACAGCGAGTCTGTAGAGGGCCCTGGAGTTGTAGATCTTGATTCTGACTCACAGCGAGTACGTAGAGGGCCCTGAAGTTGCAGATCTTTACTGGGGCAGGTGGCCTCATCTTTCCCCCAGGGAGCAGGTGGTCATTTGGAAGCACCAGCCTTGCAGTTAGTTAGCAGCCCGGCCAGGGCTCCTTAACACAACAAATCGTGTGGGAACATTCTCACATTTCCCAATGGACAGCAGGGACTGCAGACAAGACGTGACAGACCAGGGGATGAGAGCCTCCCCTCAAAGAGATGAGCACTAGGCACTTGAAAAATGACAACTCAGCTGCAGCCACTGTTGTCGGCAGTAGGTGCACTTGGAAGCACTAATTAGCAGTTAAGTATCAAAAGACCATTCTAAATTCAAGGTTCTCTAAGGGCAGATCTGGATCATATTTTTCTTAATTTCCTTGGTTTATGGCATACTGCTCTTGAAATTGCCTATAAACTATTTACTGATTAAATGAACTATGTGTGTACTACACACTCATCAAGATGCTATTACTTGCATCAAGGACTACCACAGTGGCTTAACTGGCGAAGTGCGGGGAGCCTGGGAGTTGGAAACAACCCCTACCCCCACCCCAAGGCACCTCAAAAGACAGGCCTGGCAACTGGTTTCTGAAGACTCGAAGGAGTGTTGCCACCCGGAACACATGGGGCTTTAGCGGTCCACTGGTGTCAGAAGCAGCCGCTGTGGAGTCATTCTGACTCCGGGAACTGTGTTCCACACCGCCCTGGGCTGGCCTCTTTCAGAAGCAGGTGGCCAGCCTTTCAGTTAATAGCTAAGTGTTTGCCTGTTTGCACTACCCCACGCATTTCTCTCTCTCTCTCTCTCTCTCTCTCTCTCTCTCTCTCTCTCTCTCTCTCTCTCTCACACACACACACACACACACACACACACACACACACACACACACACACACACACACACACTATTTTCATACAATGAACAAGCTTTCAACCATAGTAGCAAATGGTTCCATAAATTGTAGGTACTCTATACGGCAAAAAGAAGCGGCCCTGATAGCGCAGTGAGCTGTGCCCTCCCTTCTAACCACAAGGACCAGTGGTTCAAACTCACCAGCTGTTCTGCAGGAGAAAGACGAGGTGGTTTGCTCCCATAAAAGCTGCCTATGTTTTTTCTTGTTTGTCTTCTTAACACTGGGAAAGTGGGCCCCAATCCCATAGTGATTAATATACACAGCTACTAACGGAAAGGTCAGCAGTTTGAACCCACTAGCTGCTCTGTGGGAGAAAGATGAGGCGGTTTGCTTCTACACAGCTTTGTCAACTTGTTGGGGCAGCCTACTCTGTGTTATGCTTTGAATCCACTTGATGGCAATGGGGTATATGGAAAAAGCAGGGTTACTCTATTCTTAAAATCTGGGTTTTGTAACAGTAACTGTAAAATAAAAAAGTTCTTCTCAATTATCATTATATCATAAATTGAAGCACTGTCTTAGTCCATTAGATGTTCAAGGGAGGGAATATGAGAATGACTATATATGTCAATTAAAGCAATTACACAACAGCAAGATGCTGGGATGAATATCCATCAAGTGAGTTTCAGAGCACATAAGAAGCATCAGCGTTTGGGAGGGGGAGGAAAGGGGGAAAGTGCCCTATCTCGGCTGAGTAGTACTATTAAATTCAGATGCAGGGTTCTATTTAGTTTGGACAGGTCCCAGCCACAGAACAAAGTCAGTCTGTCTTAGTACCATAACTGAATTCTACAAGTTAACAGCTTTTCATGAAAAGCTGCCATTTCGAAATGTCAATCAAATCTCAGCATAAGTGGGAACTCCTGCAGAAATAACCAGCTGCAGGTTTGAAAAACATTTTTCACTGAAAGTGGAAACACAAAAGATGTTTGAAAGAGATCTCTTTTCATTCCTGTAACAGTAGACGGCCATTTTCACAACATCAAGGACAGAAAACAGAGGACAAAATTGCAAATAATGTCTTGAAAGGGCTATTTGCAGGGGTGATGACTGATTCAAGTTACAAATGACAGAATTATTGGCAAATGGGAACTCATTAATATGAGATTGTTTGTTTCTCATTAAGCGATCATAGTCTTCAGACTATTTTTTTAATTGCACTTGAATGATCATGCCATACAAAATGAAATACAGCCTCAAGGTATGACATTTATTTTCAACTTCTCTATAGTAAAGGACGATTTTTTTACAGTAAAGGGTGGGCGAGCGGAATCTACCAATTCTGGTTTATGAATACATAAGAAACATTGTTTCATTTTTCAGAAAACCAAAGATAATTTAACAACACAATTTATTAATATTGGACATTTCTCCCCAAGAACAAGTACCTTGAAAGGATTTACATAAGCAAGTATTCAGAGAACGTCACAAGACATGGTAGAAGGGTTCACAGAGAAGAGAGAACGACTCGCTCAGGAAAAAGATGCACATCAGAAAAGAGACTGCTGGGATCTGCAACCATGCTATCTCAACAGCACACAGCAGCAGCAAGATTAGTCAGAAGACGGCCTTTTAAAATTCTGATAGCCGTAAGGAACTGGTATAAAACACATATCCTTTTAACATTTTCTTTTCCCATTCAACAAATCTTTTTGAGTTGTTGCCCGCGAATAGAGGGTACGTACATGGAAACGACGACTATTCCACCAACAATGCAGTCATTTGCCTACAGAGCAGAGATGCTGTCAAAGCGGGTATCTTTTGTGGAAATCAAAGGTAAAGCTGAGACGGTAGTTCAAAAGGCACTGCCCTCTACTACATAGTTCTATTAGAATCTTAGAGCTCCCACAGTTCATCAACTTTATTGGAATGATTCAGGAAATGTGTTTCAATTTTGTTTACCTATTTATTGTGGCCCATATTGCTGTCCATCACAAAGGAAAACGAAAAGCCAACATTTAAAGATCAGATTGCCACCCTCTGCCCACCACAATAAATGCCACAAACTGCTCTCACGAAAAAGTGCTTTTCTATACACGGGGCAATTCGGTGACTTTGTTGACACAAACTTTACCACCTGTAACTCAAGAGCAGAGTTATTTGATTTTAGTAGACATGTTCTAATTAGCATACTTATTGCTTGGCCAAATTGTGATTATCTGCTTACATACACCTTTATCTGCCTGGAAATATCTCTTGGTTTCATAATCTGCAATCGCATAGCCCTAAATTTAATAATATTTGTATATATAATTAAGCAAAGAAATAACACCAACCACCCGTAATCTTTCCCAAACAACTCACGCTCCGCTGTACACAAATAATATTTTCTACTAGAAAGAAAAATAATCTTCATCCTTGAGTAAATTAATTTAGTTTTAATATATTTATTTCTAAATATGAGTTAGTTACATCCTGGTACAATGATGTCTTTGCTTTAAGAATTTCACAGTATGGTAACGTTAAGGGATCTTAAGAGAATAAATAATAGCAAACTCAAAATGTTTTTAGTTCTTACATTCAAACAGCTCTATAAGATTGAAGGGCTTGTTTTTTTTAAAAAAAGAAAAAGGATAGCAGTGGGGTGGGGTGGGACTGAGGAGGATATAAATTGGTTACCAATTATTACCCAAAGATAACAGTTACTTTTATTGGAGTATTACAAATGCAAATGGTTAATGTGGTATAAACGATATACTTGGTTTTAGTTAGGATGTCGAAAGCTATCACACAAAGCATTCATCTGCATTCCCTGTTTATGGGAATGAAATATGTAGCCATTTGAAGTCCACAATATGTATACTGTGTTTGTAATAACTGCAGATTTTACAAGCACATTATTCTTTCCATTAGGATTAAAACCTCACCGAATAGCAATTTGTGAAAGAATTCTAGCAGGGCCCGGAGCCCAGAACTCTGACCTCTGATGAGATGCTTGGCAGCAACAAACTCTAGGTCTAGGCAAAACATCTGGTTTGAGTTAGACTTCCTGAAAAAACAGCCCCTGTGCTGGGGACACTGGCATTCACTCAGCTTTGTATACAGACTTTGACTGACTTCAACACTGCTACAGGGGGAAAGAAAGACTCCCTGAGAATGGCTGTCAATCATGACAGACTCCTTGCCCCCCCCCCCCGCCATCCCCCCCCCAAGGCTCGTGTTCCTTAGAACAATCTATCCCTTTCCATATTCCTCAAGTAACTTTTCTCCCATTTCATAGAATTTCAAAACCAGAAGAGTTTCAAAGTAAATTCACATTTGCTGTTAACAAACACAAAAATATATTATTTCCCTTATTGTTCTAGGGGTAGAAATCACCAATTGGCATTTTACTTCTGTTTGCCTATGTGGAGGGAAAAGAGAGAAAAGAAAAATATACTGAGGACTCATAAAAATTTTGGTAAATATTAAAACTGGGTAAAAAATAACTTCTAACTACTGTTACTTTCTTCCCCCAAAACCCGATGCATTTAAATTTACTAGTAATGTTGACTAGGAAGAGATTTTATTTTTAATCTTCACTTAAACTTGCTTAAAATCCAACACGGAAAGAAATAGTGCCCTGTGTTAATAAGCAAACAGGAAGCAACAATGTAAAGGTTCTCATGCTTCCACTTTATCGTTATGTAGCCTGAGTAGAGCAAATGAAACAATTCATCCACTGCAAGGAATATAAATATCTAATTGGTTAAAACCCACCAAAATGTGGCCATTAAATTCTTTCCCACTCTTATCGCATATGCACATAGTCTCTTGAAGGGGAGGGCTTAACATAGCAGATTGCAAACTGCATGAACCGGCAGCAGCGAAGGCCACCCTGCAAGGAGCGGGTTTCTACCACCCAGGACTAATGCGGGGCTCCCGGCAGCACAGGGACAGCATGCTCTCGCGCAGGGCTCCTTCCCTTGGCTGTGCTTGATTCGAGTCTAACTTATTCCACTGGCGGGGCATGAGAGCAGGCCGTGTGGGGCACTGCTTGGGAACACGACTGGCTGGGAAGAACCTAGAGAGTGTTTTGTCCATCTCGCAAGCAGTAACTTCCCATTTTACCTTTCTACGTCCATATCAGGTTAGTTTAAAAACGGTCTTTTTAAGAAGTGCAAGGTCATTTAAAGCAGTCTTTGGAAACAATAAGGAACAGCCGTGCAGTTCTTTAGACACAGCTATTGACCACCGAGTGGAATTTACTGACCGGCGACACATCCTAAGTGTTGGTTCCCCAACAGGTAGCAGCAGTTTGCAAAGCCCAGTTTTACCGTTTCAGGGAACTGTGCAAGAACACTTGTGATGATTCAGGATAAAATTAATGTATTAGTGACCAAGGTGAGGGCAGATTCTTTCTAAGGCCCTTGGAATCCTCACGAAACCGAGGCACTTGTCTGCCGACTGATCCCAAGCAGCTTTCAGGGTGTGCCACACTGCGGTGCAACCACGTCCACAAGCCTGGAAGCAACCTCCCAGCGCAGCTGTGAGAGGAGAACATCCGGTCTTCTGCCACGAAAACCTGCCGGCTCGATTCTCATCTGAATCAACAGGACAACCACGCAAAGACACAAAATACCTTGCGCCTACACATTTTGTTTATTGAGTTCAAATTGTTAATCTATTTTAAAACGCAATTTTCATTTGCCAGCATTTGATTGAATACCATGTCATTTAAATTAAATTCAGCTCCTCTGTTCTCCACTCTCGTAACTGATGCACACACTCCTCTCCACTTCCTTGGCTGAGTATAACATCGTTTTCTTGAAGACACTCATTCTGACACAAAATAAGTAACAGACATCACAGACCCCTCGTTTAATTTTTTGAGAGAACATATTGTGAAACAGATAGCTGATTGACACTAGTACACTTCTATAAGCACAAATTTAAGTTTTCTACATCAAAATAAGAGTAAATAAACCTATTCTGTTCATTTCCAAGAGAAGGAAAGGGAGCACTTTTGTAAAAAAACGATGCAAGAATGTATGCAGTGTTCGCATACACATTCATTCATCAGCATGGGGCCAAAGTTTTCAGAACAGCATTGCCCATGATACTTAATTTCGCAAGACTGTTTTCCTGCCGACCTGATCCTGATCGCATAAGAATCTGTTTTGTGACAGGGCATCAACTTAAATATGCATGACTTAACATATGTTGTTGTTGTTTCTTCGTCTTGGTTGACAGGAAAGTAAAAAGCTGTGATCATAGTTGTGAAGGTTACTCTCACCAGGAATCCTTTGGATGTAAAAGGAAGGGGGATTTGTCTTTCTCATTAGATAGAGGCAGCTAGTAAAACACTTCCTTCTGCCATCACTCTACAATGAATGCATGCAGGTAAATCCTGCGGACGCAGGTTAAAGACAGGAGGAGTGCAGGCCATGTAACAGCTACCGTGGCAGTGGTGATGCTGTGCGCCAGCAGTACTTTGAACGGGGATTAAACAGCACGCTTTCTCTCCAAAAGGCACAGAGACATGTCGCTGCTCAGCCCCTGCATGTTGGAAAGCAATGGCCACAAAGGCACATTTATAAAATAAGCCTCACTTGTTAAAACTGTAACACTGCCATCATCACTAGAGTTTCACCTTAGTGACTTAAGTAAATATAAATAAAGTAATAAACACTATATGTTTTATAGGGTTCTATGAACCAGGAAAAAAAAATCACCTTCCTAAATAACCTTCTGGCAAGACCAAAGAAAAGCTACACTCGGTTTGCTCAGATTTTCTGAGTTCCCAGAACCCAAGCAGCATTTGGGAGAAACCTAATTTATTTAATTGAAAGACTTTTGCTTATTTCGTTTTCTACACCGGCCTTTCTGGAAAGCAAGTGGGCCAGGGGGAGATTAGAAGATTAAACAGGAAAGGATAAAAGAATTACAAGAGGGCAATCAATATAATAAAAAATTATTGGGGGGGGGGAATGGGGGTTGAAGCAAGATACCTTTCACATCCTATGTTTCTACGGACTTAGGTTAGAGATTGAAAATAAAGAATCAAACATTTCACATGGTCACCATTTCATTTTCCTAAGCACCACTCATTCCATGCTGCCGCGATCAGGCAGTTTTACTCTCAATTGGGGGATAAAAAATATTAATAATGACTGTCATATGAACATTTTTTAGAAATATACAGTTGTAGACTTGTTAATGTATTAACTGAAACGTTATATAAAGTTTGAATATAATTTTTGAGGCACTGCCTGGATGATAAAAATAACCACCCCTATTTTAAATAATTCCAAGTTATATATAATTGAATAAATTTTAATTTGTTTTTATTTAAGTTCTTCTAAAGTTGAGGCCAGCATACTGAAGAAAAATATTAAACTATCTATAACCCTATGTCAACATATGATGCTACTGGGAATAGTAAGTGAATTAATTTTCCAAGAAAATTAATTACTTATGACTTACAGTTGTAAAAGCAAACAACGTAACTCTGGATTAGGGCACATTTAATTTCTATTTGTAGTAGCGATTAAGTTAATTTCATATAATTCATGGTATGTAATGGAAAGCAGAACAAAGATGAAATTCTAGACAATGACAGACATGGAAAAACGTACATAGAATCATGAGGACTTTAACATATACAAGACATCCTGTGAAGTTGGATGCTTCGTGATTTGGACGATGTACGAACACTATATTATACACAGGCAGTCCCTGGGACTGAGAACAAGTTCTGTTTGTCACTCTTGTCCTTGAGTCAAATGTGTACGGAAGTCAGTACAAGTAAGACTTGTAGCTAAGGTCAGTCAATAGCTTGTCTTGGTATATACTAAGTATATCCATTTAAACAAAACAAACAAACAAACCAAACAACGACAACGAAAACAATTCCAGATTCACTAAAGCATCTTTAACATAGGAACACTGTAATAACAATACTAGTAATGCTTTGAGGCACATAGCAAAGTAGCCATTACATTTATTACTATAAATCACTGAATGGACCTTGAATTTCCAATACAATAGAATTATAAAGGTTAGGATCACAGAGCTGCATGTAGTTAGATGTTGCCCGAGTGGACATTAGTGCTACTTAACAGTATTTATAAAGCTAGACTAAAAATACAGCCATGGATATTAACCACTACATAATAAAACCACACTTCAATGATTCTATAATAGTGGATTTTTAACATAGCTTTTGAGAAAACTAAGTAAAACATATGTAACACAGAGAAACCAAATTCAAAAATGTAGTAACTCAGCCCAACTTAAAATTTTTTTTTTTTGGTGTCTTGGTTTTTAGTCCTTTCCTGGGGTTATTTGGGGCGCGGATTCAGAAAATCACATTAGACAGCCACATCAGGTCCAGGTTCTTAGATAGGGTGTTCCACTCTATTTTCAGCTAGTAAGTTACACTAATTTATAAATTTATATCCTAGTTTTAAATATAAGAATTCAGACCCACAAATTACAGGATAAGATGAAAATGGTAAAAAAAAATTTTAAAAAGGAGTATTAAGGAATTTCTAAGGAAAGCTGTATACAGACCCATCCATGGTGGCGAGCTGGTTCCACAGGAGCTGCTAATTAAAAGGCTCGTGGTATAACCCACCAGTCACTCTGCAGTTTTTAAAAAGATGTAAAGGTTTGGAAACCCAAAGGGGCAGTTTGTCTCTGCCGGCAGGGTTAACATTGATTAGATGGTGGCAGGTCTGTTTTATTCAGATGGGAGACGGGGTTCAGACAGACGACAAGTTGCATAGTTGGGAAGAGAAGAAGGAGAGCATTGAAAAGGCACACGTGAGGCAGGGTCACATGAGGCAGGCCAAAAGTGTAAGACTTCACAGCAACTTTCATACATAGTGGGAATGTCTAAATGCTTCTTCTTCAAATAATACAGTGAACATTTAGATCACATTATAGTATACAGAAATCAATGAATAATTTATGTTCCAGTGTTTCACAGGTGAGGTTGATGCCAAGCTCCTTTATAAGAAAAATTCTCACTTTTCTTTCAAGAGTTTCTGTGTACTGGAGTAGTTGTGCTATCATATAACGAGACTGGAAATGTTTAATTTTAATAACGGTGTTTGAACTCTGACAGACCTATTCTGGGTTTCCAAACATTTGATTCTCTATTTGTTGTAGCACACTTGCTGCCAGCCAGTTGACTGTGACGACTCACAGAGTTGAATGGAATTGCTCGTGTGCGTTTCTGAGGCTGAAAAGCTTTCTGGGAGCGGAAAATCTCATCTTTCTCTTGCAGGTAGCTTGAACAGGTGACCTGGTGGCTTGAACAGGTGACCTGGTGGCTAGCTCTCAAACACACAACACACTATGCCACCAGGGCTCCTATTTTTTTTTTTTTTTGGTCACCAAGGCTCCTTATTCATGGTACAGTGACTCTTATTTCTGACACCCCACCTCTTTTAAGATCATTTTATTGGGGAATCTTACAGCTCTTATAAAAATCAATACATCAATGGTATCAAGCATATTTGTACATATGTTGCCATATTATTTGGTAAACATTTATATTCTATTTGACCCCTTGGTATCAGCTCATCTTTTTACCTTCTCTCCGCCACTCCCCCCTTGTGACCCCTTAATAAATTATAAACTATTATTAATTTCATAACTTATACCAACCACTGTCTCCCTTCCCCTGAGGTTTCTTCTCCTCTCCTCTCCCCATCTTCCCCCTACCCCCCTGGTATTGCTACTGCCATTTCTGTTCCTGAGGAGTTTATATGACCTGGATTCCGTGTGTCCTGAGCTCTTACCTGTACCTGTGTACATGCTCCGGTCTAGCCCGCAGTGAAAGGCAGGATTTGGTCATCATACTGGGGGGTGAGGAAGCCTCAAGAAACCAGTGAAATATTTTGTGTTTCATCAGTGCTATACTTTACCTTGTTGAATCACCCCTGCCTTGCGACCCTTCTGTGAGGGGATTTCCCATTGTCTACAGATGGGTTTTGGGTCCCTGCTCTGACCTCACTCGTTCACCACAATATGTTTACTTGTTTAGGGTCTTCTGATACCTGTTACCTATCATGTCTACATCTCATGATCTCACAGGCTAGTGTGTGCTTCTTCCAAGTAGGCTTGTTGCTTCTCCGCTAGATGACCACTTGTTTATTCTGATCCTTTTTAAAGAAAACAAATTGGAACTGCCTACTATTAAGTTCCTAATAAATGTGAAGTGATACTTGGGGAAAATTCCAAGTTCATCAAATTTGCACTGTTTAAACATATCTTTAGATCAAAGCACACCACGTGAAGTATAACTTGACCTGAATATTTAGCACAACATGAACTTTACACAAAGCCAGAGTGCACTTCTATCTCAGGCTAGCTGACACTACGTTAAAAGCCTGAGTTTTTGTGGCTGAGCAGTGGTTAGCGTGGCGCTGGTATGGCACATGTTCCAGATCTCAAAAACTAGAGCTGCCAGGGGAAACTGGTGCCAATTTTGGAATCTGCAGGTCCAACAAGTTGAGGCACCAAATTGTGTGCTAGTCAGTGTAATGTCCTGAAACATCCCTTAATATTCCTCCCTCCAAAAAGAGTTAGCTGGTGTAAGGAATTGTTCATGTTTTATTGATAAATGAGCAATTACTATGCACATAGATTTGGGGCAGCTAAAATTAAATATACAATTACAGTCGAACCCCGGACCTCAGTGCTCATCTGTTCTAGAAGGAGCGTCCAGATGTGATGCAGTTGAGTTCTGAATCAGTTTTTCCCATAAGCAGTAACTGAAAATGGATTAATCCATTCTTAACTACCAAGTTTTACCCTAACCTTGCTTTTTAATATAAAAAATTGCACATAAATTTCAGAGTAAATAAGTTCAGAGTTAAATAATATAATTTAAATGAGAAACACAACATAAAAAACGTTTTCAAACAACTACAGTATGGCCCATACCTTGAAATTTCTTTTTTGGTTTCTTTTCTTTTGTTGTTTGGTTTTGCTCTGTCTTGTTTTAGTGCTTATTACTGTCTCTGCATGTCTATCTATGTAAGATAGGCGGGGTAAACAATCCAGGGGAGAAAAAAATGGGACTGATGGTTCTGTGGGGACACAGGAGAGAGGGAGGCAGGGGAAAGGCAGTGGGTATTAACAAACTCAGGGACAAGGGAACAACAAGCAATCTAAAATTGATGGTGAGGAGGGTGTAGGGGGCCTGGTAAGGCCTGATCAAGGGCAATGTAACCGAGAGGAATTAACGAAACCCTAATAAAGACCAAACATGATAGTGGGACAAGAGGAGAGTAAAAGGAAATAGAGGAAAGGATCAGGAGGCAAGGGGCATTTATAGAGGTCTAAATACATGCATGTACATATGCAAAGATATTTATATATGAGGATGGGGAAATAGATCTATGAGCATATATTTTTATATGTTAAGTATTAGCATAGCAGATGGACATTGGGCCTCTACTCAAGTACTCCCTCAACGCAAGAACACTTTGTTCCAATAACCTGGCATTCCGTGATGCTCAGCTTCCCAACATGATCGCTCAAGACAAAATGAATGCATAAGCAATGTGGTGAAGAAAGCTGATATAGGATCTGGGGTCTTAAACACTTGTGATAAACAAGCAGCCATGTAGCTGAGAAGCAACAAAGATCACATGGAAGAGGAACACCAGCCTGGGTACTCATGAGGTGTTGGGATGGGATATCATGGGATCAGGTATCAGACATCAAAGACCCAGAACAAAAAAATCCTATCAATTTGAACGAGGGGGAGGTACAGAGTGGAAACCCAAAGCCCATCTGTAAACAGTTGGACATCCTCTTACAGAAGGGTCACAAGGAAGAGACGAGCCAGTCAGGGTGCAGTACAGCACTGATGAAACACACAACTTTCCTCTAGTTCTTTAGAGCTTTCCCCTTCCCCCTACTGTCTTGACCCCAATTCTACCTTACAAATCTGGCTAAACCAGAACATGTACATGGATACAGATAAGAGCTGGAAACAAGGGGAATCCAGGGCAGATAAACCCCTCAGGACCAATAATGAGAGTAGCAATACCAGGAGGGGAAGAGGAAGGTGGGGGTAGAAAGGGTAACCAAAGACAATGTCAACACATTACCCTCTCCCAGGGGGATTGGACAACAAAAAGTGGGTAAAGGGAAACATTGGTCAGTGTAAGATATGAAAAATAATAGTTATAAATTATCAAGAGTTCATGAGGGAGGGAGAAAAAATGAGGAGCTGATACCAAGGGTTCAAGTACAAAGAAAACGTTAAGAGAATGATGCTGGCATCAAATGTACAAATGTGCTTGACACAATGGATGGATGGACAGATGGATGGACGGACGGACAGACGGAGGGACGGACAGATGGATTGTGAGAAGAACTGTATGAGCCCCCAATAAAATGAATTTTTTAAATTGCCAAGAATTTTTCTTCCCTTGACACCCAAAGTGTAAAGTGCTTTCAAAATGGATCATCTGTGATTGAGCTGACTGAATTACGCACCCGAGCACAACTAATTGAGTTTGGCTAACTGGACACAAAAAAAATTTATGCGTAGTGGCACACAGGAAGATAATCCATTGTTCCCTGTCACTTCCTACCTGTTTCAATTAAACTAGACTTATTTTTTAATTTCTAACTTCAGGCTATAGCTCATGATTAAGATAAACTTGTTAAATCTTGTCCTGATACTGAGCTGTAATTAAATATCTTCAAGTAACTATGTGAAATGTCACTTAATGGTATATTAAAGAGAAAACACAAAACCAGGGTATTTTCTATTCTGGTGTTAACTCTAAGTATTTTTCTGGGGAGATCATGGCAAGTCAAAGTCTCAGTGACTTTGGGACCAACACAGCAAGCAATTCTGACATACAGGTGCATGTACCTATGTTCAGATAAGTTCAGTTCCAGGTCACAAAAAAAATAAGTAAAGCAATTCATACACATCTCTGGTTTTCCAGTGCATATAAAACTTAAATTTACATTAAACTGAAGTCTACTAAGGTGTATTAGCATATGAAAAAGTTAAGAACATTGTGAGCCATGACAGAGACATGTCAAGATGTGACAGAGACCACCAAGTGCACACGCTGTTCTGAAATGAAGTTGGCAGACCTGCTCCCTATTAAGGTTGCCCCAAATCCTCCATTTGTTAAAAACAAAACCAAAAAAACCCGCAGTATCTACGAAGCACAATAAAGCAAAGGCAATTAATGAGGTAGGCCTGCATTCTTTTAAAGTAAAACATGCTATGATTTATTCTCTTGGAAAAAAAAATCAATGTGGAATTTCCATTTAAGAAAAAGTATGTATGCAATGCAAATCAGAAAATAAAAGCTATACTCATTCCAAGTACATCTGTCTCCTCAAATTTGACTTTCTATAAAATGCTGACCCCCAGTATCCCCTTTCCTAGGCCTACGTTCTACGGCAAAAAAGCCCTTCAGCATTTCCACCGTTCAATATCTTTTACAACTCGTATTCACAGAGAAAACATATAAATTTATGAGATCTTTGAGATCAAATTAAGAAAATCACAACGATGATTGGAAAATGCACCATAAATTCAAACTGATCATCCAAGGAGAAAGAGGGCTACCTTAGAGTTTACGAAAGTAAAGCCACCACGCGGCCGCCTCCCAGGGGGTGCGGTGGGGAGCAGGCTGAAGGCGCTGCGAGATGAACTAGTCGAGAGAAATGTTTGCATTCCTCAAGGAGCTGTGGCTTCAAGCACGGTTAGCAAGTGCTCACAGCTCTCTCGTTTGAAGGGCGAGGCTAAATGAAGCTCCGACAGCCTCACCTTTCTCCCTTGTTTTCCTAAAACACAGGTGACCCTTCTTTCAAACCGGGTTTCACCAGCACACTCCAGACTGAAGGGCTGGCTCTCTTTACACTGTGGCCTAGATGGGCTCTTTGGAGGGTGGGCGGCACCTGCAGCTTGCATTCTGCTAGGAATGCTTCCCGGGAGGCTGAAACAGCACCGTGCACGCTCAGAAAACTTGAACTTAACCTTGTTTCTTTTCACTCTGGGCTTCAACGCTGTAACATGGTTTAAAAGAAGGACAGACAAAAAGGTTCCTATTCCAACAAAATGCGGTCTAGCGAGCTGCCCACACCAGGGCTGCCCAATGCTACTCGGAGAAAACAGGCAAAAGGCCATTTTCCCGGGTGGCAGTTGAACCTACAGGGCTCAGAACAGTTGCCCCGACAGCCGCTCCTCAGGAAGAACGCGTCAGACCGCGTCTGCATCCCCTTCAGTCTTGACACGAACCTCAGAAGTCCTGGGGCGTCTTTCTTTTATTACAACCCACATTCATATTTCAGTAGAATGACTTCAGAAGCGTCACTAATTTTTTATCTAAACTATGGCGTTTTGGCAAACGTTATACAACCAAACGTGAATCCACAACAAGCCTCGACTACTAAAGAGCTAGTAACGGTATGATGAGAAACAGCTTGATGATGGGAGCGGAAAAGCGGGCTGTCAACAAGCAAACAGCTGTTTCTTATTGACAACCCGCCGCCGGATTGGGCATCCCAACAAACTGCGGGGCTTGTTCCTGTCGCTGCTGTTGTGTTGGTTTCCGACGATTCTCCTCTCTTAGCCCCACCTCCGAAACAGAGTCGACTGAAGCATCAGACGTGAACCACAACAGAAGACTCTGACACACCAGGACAGCAAGGGAAGCACTATAGACTTGCCCAAAATCCTGGAAGGAATAACTCACAGAAGGTTACAGTGTACTTTGCGATTCCATTCCAAGTGCCTATCTTTCGCTGTGCAACACGCCCTGTCATTGCAGCTCGGCCAGTACCGCTGCCACTTGGATCCTTTGTTCCGGAAGCTCACCCCAGGGCTGCTTCCATCCTCTCGGTTTAGGAGAGGGGAATGGCCATGCTGACACCCACCGATGTGAGTGACATGACCTCTCAACGTATCATCTAACTTGAAATGGTTCTATGAAGACTGGATGAGTTTAGCATATGCATATAATAGGCCTGTACCACCTGGGGGGGCCGACAATACACCACCCAAGAAAATGAAGTCTGTTTATTCAATAGTCCCATCAGATGAAATATAATCACATTCACATTTGTACCTTTAAGACACTTCAACATCGATTATTCTTAAAGTAGAATTCCCTTTAAACACTCTTTCAAAGAGTCTACGTACTTACCTTATTTTCCACGAAGGCATGAAGTCATCAGATTATTTCTAAAGATCACAAGGAAAATGAGGCTGAACCCAGGCAAGATCACAGCCCCAGGACGGGACCTCCCATTGTGCTGATGTGAGTTGAGTTTAAAACAAGCTTCCTGCCCACAGGGGTTTTATCTCTCAGGAAAACTTGTGATTAAACACCTCCCAGATTACAATTCTCCAAGTGCAAAAATAGTCACCAAAGTCAATGGGCACAGATATGTGCGCCAGGGATGATGAAGCAAGCATTTTAATCCAAATTTCCTCTGCAAACTTCAGGACAGACACACATATCCTCTGCAAGCTAGCTCTTCTTGTGTTCCTCGCCACTGCACGGCTCTGTGTTGGTTAGAATCATGCTCCTTGTGCTGCTTCGCAGATGGGGCGGGAGAGCGTCCATATTCAGCTGCTACCACTGCTCTGGGCTCAGTCCATGCTACCTCCAGTGGCTAGCCCATGCGTTTGTATTACTGTTGTTGTTATTATTCTTTTTAATCCAAAGTTACCTACATTTGGGAACACATTTCTGAGTAGGTTTCAAATGGTACGGGAAGGATGGGGTCAGTTTTTTTTAAAAATCTGATTGCATTTTACACCGAATGATAGGTGGTGTTCTGCATGAAAGACCAGGGAGCAAACCACCTCTTTGGTGAGCAGCTCAAAGGACACTGGGAAGGAGAGGCAAACAGCACTTGAGGCAAGCAGACACGGACTCGAAGGGGGAAAATGTGGAGGGAAGGCACAGAAAAATGAATGCAGGGCGCACGTGGTTCCCCATGGCCCATGCTTTAGACGAATTACTGTGCTCTGTGCAGTGAGCTGTGACGGGCATGTGCATGTACAAGGGCAGAGTAACAGGCTTTTAAAAGCCCACACCTAAGAGAATCGTTTTAAAATCTCGCCATTTTACACAACAAAACCATTACGGAGACAAATCTACTTTTAACCACTCACATGCTAGTGTACACAGTGTCAAACATAACGTCCCCAATCTAGTTTTCTAGCGGAGAGAACTGAAAGTTTGCGAGGATTAGTCAATGTCATTAAAGTGGAGTTTTGCTTACAGTCTGATTTTTTTTTCAAATTAAATTTCTTCTAGAGTCTGGGACTGTGGGTGATTATTACTCATCACCATAGCTAAGTCAGTGTTGGAATGGACACATTCGCAGCAGGACTGGTCAAGAAGACTGAGCCATAATCTAGCTTGTTTGCGCAAAGCACAGGCTGGGGCTCTCTCCTCTACACATTGTCTCCGAACTACACAAACAATGTCTCTTCTGCCATTGGCCAGCTTTCCTGGGGAAATGCTACAGTGGAATCATGGAATTTTTAGCACAAATTTAAGACTCTGCAGAGGAATGTGGCGTGCCACTCCAGAGCAGCAGAGGTGGAATGAAAGATGACAGTCCTCGGTACTCCCGGGAGGACTCTAAGGTTCCAGATGTTAATGACTCAAGTCTCAGCCCTGCAAGGCGGATTTCTGATGTGCAGTCTTCCCATCTGTGCTTGGCACATGCATTGGAATGAAGGACTCTTTCGAGAACATTGCTGGGAAGATGACTGGCAGGTGCACATCCCTACATGATGATGGAGGTGGTCAACTCCAGAGAAAACAACCCTCTTTTGGTCTAGCAGTGGCTGCGTCTGGGTTTAAAACCAGGACTCTGTGCCCCATGAGCTCATTAGCTGGGGGTCTGCTTGCAGTTCCATACCAGTGTGTGAACTCTGGGTGGCACTGCAGGCTTTGCGGTGTCATTCTTAGCACTCCCCCCACCCTAGCCAAGCCCCATTTCCAGACATGCTCATCAGAGACGGCTCAGCGAAATGCTGGCCTGCCTCCCCACCATAAATCCAACTCACAAAAGGAAAAACAGCAGGGATCTCCTTTTGTCCTAACTCATGTCAGACCCCAGGGAGTTATTCTCATAAGAGTTATTCTCATAAGAGTGTTGAGCTAAGAGTGTTGAGCATATTTACTTATTTGTGGAGTGCACCTTGCAGGTATGTCTGGTGGCCACTTGCAAAACATAAGGATGTAACCTACGTCCTTTAACCTTAACACATGGGTCCCCGCTTTTCCCTTTTGAACTTGCTGGCAAGGGCTGTTTATATCATTCATATTCAGCAAATGTCCAAGTTTAATATTGGACAAAATTTTACAGGGGTTAAAAATCTGGTGAGAGAGAGAAAAAAGCATTTTGTAGATAAACTCCATGGCCTGGTGTTGAAAGCTCAGGCCCACAAATCAAAGAGCAGCCATTCCGACAGAGCCTGGCTTGTCCACCGCTCTCTCCGTGAATCACGCTGTGGTTAGTTGAAAGTGCTGTTCACATAATAAATTAACCACCTCATTTCCTTCATCACCAAAGTATACAGAGCACCCCCATACAGATTTGTTTTAATAAAAGTCATAAAGCAAGCCCAGAGGTTATGGCTGTTATGACATAATCACACCTCTGAGATTTGAAAGCCCTCACTTGCACATCATGCCTCGAGAAGCCTCTGCAAGCCTGCCTCCAACCAAACCGAGCTGCACTTGTACCCTCTGGCCCCATTTATGCCAAATAAATAATGAACCAACAGCCCTGCACATGTCAGGAGAAAAGCCTCCCTTTCAATTAGAACACTTGAGAGGAAAACACCCCTTCAGTAATGCCGCACAACAGACAGCTTGTGCACCTTGATCTGGATGATGAAAAGGAAACAGCACTGGAGTTAACAGTGCAGTGAGTGCGCAGCAACTAGTCTATGTGCGGTCTCACCTCAAACAGAGATAGTGTCTAAAGTCATGGCAGGCGTCTTTCGTTCTGGGGACCCGAGAAACAATTTTCTTTCTAGGCAATGTCAGGCCCATGACCACATGTTAGCTGGGCAGTAGTATTTTAAATTATTGAGCTAGACCCAGAAAATTTTTACTTCTCGATTACTTCAGACTCTTCAATGGAGAATTCCTTTCCAGGTTCATCAGAGAGAAAGACACTATACCCCAGCTGTTCACATCAGAAGACAGATTTGGTGGGGAAATGCGCCACGAGGGAGTGCACACCGTAATTCAATGAGGCCAGTCTTCCGGTCTCTGCACCCCATTACAATCACTTTGCAGGCAGAGGTCAGATCTGACCCAAACTCTGCAAACTTCACAATGCCTCTGTGAGATCATGCATTTAATGCACGCTGTCACTGTGTTGATGATGATGCCTTCCCCTTGAACTGAAACTGTGATATCAGCTTATAAGTAAGTACATGTACCCAGGCTATTCTTAGGACCCAGGACAAGGCCCCCTCCCCAAGTACACATGTACAAAGGGGAGTTCATCAACATTCCTGAGCGGGATCAGATAGCCTCAAAACACAGTTGTTAAATCCCAGAACTGGTCCTTCTAGTGTTTATACATGTTTTCTCTTTATGGCTATCATTATCTAGCACATTGTGTGTTTGCATATTTAACAGCCCCTTTCTTATGTGACTATTATTGTATTAGACAAATAGTCGTCTCTGCTCTTAAGTTAGGAATCACATCCAAGGTCCTCCCCTAGAACACCAGTCATCTACACACACTTATATCCAGAAATTTAGCACGATAGAGAATAACTGTGAGGACGAGAATTCAATGTCTGTTGGAATCATCTTGTTCTAAGATTTTCAGTCTGCCCTCACACACACAAACAATAACAGACTTAGTCAGTATACCAAAAAAATAGTTTAGCACTCTGTGGCAGAGAAAATATTAAGAACTTTCAGAAACTTTTATTGGTAAAGTTAAGTTTTAAAGATTCTATCTTAATGCATCCCATTGAAATGAAGATTTTAATCCCAAACGCAGTGCCATTGAGTCAATTCTGACTCACAGCATCCCTAGAGGACAGGGTTTCAGGAGCCAACTGCCACAGCTTTCTCCTGCGGAGCGGCTGCTGGGCACAGGACACCAGCCGTGGAGGTCACGGCCCGACATGTCACCACTGTGTACCAGGGCTTCTTATGCTGCTTATATGTCCGTCGAGATACTGACCTGCGGCTTGTGTCACAACTGAAGAATGAATCCTATGCTTTCCCTCTGACCTATCCCTGTAAGCGTGACTTCATAGAAAATAAAATATGCATCATGGAGAAGGAAACGAAGGGTTGTCCTGGTTGTCAGTGGGAACCCTTCCTTCACTTTCCGCAGTCATTTTCAATGTTCTCTGGCACTAAGTTTCCGCACACCCTCTGTGCGGAGGCTCTCCGGCCCTACCACAGAGCCATGTAAGGTCTAGGCGAAACGCAAGTCGATGATGTATGTAAGACAGCTCTTCTCCATCTTCTGACGTCTTAAGAAATTTGCATTTGGGAATTAATATCTGCTCTGTGTACTTTCCAACTCTTGATTTAATCTAAAATCGAGCCCAGGAAAACAATGTTCAGTGCGTTCGGGCGTCTTCTGAACACACATTTCATGTCCTTAGGTCACTGGTTAAAGGGCGCGGATGATGACTGCAATACTCTTTACAAGCAATTACACAGCAGAGACTAGGAGAACGATGGTGCTGGCTGTCTAGTGCGGTCTGCAGTCTGTTTATGACCAGCGCCTCTCCTCTGAGACACACTACATTTTGAAGATGCAACGGATATCTTCACAAGGGCAGCCAGTCTCTAGAAACCAATGTTTCCCAAAGTGGGTGATACTGCCCCCTAGCAGGCAGGAAAAAAATAAAACTGGGCTGCAAAAGCCAATGCCCACACTTTATCTGGAATGAAGAGTTATAGTACAAAAGTTTCATTAGCATAGGGATACTGCGCAATTTTTTTCTTTTTTCAGAAAAGATGGTTAATCAAGTTTAGGAAAATACGCCCAATCACTTGAAAGCCACACTGGGTAAAACAAAAACCGAGCCGCAAAAACCAAGACTGGTTGGATCAGTCTTCCACATTAGAAAACGCAAGTCAGACAAAACATTTCATATTAACTGAGGTCTGACTATTAAGGCTCCAAAAAAGGATAGGCCCCAAACACACCACTCTTTGCAGTATCTCATGGCATTGGTTCTAACTCTCACCTTTCTTAATTATTAACATATACAGATGTCCTACCTTAAGTACACTTGTATTGGAAACACCCAGAAATCTTAAATCAGATTCCGATTCAATGAGTATAAGGTGAACCCCTGAGTAGGTCCTTGCTACGTGAAGTTTGATCCCAAGATCAGCAGTACTGGCATACCAAGGACCTTGTAAGAAACACAGAATCTCTGTATACCTGCCTCCCACCCACCCTCATGACCAACTACTTTGGAATTTACTTTTTAAGAAGTTTTTAAAAGTTTTAGAGACAAGGACTTCTTAATACTAGCATTAAAATACAGATTATAAGGCCCCAACCCCAAGAATTTCTGATCATAATGGTCTGGAGGGGCTGGGTTGGGGTTCAAGAATTTTCATTTCTTATTTACCCTTCTAAAGAGATCACTAAAGCTGAAACCCACTTGAAGGCTGAGCATGACAGTGGGACAAGAGGAACTAAGAGGAAAGAACTTGGAATAAAAGGAAATAGAGGAAAGAGCTAGGAGGCAAAGGGCATTTATAGAGGTCTTAATGAAAGCATGTATATATGTAAATATATTCATATACGATGATAGGAAAATAGATCTATGTGCATATATTTATAGGTTTAGTATTAAGGTAGCAGATGGACATTGGGCCTCCACTCAAGTACTCTCTTAATCCAAGAATACTTTGTTCTATTACACTGGCATTCCATGATGATACTCAATGATTCCAGATCGTTGAAGACAAAGCGGGTTCATAAGCTTAATGTTGCGAAGAAAGCGGATGGAGCCCGGCTATCAAAAGATATAGCGTTTAAGGTCTTAAAGAGTTGAAGGTAAACAAGCAGCCATCTATCTCAGAAGCAACAAAGCCCACATGGAAGAAGCACACCAGCCTGTGTGATCACGAGGCGTTAAAGGAATGAGGTATTAAGCATCAAAGAACAAAAAATCATATCATTGTTAAGGAGGGGGAGTGCAGATTGGGGAACCAAGACCCATCTGTAGGCAACTGGACATCCCCTTAGGGAAGGGTCGCGGGGAGGAGATGAGTCACTCAAGGTGCAGTGTAGCAATGATGAAACATACAACTTTCCTCTAGTTCCTAAATGCTTCCTCCCACTCTACTATCATGATCCCAATTCTCCTGTACAAATCCGGCTAGACCAGAGGATGTACACTGGTACAGATAGGAACTGGAAACACAGGCAACCAGGACAGAGGACAGGTGATCCCTTTAGGACCAGTGCTTAGAGTGGCAATACCGGGAGGGTGGAGGGAGGGTGGGGAAGAAAGGGGGAATCAATTAAAAGGATCTACATATAACCTCCTTCCTAGAGGATGGACAACAGAAAAGTGGGTGAAGGGAGACGTTGGACAGTGTAAGATATGACAAAATAATAATTAATAAATTATCAAGGGTTTATAACGGAGGGGGGAGCGAGGAGGGAGGGAAAAAAATAAGGAGCTGTTAGCAAGGGCTCAAGTAGAAAGCAAATTATTTTTAAAATGATGATGGCAAAAAATGTGCAAATACTTGACACGATGGATATATGGATTGTGATCAGAGTTGTACAAGCCCCCAATAAATATTTTTTTAAAAAGAGAGATCACTAAAGATATGAGTGCAATAGCAAAATGTGTTGAAGAAACCAGATGGCACTCAGCTATTAGAAAAAATAGCACCTGAAGTCTTACAGGCTTCTCAGTGAGGGATCAACCAAGTTCCCATGGAAGAAACACACCAGCCTGTGTGATTCAAGGATTGTACATAAGATCCAACTCTAAGGAAACAGTATCAGAACTTAAATTCTGAACACCAGTGTGTAGTCTATGGCTGACAGAGGAAGCCCCAAACCCATTTGCAGTGTCACCACTGAGATTAAGCCAATGTAGAGTCCCCTCTGACCATAGTTCAAGGGCATGAATCATCTTTTCATCAGGCAGAGGGCATTGTAGAATCATGGCAGATGTAGTTAAAATTTAATACTTTGTCACTTGATCTTCCTTTTGCTTTATTGTAAAGTTGTTTAGTTACTACTTTCAACTTTCTTTGTGATTTAGCTTTTTCTGTTTGTTTATCACTGTTGGTTTTTTGCTTGCTTCCTGTTTGTGTTCTGTATAATTCTCTTTGTTTTATATTAAATCTAGGTTAGGTAAATCTATAGAGGCAGGAACTGGAATAAAAATAACCTAGGGGCATGATAGCAGGGTGGGGTAGGGGGGTAAAGAGCTAACAATGAGCACGAGAAAGAAGTAAAGGTTCTGAAATTCGCCGTGATGAAGACTGCACACTCTTTGTAATACGACTAAACTATTAAATTGTATGGTATATAAGACAAGAAACTAATTTTATTTTTTTAAATAATCTTAATTTCTAACAAGTTCTCAAGAGGGTGCCCCTGGTACTTTGGATATCACACATTGATACCACTGGTTCAGCTCTGGATATATACTGGATTCACTGTGGAACTGGAAAAATAAAACAAAATGATTTTATTCCTGCAAAAATGCCCAAGCCAAGATAACTCTAACATCCGACAACATGGCGTAGGCTAGGTGTTTTTTAAAGCTTCCCTGCTTAATCCCATGTTTCTCCTTGAGCTGTGTTAAGGGGAAAGGGTAGCAGTAAAAAGAGATGCTACAGTACCATTGCTATAACACATTCTACTACAATTTCTGGAGCATCTTCTCTGTCCTATAAAAAGTATCAGACATATATCAATTTGACAGTTTTCTAAATTGCTCGAGGGGTGAAACAGTTGACATTTAACCCTCTCAGTTCACAGAAGATAATCTATACCTTTAAAGTCTTGCTTTTTTTAAAAAAGGCAATTTTGTGCGTGTGCAAAATTAAGAGCGTAAAGTTTCAAGCTATTCTTTTAGATGGATTATCTCCTCCTTTATTTTATTTATTTATTTATTTATTTATTTTGTTTTTAAAATTTTTTTTTATTTCCTCCTTTATACTGCAAAGTGAATATAGTTTCATTTTTCTGGTTATATAAATAAATCCTCATAACTAAAAAACAAAAACCCAAATCAAATGTATCTAAATATAAGGATATAATTAACACCAATGGAAAGCGACGTTCCAGAACTATAACACTTTCATAACTTTAGTAACAAAGTTTTCTTACATCTCTTTGAGAATTATGAAATATTTAACAAAAAATAATAGGGTGTTACGTAAGAAACACCACATATCCACTAATCAGCTGAAGAAATCACAAATATCAATTAAGAGAAAAAGAAGACTGGGATGACATTTGATTTAAGGACATGGGGAAGAAAGGGCAATATTAAACAAGAGAAAAAAAGGAATTTTACAGAAGTCAGAAGTATAAATACAATGTACAAAATATTTTTGAAAGACTGAAGAAAATAGGTTAAGTAAATTAAAAATAAATAATAAATCCAGTTAAAGGTCTTGGTGTTGCTATGGAGCAGCTCCTACCCTGTGCTTCTGAGTGCCTGAGTCAGAGCCAACTGCAACAGAGAGCCCGGTGAGCAATTCGATGGGGGCCCCAGCGGCCCAGGGAGGTAAGCAGAGGGCTGCTAACTGGAAAATCAGCAGCTCGAACATACCAGCCACTCCACAGATACAGACGAGGCAGTCTAATCCATAAAGACTTTATCTCTGAAACCCTAGGGAGCAGTTCTACTCTATCCTCTAGGGTTTCTATGCATTGGAATACACTCATGAACAGTGGGCACCTATGCAAACATTCCATGGATTATATGGCTTGCAAATACCATCTGTCTGCGATTGTCTTTCTTTCTTGATTCATAAATGTTTTACATTTTAATGAAACACAATTTATTAATCTTTTTACTTTATTATAGTATTTTAATGTGTCTTGCTTCTTTAATCTTGTGCAATAACTACTTTTTTTAAACACTGTGAAATTATCTTAAGGCTTTAGAAAGTCTAATAGTGATTTTGTGCTGACGTATAAAAACTAGAAGGTGAGCTTGACTAGAAACTATAGAGGATCTAGTTTCATTCTCCAAGGTCAATGACATACAAAGTGTAAGCAAACAATAGATAAAGGGAATTAGATACTGCATTGTTAATAATGTAAGATACTAGTGGTAAAAAGTTCTTCACATCAGATTAACAATTCGAAGTTCTTTTAAATATAAGTAATGGTGCTACACCGAGGTTTCTGCATATAAATGACTTACACTGTTAAGACTTTTAGGAACATGGCAAACTAAAAGCAAATACTGCAAGAAATAAAATATAACTGAGTTTATCCTAGTTGAATTTCTGGAGTGTTTCAAGAACAGCGCTGATGCGTTGACCACGACACTAAAAGAAGACCTGATGAACTGTGAGATGACATGCAGACCATCAGACAGGAAGCAAGCAAAGATTAATGACCCTTGAAGACGGAAGAGAGAAGGGATCAAATGGATGTGGGAAGAGATTCTGAAAGTTGCTGTAAAGTAGGTAAGGCAAACGCAAGAAAGGAGGATGTACGAGAATGGAGCGGAAGACTTCAAAGGAAAACTTGAGAAGACAAGGCGTTATGTGATGTACAAAGGCATAGCATTAGAAAGCCAACAAGGAAGAACACAGTCAGCATATCTTACACCTTGAACTGAAGCAACAAGTCGAGTCTCAAGTCACAACACTGAAATACTGTAGTGCAAACACTGCACAATTCAGCAAGGATCGAAAGAAGATAGAAAGAACCCAAGCGATGGGTGGAAAGAGGAAAAGAGCCACTGTGCTAAAAAGAACTAGTTACCATTCAACCATTTCACGAGGTAGTATATGACAAAGAACTAATGGTACTGAACGAAGAAGTCCAAGCAGCACTGAAACCATTAGCCAAAAACAAGGCTCCAAGAATTGATGGAGTAGCAAGCGAAATGTGTCAACAGACTGATGAAGCACTGGAAGCACTCGCTCGCTTATTCCAGAAAATCTGGAAGACAGTCACCAGACCAACTGGGCGAGATTCATCTTTCTACCCACTACAAAGAAAGGTGGCCCAACAGAATGCTGAAATTATTGAACAATATCACTGATATCACATGCAAGTAAGATTTTGCTAAAAATCAAGAAAATAGTACACTGACAGGGAACTGCCTGTCAAGATTCAGAAGAGGACATGGGGAAAGGGCTATCTTTGCTCACCTCTGATGGATGTTGGCTGAAAGCAGAAAATACAAGAAAGGTATCTACTTGTGTTTTATTGATGTCATTCAAATGTGTGGATCATAAACTATGTATAGTCTTGAAAAGAAAAGGAGTTCCAAAACACTTCACTGTGTTCATGAAGAACCTGTATGTGGATCATGTGGCAGTTGTGTGAACAAAACAAGAAAATACTGCTGCATGGTTTAAAAACAAGAAAGGTGAGGGTCAAGGTGGTATCTTCTCAGCATAGTTATTCAATATGTACACGTGGCAAATAATCCAAGAGGTTGGACTATATAAAGAACATGGCATCAAGATTAGAGGAAGGCATATTAACTACCTTCGACATGCAGCCGACACAACCTTGCTTGCTGAAAAGTAAGGTCAAGGATGGCAGCCTTCAGTATAGATGACAACTTAATGCGGAGAAAACGGAAATCTTCACAACTGGACCAATAGGTAGTAAGTATCATGAAAATGGAGAAAAGGTTGAAGGTGTCAAAGACTTCGTCTTGGTTGGATCCACAATCAATGCTCATTGAAGCAAGTCAAGAGATTAACTGAAATCTTGCACTGGTTAAATCTACCACATAAAACCTCTTCAAAGGGTTGAAAAGCAAGGATGGAGTTTTGAGAACTAAGGTATGCTTGACCCAAGCCATGGTATTTTCGACAGCCTCCTATGCACGTGAAAGTTGGACAGTGACTAACTAAGGAAGATTGAAGAATTAATGGTGGTGGCAAAGAATACTGAAAGCGCCATGGATTGACAAAAGAACCAACAGATCTATATTGGAAAAAGTACAGTCAAAATACTACTTAGACATGTTATCAGGGCAGACCAATCCCTAGAAAAGGACAGCATGCTTGGTAAGGAGAAAGATGGTGAAAGAAGGAGGCCTGAGTTAAGATGGCTTGAGATGAGGGCTGTAACGATGTTCATAATGATGGAGAGAATGGGGCACAGCTGGGCAGTGTTTCGTTCTGCTGTACCGAGGGTGACTACGAGTCAGAACGGACTCAAGAGCACCTACTCACAATACTGCAAACCTTTACAAGTCAGTCCTGGGTAAAGGGAATATCATCAGAGAAGGAAAACAAATGTTTTTCCACTAAAATGAGCAGAAAAGTGGACTATGAAAAATAGGCCAAGAATCAAAGGCTGGCGAAAAAGATACCAACCAAGCAAATGGCAATTCTACAGCAGCAGGAGTTGCAATCCTAATCTCAGACAAAATCGATCTCAAGGTGCAAGCCATAACAAGAGATAAGGAGGTGCACTATACAACGCTCAAAAGAACAGTGGACCAATGAATATATACGCACCCAGTGAGAGACCCATGAAATTCCTCAAACACTCCGAAAGATGAAAAAGGAACTTACAGACTCAACAATTATAGTAGGTGACTTTAATACACCACTCTCCCAAAAAGTCAATCCTGATACTTAAACCGGGCAAGTACCACACAGGAATCAAGAATTACAGACCAATATCCCTAATAAACATTGATGCAAAAATCTTAAATACTGGCCAATAGAATACAAAAGTATACAAAAGACATAATTCACCATGACCAAGTGGGATTCATACCAAGGATGCAGGGATGGTTCAACATACGAAAGACCTTTAGTATCATTCACCACATTGACATGAAAAACTGTAAGAACCACATGATAAGATTGATAAATATGGGAAAAGCATTTGACAACATCAACACCAATTCCTGTTTAAGACACTCGATAAGATAGGAATGGAAGGAAAATTCCTCAATATAATACAAGCTATATAAGAAAAACCAACAGCCAATGTGGTAGTCACTGGAGAAGAGACGGACACAATCGCACTGGAAAAGGGGAACACACAAGGATGCCCCTTGTCCCCACTCTTATTTAATCTTGTACTGCAGGTCCTAGCTAACAGCATCAGGCAAAGAAAAGACATTAAAGGTAATTCTGCTTGGGGAAGGAAGAGGTGAAACTATCGTTATTCATAGATGATTTTATTTATGGAAAATCACAAAAGCTACTAAAGGGGAGTACTGGAAGCAATAGAAGAAAGCGACAGAGAGGCAGATACAAGATCAACAAACAGAAGTCTATCGGTCTGCTATACACATCGAACAAGACCACAGAAGAGGGGATCAAAAAGGTAGTACCCTTCACAATAGTCAAGCACAAATTGAAATAGCTAGGGATATACCTGACTGAAAAAAAACAAAGCATTTGTATGAGGAAAACTACAGAATATTTTTACAAGAAACCAAGAGTGACCTCAACAAATGGAAGAATGCCTCATGTTCATGGATCGGAAGACTCTATGTAGTAAAGATGTCAGTTCTGCCCAAGGTACTATATAAGTTTCATGCTACCCTGCTACAAATACGATTATCTTTCCTCAAAGAATTGGAAAAACTGATTACCAAATTCATATGGGGAGGGAAGAAGTCCAGAATTAGCAGAGAACTCCTCACAAAGAAGGACACAGTGGGAGGGTTTGCTTTAGCTGACTTTAGCACCTATTATACAGCCACAGTGGTATTGACATAAGGATACTCAAAACAGTGTGGGATTGGTCTAACGATAGATACTCAGACCAATGGAAAAGAACTGAAAACCCAGAAATAAAATCATCAACATACAGACAACTGATCTACGATAGGGCCCCAAAAATATCAAATGGGAAGCAGATGCCCTCTTCAACAAGTGGTGCTCAAAAAAAAATGGCTACCTACCTGCAGAAAAATGAAGCAAAACCCTTACCTCACTCCATGCACAAGAATAAACTCAAGGAGGATCACAAACCTTGAGGTAAAATCCCAAACTTTTAGGGCCATCGGTGAGGGAGTTGGGACCAACCTGAGAACTTTGGCACAGGGAATACATAAGTGAATGGAAATACATATGAGTCACAAATTGACAAGTGAGATATACTGAAGATAAAACACTAGTGTGCATGGAAAAAAATCACCAAGAGAGTAATAAGAGAACCCATGGATTGGGAAAACATCTTTAGCAATTAAATATAAGACAAAGATCTTATTGCTAAAATGTACAGTACTCTGTTAGCTGCCAAAAAGAAAAACACTAATTACTCTCTAAGGAGGTGGACAAAGGACCTGAACAGATGTTTTAGAAGGAAAGAAATCCGAAAGGCCAATAAACATGAGAAAATGTTCCTGAACATTAGCCACAGAGAAATGCAAATTAAAACAACTAAGATATACCGCCTTATACCCTCAAAGGTAGCCCAATTCAAAAAATCAGAAAGTAACAATTGTGGGAGGGCCTGAGGTGAGATGGAAACTCTCGTCCACTGCTGGTGGACCTATAGGTACATGCAGCCACTGTGGAAATTGATTTGGCGATATCTAAAACAGATGGAAATCAAGCTACCATGCAACCCAACAATCCCCCTACTGGGCATATACCCAGAAGAGGCAAGAAAGAAACCACGGCCAAACATATGTGCTCCAGTGTTCATTGTGGCACAGTTTACAGTTGCAAAGACGAATTAGCAATATAGCAGTAAGTATTAGATGAGGGCACACTAATGGAAACTGAAAAGCTATAAAAATGAACAGTGAGCTGCTGATATATGTGTTTGCATTCTGTCTGACCTCAGAGAGTTCATGGAAAAGCTGAAGCTACGAATTCCTTTGTGAATCTAGACGCTTGGAAATGATAGATCGCTGGTGGAACTCTGGTTAAGGCACATTGTCTGATAGACACTTAGGACCTGGAAATAATCTGGGGGCCAGGTTGCCCACTTTTAAGTACCCAAGAAGCACACAGTATTAAAACAAGAGTTGGAAACCACCCAAATTTCCACCAACTGATGAGTGGATTTAAAAAACGGTGGTATATCCATACAATGGAGTACTAACATCATCGCAGCATGGGAAGAATTGGAGGAAGTTATGCTAAGTGAAGTAAGGCGAGCACAAAGGGACAAAGGAGCCCACTGAGGCACGTTAAAAAATGCAAAGGGGAATAGGGAAAAAGCTACTGTATACATATACTCCTGGGGTGAGGTCCAGGTAATATGCCAGGGGCCAGACCCAATCCACAGATACATATGGCAGCCAACAAAAAAGGAGGGGAAAAGAAAGAAAATTTTAAAAAAGACATGGGTAGCAGGGGAAGAGGGTACTAACCCACCCAAGGGGAGGGTATTGTTTATATCTCCACAGGAGAAGGAGAGAGGGAACTGACTTCAACCTGGTGAGCCAAGAAGTGAATGAGACATAGCAGCACGAGGCAGGGAAGCAGTAAAGAGGTCTGCGGGAGGGGGGGGGGCAGCCCCATCCCAACTATGTGGACACCACTCCCTCCCCCAAAAGAATTCACTTCAGAGGCCAGCACTTAAGCTACAACTCAGGAAGAGGGGTCGGGGAATACTTTGGGGCCAGGGTGTGACACCCCCTCAGACTCCATGAAAAATACCCCTAAAGGTCAACAAACACACCAGGAATTATTTATAGGGTTTTTTTGTCATTGGTTTTTTTGCTTTTGTTTTCTTTTGTTCTGTCTTGTTTTTGTGCTTAGTATTGTCTCTGCATGTCTACCTAGATAAGATAGGCTGGATAAATAATCCAGGTAAGTAAACAATGGGACTGATGGTTTTGGTGGGGGTACATGGGAGAGGGGGCGGGAGGTAGGAAGGCAGTGGGTGTTAACAAACCCAGGGACAAGGTAACAAGTGATCTAAAATCGATGGTGAGGAGGGCGTTGGGTGCCTGGTAAGGCTTGATCAAGGGGAATATAGCTGAGAGGAATTATTCAAACCCCAATGAAGGCCAAACATGATAGTGGGACAACAGGAAAGTAAAAGGAAATAGAGGAAAGGACGAGGCGGCAAGGGGCACCCATAGAGGTCTAAATACAGGCATGTACATATGAAAATATATTTATATATAATGATAGAGACATAGATCTATGTATTTATATTTTTATATGTTAAGTATTAAGGCAGCAGATGGACATTGCACCTCAACTCAAGTACTCTCTTAACACAAGAACACTTTGTCTAATAACCTGGCATTCCATGATGCTCAGCTTCCCGACATGATCACTGAAGACAAAATGGGTGCATAAGCAAATGTGGTGAAGAAAGCTGATGGTGCCTGGCTATCAAATGATATAGTATCTGGGGTCTTAAAGTCTTTAAGATAAACAAGTGGCCACCTCGCTGAGAAGCAACAAAGTCTACAGGGAAGAAGCACACACGCCTGTGTGATCATGAAGCATCGCTGGGATCAGCCATCAAAGACACAGAACAAAAAAATCATATTAATGTGAATGCCATCTGTAGGCAATTGGATATCCTCATAAAGAAGGGTCACAAGAAAGGGACAAGCCAGTCAGGGTGCAGTGTAGCACTGATTAAACATACAACTTTCCTCTAGTTCCTTAGTGCCCCCCCCCACACACACTATCATGACCCCAATTCTACCTTACAAATCCGCCTAGACTAGAGGATGCACATGGGAACAGGTAAGAGCTGGAAACACAAGGAATCCAGTAAAGATAAACCCCTCAGGACCAATAATGAGAGTAGCGATATCAGGAGGGTAAAGGAAAGGTGGGGAGAGAAAGAGGGAACAGATCACAATGATCTACATATAACCCCCTCCCAGGGGGTCGGACAACAGAAAAGTGGGTGAAAGGAGACATGGGCCAGTGTAAGACATGAAAAAATAATAATAATTTATAAATTATCAAGGGCTCATAAGGGAAGGAGAGTTGGGGAGCGAGGTGGAAAATGAGGAAGTGATACCAAGGGTTCAAGAAGAAAGAAAATGTTTTGAGAATGATGGTGGCAACACAGATACAAATGTGCTTGACACAATGGATGGATGTACAGAGTGTGATAAGAGTTGTATGAGTCCCCAATAAAACGATTTAGAAAAAAAAAAAAAGAAAAGCAGTAGAAATTCCAAAGGTAGAAAACTTGCGATCTGGGAGAGTAAGGCAGTCCCGTACAGTTCCAGCTCTCACACGGTGCGCTGTACGTCCATTTTGGAAACATAATCCCACCTTGAAGGGGGGGGGTTACTTAAAATAGAAAGTTGTAAACTTTCACCTGTGGGATACTATTTTCTTATTTAATATATTGCTGGAGGATAAGGGAACGGAATCTAGGCAAAAGCCACCTTAATAACTGTCACAGGGCAGATGTTTCTGATTCCTACTCTATAATGACAAACATAAGGCTTCAAAAAGTTCGTGGAAAAATGAAATTGAAAGATAGGAGAATTTTCCCATGAACTTTTTAAAGCCCCCTCCTAATTAAGGGATTTGGTGTTGAAAAAATTTGAATGGGCAGTATAGATACCGTCCTTCTAATAGACCTAAGCGAAAGGTACATTTAAAATTCCCTACATCTTAACTGTGAACACTTGTAGCGGAGCAATGTCACCACTAAAGAGAGCGGCTTTTATTTTTTCCCCCAAACCTAAAAATGACCCCACAAATTCCCTGCGAATGCTCTTCCTTTAACAGTCACTCTCATTGTCCGTAGTAATGAGGAGCAAAGAAGGCCTGGATATAGAAAAATCCATGCACGTTCCCAAAAACCTCGTCCTGGATAATCATTTCATTCCCTCTCGTCAGCAAATGGTCTAACAAGAAACACACAAGAGGAGGAAGCGGGGCTGTTCCAAATCCTTCCAACCCTCCTGAGCATGTTCATTACCAAGGAGAGGTGTTAATGAGCATGGATGTATCTAAAAAATGGTCCACAGAGAAAAATATAACCAGTAAATCCAACTTGCTAAAATTGGGTTCTCAGGACCTGAGCAGGCCAGGCTGCGGCCCCATTCCCCATGTCCCACAGAACTCAACCCAGCCAGAACGGCAGCAGCCAGCCCGCACCTCAGAGGGTTTTCTTGGGAGGATCACCAAGCCACTTTGCAGCAAAGAAATCTTTAGGGGTCAGTTAGGGATATGTTGTCCTTCGACCACACTGGCTGCCTCTCTCCCTCTCTCTCTCCAGAAATAATGACAGGCATGTGTTTTTAAAATCAGCTCTCTCCTTTCTAAGGCAAGAACCAGAGTGCTGCCTTTTGGCATTTTAGCTCTTATTACACCTAAAGTATTTTAGGTTCTACTAATATTATAGCCTCTATCATTTTGTCCACTTACAATTCTTTCTTTTGACAATTCTCTTTTGTTGTATTTTTGTTGGTTCAACTACTCATAACCTAAATCAAAATGATTATTAAATTTGTACTCACGCACCTAGAGGTCCCAACTAAAAGGAAATTAATTCCATTCTACTATAGTTGTCCTGGAAGCCATTGGACCAAGTCTGAAAATTAAGCTGTCCAAGGAAATGAAAGGTGGACATAGACAAATATTTTCTAATGAATTTTCCCACTCCATACTCACTGTAGAAGGTTTGAACAAAAAGGCAAACAAGGAAAACCACGGTGCACACCAACCAAAAATGTTATCATGGTCAGTCACCTGCCAGCTTTTCCGCCTTAACGTAAATACACATCTCTATTTAAAATGCACATTGGTCTTATTCTGTATTAGCAACTTTGTTGCAGGTTTAAAATATTATATCAAAGGTGATTATATCTGTCATTAAAACTTCCTTGAAAGCTTATTTTTGAATGTTTGCATATTCTAACTGATTAATGAATTTACCATGACTCTTTTAGCTATTCTAATACTTACTTTCACTATTTTGCTAATATTGCAAATTTGTATATAATAGAAGCTTAGATTATGGCCTCAGAATATGTCCCTGGAGAGGACTACCCATTTAAGAGTGTACATTTTCTCATAGGTACTGACTGTTTGCTACAAAGACCAATGTATAAATCTATCAGTAGTATATGTGACTGACCATTTCATTGATATCTTACCTGTACAGGTTTTTAATCATTTTTCTCCATAGTTATTTGATTATCAGATTTAAATAATATCCTAATGTTTTATTTGGATTACCTTGATAGAGAAATCTGTATTTCATCTATGGTAAACAGTTTATATATTTTATAAAGTACTGATAACTGCTATCACATGAACAAACCTAAAAAGCATTATAACAAGTGAAAATTGCCAGTCACTAAAGACCAAAAATTGTATGGTTCCATTCATACGGAATGTTCAGAGTAGACAAGTCCATACAAGGAGAATTGTAGTTGCCAAAGCAGGGACAGGAGTGGGGAGAGAAGGCCTGGGCAGGGGGTGGCTGTGACAGGGAATTTATTTTGGTCACCTTGGCTGGGCAAGAGTTGTCAGTTAAGCTCCGTGATGTGATCTAACAGGATGTGATCAGCTCCCTGATGGGATCTGACATCATGCAATCAGCTCTGGGAGCAGCAAGCAGTTGTGGTGGAGTGCAGCCCCCTCGCTTAAGGCACAATCTTGCCTTTTCTACCCAGACTCCACAGGAAATCTGGGCCCACAATTGATGCCCATGGAGGCAGCAGTCAGGAGATCAAAAGACACAGTGCATTGAGCAAATCTGCTGCACAAGACCTCTTGAAGGTGTTGAAAAGAGAGGCTATTACTTTGAGGACGAAAGAGACACCAACACAATTTTTCCACTGTAGGTCTTCATTTATGAAAAATTAATCAAGTTTAAGAAGCATTTGCTGATGAAGATCAAGGACTGTAGCCTTCCGTATGGGTTACAACTTAGTGTAAAGAAAGCTAAAATACTCTCAACTGGACCAATAGATGACATGACAGACAGAGAAGAGATTGAAGTTGTCAAGGATTTCATCTTATAAAATTAGTTCTCAAGGAAGCAGGGGTCAAGAGATGAGAAAGATGAATTGCATTGGGCAAAATCTGCTATCCAAGACATATGTAGTCTTGATAAACAAGGATGTCACTCTGAAGGATAAGGTGCACCTGACCCAAGGCATAGTATTTTCAATTGCCTCACATGCATGTGAAAGTTGGACATTGACTAAGGACAACAAAAAAATGGATACATTTGAATTATGGAGGTGGTGAAGAATATGGAGGTACCATGGACTGCCAAAGAACCAACAGATCTGCCTTGGAAGAAGTATACCAGATTGCTCCGTAGAGGCAAGGATGGGGAGACTTCCTTTGGACACGCTATCAGGAGAGACCAGTCCCGGGGAAGGAGGTCATGATTGGTAGAGCAGAGGGGCAGTGAGAAAGGGGAAGGCTCTCAAGGAGGCGGACTGACACAGTGGCTGCAGCATGGGCTCAAATATTAGAATAATGGTGGGATTCTGCAGGACTATGCTATACACAGGGACACTATGAGCTGGAACCAACAGGAGGGCACCTATAACACAAGAAAGCTGGTCAGTTCTGCTAGATCTGGATTTTGCATGTGGTTCACCGACTTCCTACCATATTGTTTGTCAATCCCAAAAATCATCAGAGGACTGCCAACCTCTGGATTCGACTCTGAATCCAACACCGTGGTCTTCCTGCTGCTTCTTCCTACTAAATGGCTAGTCAGTCTTCAAAGATACAAAAATCAAGATTGGTCTCCAGCTTATCATCTGTGGCAGTTACATAATCTGTCGATTTGAGAAGGGGTGGAGTCTAGCCTGTCAATCAGTCCACAGCCAATGATGCCTCTGTGTGGGCATGGCCTTCTCCTGAGGATTCTGGAAATTCCTATCTTCCTCTTGGGAGGCAGGACACAGAGACTCTTTGCTGGTCTTCCTGTTGACAAGCCTTATGGAGTTACACTGACGCAGTCAGAGCCCTGGAACTGGAGGAGCCACATGGAGACCCATACCAGTGCTGAGATGCTTCTACCACCACTGGATCCACATGACTTACTTATAGACTAGTATTGGCATATGGGGTAATGTCAGATTCATGGACTTTACCTGGACTGGGCTGAGATGTTTTCTTAATATATAATTACTTTTTGATATAAAACTCTCTTACACACACGAGTGTTTCTCGATTTGTTTCTCTAGTCACCCCAGACTAACACACCATCTGACCCACAGACTTGAATCAGACTGGACTTTACGATCCTTGTATGAGCCATTTCTTGTTATAAATCTCATTCTCTATATATATATGTGTCACTGGTTTGCTTCTCTAGAGAACTCAGCCTAATACAGTGCTATGGATACAAGACTTTTTCATGAGACAGTGAAAATCAGATTATGCTAATGGTTTCACTGCCTGTCAACCTACTAAAAATCATTGCCTTACACACATCAAATGGGTGAAATGTAAGGTAGGTCATTATATTTCAATAAAGCTGGTTTGAAATGTAGGTGTCGATATACGGTGGTTGCCAATTGGTATCGGGCCGGTTTTGATCCATAGTAATCATCTGCACAACAGAACAGAACACTCCCCGGTCCTGTGCCAGCCTGGCAATTTTTTTGCTGACCACAGGTCCCAGATGTTTGTGTTTCCCTCGTATCTAATTGAGAGTCTGCTTCAGTATAGAATTATGGGCTCACAATACTTCCGTCACAATTTGGGAAGTGCTGTAGCGCACTTTTCTCTTCCACCATTCATTTTACCAGTAATAGAACTGATGTTAACCGGAATCTTCCCTTTGTAGATAAACCATGTTTGCTCTCTGGAAGCTTTTATTTATTTCTTCCTTGTTGCTGGTGTGCTGAAATTTCCTAAGATGATAACTGAATATAGGCCCTTTGCCATCCGTTTATTCTGCACTCCCTTGTCCTTTTGGAAAGACTTGTCTGTCTTTCATTTGGGTGCTGTCCTCCTATTATTTCTGATGATCACCCACTCTCTCCTCGCTTTTCCAGTCTTTTATTAGACTGATGGTAGAGATTAACACAGTTCCCGACATTTAGTGGCTTTTCGTATTTTCCACGCTTCTCAGTGGAGGATTATATTCTGAGGCCTTTCTGAGCCCAATCTTCAAGATACCCTATTTTCTGCAAATAATGTGCCAATAAGAGTAATGGATGTACGCATAGAATAATAATGGGTGGGAATAAAATGATCATGTTAAAAATCTCACGTGGTGGGCCCCTGCATGTCTTGTGACATTTCCTGAAATAAATTCTAGCCTTGTTCACCCTTATTCAATAATCCAAAGTGTTCCTTTCGATCATATTTGTATAATAAATATACCGTATATACCCAAATATAAGCCGACCCAAGTATAAGCCGAAGTATCTAATTATTACCTGGGAAATAAAAAAACTGAGTCGAGTGTAAGCCTAGGGTGGGAAATGTGAGATGTGAATTAACACAGAGGCCAGAGGGGAGAGTTGGAGCACGCAGCCACACACACATCCTTATCAGTTCAGCTGCCGGCTAAGTGAATCACTATGGAGCCGTCCACGTCTTAGGATGGCTCTGATTGGTTGGATGTGAGTAAACAAACATTCAAAGCCCTGCAGTGTCAGTGGGGCTTTGAATGAACAGCGGAGAAACGGCAATGACCCGCGAGATGTTACACCTCTTTGGGGTACCACTGACCTGTGTATAAGCCGAACCCCAGTTTTTCAGCACATTTTTTTGTGCTGAAAAACTCGGCTTATACACGAACATACATGGTGAGTCAAGAAACCATAGATCAAGTTTGGTTGTTATTGTTAAGTGCTGGGCGTTGTTGCATTGGTTCCGACTCATAACCAACCGAGATACAATAGAACAAAGTACTGCTTGATCTCGTGTCATCCTCAGTCTTACTGTTGCACTCATGGTTCCAGCCACTGTGGCCACTCATTACTGAGAGCATTCCTCTGTTTTGCCGACCCTTTTCCTTCACTAGGCACTGGTCCTTTCAGTTAAGCTGTTCAAAGCACATGAGGTGATGTCTTGCCATCATAGCTTTTAGGCCGCATTCTGGATGATTTTCTCAGTGTTACCTTTTGCTAAACTTATGTAGCCTGTACTCCACTATCAGTATGGCTGTCATTGTACACATAGTACTTGCAGCTCCACCTCCAGGCCCATATGCCATTCTGCTATGACCATGGTTCACTTTGTCAAGATTTACTACTGTCCCCAAATGCCCAACCTCACGAACTGACAATAAGAGAACTGCTGACTCCTATTACTATTACATAGTAACATCGAGCAGGAGATTTAGCTTATACTGAGTGATAACCAAAAAGACCCACCATAATCACATAGGAATGGGAAATTGGGAGTGGGGGAGGAAAAGGGCAAAGCACGTATTAAAGGCTTCTTTCCAAAGATCAAAACTTCATACTGGTTTGCACAAAGACCTAACACCCCATTGTTTCCCACTCTACCTGGCCTTGATTTTCATAGGAATGTTACAAAGAGAAGGCTTGCCAAATTAAGTTATTAGTCTGAATAATGTTTCAATAAGCTTTACCTCTCACTATAGTTGATTCTAAGTCTTAATCAATTAACAAGAGGAAAAGAAAAATTCCTTTCTCTTAATAACGCAGAACCCACCAACTGTTTACCTTTAATAATGGCAATCTACTCCAATTGACAATTACTAAGCCATATTTGAGTGCTGCTCCCTATGTTCATGGAGTTCATAAATTAAATGATTCACTTTGCTTTACCTGATACATTCCAACTCCAATGTGCTTCGGCTCAATTTTCACGAGCTCAGCTAATGGATCTTGTACACGCCTTGCTATGGAAACTGCAAATAACAGAACCAGAAAACAAGTAAGGCATAATGTAGGAAACAGTATCAGGATAATTACTTATATTCAAGCACAAAATCCCTTCCCTTATCCTCTCTTACACATACACACACCTATACACACACACACAAATAAAGGTGAAAGTTCTTTTTCTTTCACATAAAAAAGGAAATGTAATTTTTCAGAATTAATTACATTGCCAGATTCCTGGGATATTCTTGCACAAATAGATGGAAAGGATTATAGATCTAGAATTAAAAAAATGTTTGGTTGTTAAACTTATATAGTTACCTGTTGATTCTTTAAAATCAGCACAATGAGCGCTTTAAAATATTAGTAGATATTGCTTAATCCTGAAAATTACATCTATTTGTACATCAAATATATTTATGGGGACTGGGTCCTGATCAATTCAAACTCAAACTCACCACCATCAAGTCAATTCTGACTCAAAGCCACCTTACTGAACAGGGCAGAACTGCCCCTATGGATTTCCGAGGTTACAAATCTCTACAGAAGGAGAAAGACATGCGGGGAGTGCTTCTCCCATAAAGGGTTACTCTCGGAAACCCAAAGGGGGCAGTTCTACCCTGTCCTATAGGGTCATCACGAGTCTGCATCGACTCGATGGGAAATATTTATAGACACAGAACACCTCATCTTTCTTCCGCTAAGTGGCTGGTGGGCTCCAACTCACAGTCCACGTTGCTATGAGGGCTCCTTTGACTCTAGACAGCAAGGAATACGCGAAGGAAACATTTCCTAATGCAACCGGAGATCAACTCACTCACCGAGTGAACCCACTTGCACTACTTGAATATGAGGGCAATTTGACCCTGTGAAATGATCTTTAATAGTCCTTCATGGTGGACTCCTAATACAGTTCCTAATCACATCCCTTGACCATTACAATTCATGCTTAAGAAACGTGATGGCTGACTTCAAACATTCCTATATCTATCTAATGATTTCACTCGGTCATCATGTATTATTGTAATGCAGGAGATTATTTACTATGGCTTTTAGGCATAGCCTTTGTTAGTCCTACCAAATGACTTTCCTTTCCCTGCCGAGTCTACATAAGAAGTTGGGGAAGATATGATTGGCTTATATGATTCAACGGCCAGTGGTTATTCAGAGTTGGGAGTACTATCCTGTTGGGTATAAAAGGAGGCATCTCAGAAGCAGGAGGTGGGGATCTCACTACCAGCAGGAGCTGAAGCCAGAGCATGAGTCAGAATAGTGGATTTCCCAGCTCACAGAACAAATAAAGCTGAGTGCTTTGGGGCAAGAGTCTGGCCTATCGAGGAAGGTAACTCTGGGCACATTAAGAGACCTGCAGCTTCTGAACCACTGAACTGGAGACTTTGATTTGGGGCTTATAAAGTCTTAGTATTCTCTATTTTACCTAGTTGGGTTCTCATATCCATTATAATGTCTACACAGAAGTCACGAGAACATTCATGATTAAAGGGTTTATTATGGAAGTGAACAATTTGTAATGCCAGTGAGCAACACTCAGGGCTGTTCACCAGGCTATGTTACAAAGTACTGGCAAGCCTACTAATAAATGCTTTGTGGGCATTTGTTAGAGGGCACACCACTCTGCTATAAGCCTAAACCTCAAGTTCCTTGGGTCACCAAACCCAGCTCCTGAACTAAATGCCAAGAGGTACCCCACCCCAGAAAGCAGCCCAAAGGTCCTCAAACTCCACTTCCCTAGCAAGTCCAACTTCCCCAATTCAGTGTCCAGAGGCAACCTACTCCGTAAACAAGCCTTCTGCATAAAAACACTCAGCTGTACTTGTTCGGTGGGTTGGGAAAGCCCATCACTCTGTTCCATGCTCTGGCTCCTGCTCCACTGGTGGTGCAGCTGTCCTCTGGATCCAGGAGGTTCACTGCATGGTATCTCAGATCCACAGGACAAACTACCCCTGACCCTTGCTGGTAGTGGGATTCTTCCATCTGCTTCTCAGAGGGCTCATCTAATACACAGCAGGATGGCATTCCAGGGAATACTATCCTATCTTCCGCCAACTTCTTACCAGTTCCATGCAGGGAAAAGTGGTTTGGTGGGATTTGGAAACTTCAGCTAGAAAAGCCACATTATTTACTGCTCATAGAGGAATGGAATGCTCTGCAGGCATTTACAGGGAGTGCTAAGAAAGCTATAATGCTGCCTGAGCAAGGCAGAGGCCATACCAAGAGGCAGAGAGCCAGAGAAAGGCCTGCCTGTGGGCACAGCAGAGAAGTTGTCCTCACTGAACAACTGTATCCTGAGCATTCTCACCTCAACTGTAAATCATTAATTTCCCTAAAAATCCCTTAATTGTGAGCAGCATTGGTGAATTCTACATGGCCACTGCAAGGCATTAGAGAGCCCAGCTGAAAAGCAGAGCAGTGGGAGGGGCAGTAGCTGTCAGAATCGGAGGAAGGTTGGCGAGTGAGACAAGACCGACCTCTGCCTGTGGCGACAGGGAGGTCAGATGTGGCCCCCAAGCAGATTCCTCAACTGCTATCAGTATATTTTTTCCAAATGTGAAAGTGTTATATTTACTTAAATTGGCAAAGTAGGCTAAGCTGGGAAAGACACATTCCTTATTGTGTTTAAGTATACTGCTGAAAGCAACCTTTTGTTTCTAAGTGCGTTTCCTTGGGTCCTTCTGTAGGAATGGCTTCTATTTCCTATACACATGAAAGTGAGTGCGACCTACTCATATAGAAGGTTGGATGGATTGTAAATTAATACAGTGAGACCATTCAGACCATCACAGGAAACCATGTGCTGTATTCACGTTCAGCTGTGCAAGGTCTGGCAACAGAAGCCACCTCTTGCAAGTGACTAGCAGATTCTCCAGTCACTTGATTTGCATCACCGCTCATTACAGATAATGACTCCGGCGAACATCAAGTTCACTGCACAGTCATTCAAGTCTCTGCCAGATGCTGTATTATTACGCATCACACAGTGACAACAGCAGCTCCCAAAGCAAGCTGAGAGCAACAGGCTGGTGCCACACCATCTGCCCGGATCTCTCTCAGCGTGCTGGGCATCCCTCGACCATCGTCACATGCACCATCCTTGTCAAAAATCACAAGGGGCTAATTAGAATATACTCAGCGGGTTGGGAGAGAAGGGCTCTCCTTCAGGGAGCTACACTGATGACGAACTGGTGGAAATTACAGCCCCACCAGAGAAATGCCAGATGCTCTCTTAAGAAAATAGGATCTCTTCATCCTAGGCTTTAAATGTATCCGGAGAAGTCAAGAAGTATTGCTTTAAGATCAGAGGCCTTCATTAAATAAACACATCAACCTGTGGGGCTACTAGTGCTCGCCACATAGTCCATCTAGAGCCATTCACTTCGAAAGGTGGCGTCTCCTTCTTGCTAATCTTTCCCAGAAGACTTCTGCAATCTCCAACTGACACCTCATCCAAAGGGCCGCTTTAGCTTCCTAGAGGGACTCAAATCACATTCCTTTTCAATGAAAGTTTGGGAAACAAAAAGAAGGCTGAAGGAGCAAGATCGGGGCTGCAGAGTGAACGAGATAGTTTCCCAATCAAGGTTTTCTTAGCTAGTCCTCACGCCCCTCCGTGGAAGAACAGGGTACTGGGTGATGAAAAAGATCCCTCGACACAACTTCACGGGCTTTTTCTCACCAATCCAGTGTTCAGCTTTCTTAAAACGTCTTCCTAGTAAGCTCTGTGATCACTGAGAAAAATCTGTGAAGATTTTGGGAGTCCTTAAAATAGTTAGGAATCCAAAAAAATAGTAAAAGCTTCTAAGTTGACCTCTCTGTCTCAAATTTAATTGACTCAACAGATTCCTTCAGAAAGCATTGGTTTTGTGGAGAGCAAATGTTTTGAGAATGATGAGGGCAATGAATGTACACATGTGCTTTACACAATTGCTGCATGTATGGATTGTGATAAGAGTTGTATGTGCCCCTAATTAAATGATTTAAAACAAACAAAATAAACCATTGGTTTGATTGGACCTTTGTTTGTTTGTTTGTTTTTTTAAGGCATCCCCATGAGGCTAAGGCAAGTATGTTACTGAGAGAATGCGTCTGCAGGAACCCACTGAATCCCAGACATGTTTACACATATTTTATTTGGAATACACCTGAGATATGGAATCCCTAGCAGCAACACTTTCTGACTTATCATCATGTAATATAACAGGAACGGGTGTCAAACATATATATACATTGCCAAAATACGTTTCATTCAAACAACAGCAACATCCCATACAAGTAAAAAAAAAAAAAGCTAAGAATTTTGGCATCAGATCATTCACTGTATAAAAATCTCAAACTCTCCACCATCAAGCTGATTCTGACTCCAAGAAGCAGTATTAGAAATTCAACCTAAGGATATCATTATACTCCTTCAGAAAAATCTACCTTATGAAAATTTGAACTTAAGCAATTGGTTAGTTTAGCTGGATAATTTGATAAGTGTGGGCAGATGACCAAATTAAAATGTTTTTCCTACCTAGTTACCTTTTAGCTGAATCAAAACTAGCCTCTCCATTGTCTATCCTAATGTTACTAAGTACAGAACAATAGATTGGAAATGACAATTTATGATGACATACGGATTTTACAATATATCCTGAGAGTTGCGGTAATTAGGGCCCCCAGTAAATAACCTCTAGTAGATCGTCATGTTTCTAGCATGACCATTTGCCTGTCAGATGCTGTTCCACTCTAGAGAGCACATTCTTCAAAGGACGGAAGGTGTGGACAGAACTGGGGGTGGGGGTGAGGAGAAGAGCATGGTTGAAAACACAATAGGAAAAGGTGGGAGACAAGATAGCGGGACCTTCCTGCTGACAGGATAATCAAGAAACCACTGCTTAGGGGCCACTCGTATTGCAATAGCGCTGAGCTCTGGGTTGAGAGTAGTCAGGGTAACAGATTTCTGAAAGTAAGATACAGCACAGGCAAAGAGAGCTTAGTAGACGGTCGATCTACTAGAAAAGAGTCAAGTCGAACCATTTGGAGGAATGTTTGCACTTGAGAACAAGGGAGAGGAGCTAGTGAAAGAGGCTGAGAATGAATAGGGAGAACAAGTAGCTATACATGCCTTCTAACGTAGTTACTGATGTCCCCAAATGCTCACTCTTAGGCATAAACCAAGAGAAATTAAGTCCACAGAATCACTTGAACACAGATGTTTACATCAGCATTATTTATAACAGGTAAAGGGTAAAAATTTCTCAAGTGTTCATCAACGGATGGAACAGATCGGCAAAATGTGATATCTTTGCACAATTTATTTTTTTTACCATTTTATTGGGGGTTCATACAATTCTTATCACAATCCATACATCCATCCATTGTGTCAAGAACATATGTACATTTGTTGCCATCCTCATTCTCAAAACATTTGCTTTCTACTTGAGCCCTTGGTATCACCTCCTCATTTTCCCCTCTTTGTATAATTTAATATCACATATCTCAGAAACATGAACACTCACTGCTGGCGAGCCTATTTCAACTCTTAGAGGCTACACATCTTTACAAAAGCAGACAGCCTCCTTTTCTCCCACAGAGTAGCTGGTAGATTTGAACTGTTACCCTTAAAGTTAGCAGCCCGGTATATAACCCACTATGCCAGCAAGGCTCTTTCAAAAACGTTGTGCTAAATGAAAGAAGCCCCTCCCTAAATATTACATACTTCTATGCAATGTCCTGCATAAGCAAATCCATAGAGACAGAGAGTAGACAGGGGTTGCCAGGACTCCGGGAGAGTAGGAACTCGGAATGATTGCTAATGGTAGCAGGTTTCTGTTGGGGGTATGGAAATAGCCTAAAATCAGATAACGATGTAGTCTCACAACTGTATGATTATGCTAAAAAACAATAAACACCTTCACTTGGAAAAATAAACAATACTGACTTGTATACTTTAAAAGGTAAATTTTATGGAAATGAAATATTTCAATAAAGTGACTGTGCATTTTTAAAAAGTAGTATGTCCAAATGTGTGCAAAATAAATGATTTTACAAACAAATGAAGTGAAGTTTTCACTGTATGACTACTGTTGCTTTTCATTGTTCAGAAAATTCTAGTCAAAGAAGGTACAATATTATAAAGACAAAAACAGATTATTATAACATACAGATGGCACTGTCTACTTTGAAAATTCAAGAGTCAACTGAAAATGTATCAGAACTAGTTTCAAGACACCCAGACCAAAATGTAGTGCTTTTCTATATATTATTAACAACCAACAGAAAAGATCCTGGAGAAAAAGCCAATCACAATTGTGTGTGTGTGTGTGTGTGTGTGTGTGTGTGTGTCCTGTGAGTAATAAAAGGACATCATTCAGAGTCTGAATGAAGACATAAATTTAACAGAAATTTGCTTTACATACAATAGATTTTTAAAATAGTAATGCAGTGGCTCTAGAATCCCTGGTGGCATAGTGGGTTATCTACGCACCGGGCTACTAACTGCAAGGTGAGCAGATGGAAACCACCAGCCGCTCTGTGGGAGAAAGAGGAGGCTTTTCCACTTCAGTCAAGGTTGACAGTCATGGAAACCCGTGGGGCAGTTGCGCTCATTACAGACAGAGTGATCTGGTGACTTCTTTGCGAACCTTTACTTCAGATTCTCTTCCATTAGTCAGCCTCCCGATCTCCTGTCCGGAAAAGGTCTAGTCCTCTCTACGGAGCCCTGGTGGCACTGTCAGGTAAATGTTGGGACCGCTGATGACAAGGTTGGTGGCTCAAATTCACCAGGCTCTACTCCGGTACAGATTGACAGCCTTGGAAACCCTAGGAACGGCTGCTGTAAATGGGAATCAACTCCTTGGGTTGACTGGCAGTGGGTTTGGGCTAAGGGAAGACCTGATGACAGCGGTTTTGTGTTTGTTTGATAACCCAAAGGTTGGCTGTTTGAAGCCCCAGCCTCTGCTTTGAAGAAAAATGGAGCTTCAGATACCCTATGGGGCCGTTATACTCTGTCCAGCAGGGCTGTTGTGAACCAGAATTGACTGGAAGGCAACAAGCTGGCTTGGTTGAGTGCAAAGTCTCTAAAACAGCACGCACACCCTTACTTAATTCTCCTTTGCCATCTGTAAGCTGTGTTTCCGAGGGGAAGTCCTCTATTTCATCCACTCCAGAGAACGCCTCTTCCATGTTCTGCTAAAGTGGCAGAGCAGTGACTCGGCCGTGTGGAATGGAAGCTCTAGCTATTTTTAAATGAGGTGAAATTCACACATAACCTCTAGCCACTATTGTAAAGCATGCAATTCCACGTCATTTCACATGTTCATAATGTGCAATCATCACCTGCATTAAGTTGCAAAACATTTTCATAACACCCAAAGCAAACTTCATACGCATTAAGCAGTCACGCACCATTCCTCCCTCTCCGCCACTCCTCGCAGTCGCCATTTTGTTTATTCTGGACATTTCATGTAAGTGGACTTCTATACTGTTGGTGTTGAAGTTTCTTTTAATGACAACTTCGTTCACTTGGCAATAATGTCTTCCGTTAAGCACATTGTAAGCTGTGTCATCAAGTCCTTCCTTTTCATGGCGGAATGAAACGCCACTGTCTGGCTGTGCCGCAAGTTGTCCGCTCACTCATCGGCTGAGGGCCAGGCGGGCGGCTCCCACCTTGTGGCTTGTTAAAGGGCGCTGCTAGGAACATGCATGCATAAATGGTTGACCACTTGCCGCAGTGCTCTAGGGAACACACCTAGGAGGAGATTTGACGGGCCGCATGGTAATGGTGTTGAAATGGATCTGAAGGGTTTCTTAAGCAGACTTTCAATCAATTCTTTTAGTTTAGATTCAGATGCAATCCTCCCAACATTTACCCAAAGGTAACTGCCATTTTCTAAACCTGTGAAAGACGGGCTTTCCATGAGCTCCATAAAGTCATTTCTGTTTCAACAATGCTGGGAATATACTCCATATTTTATTTTGGCTCTCGTGGGACTCCAGCTTCAACCTGCACTCATATAAGAGCAATTGATGGTTTGTTTCACCATCACGGCTGGCTTCCTCTGAGCTTCTTCATCATCTCTTTGCACAAATTTGATAGTCAATTTGATTCCTGTGGGTTCCATCGGGTGAACTACTGGTATATAGTCACCATATACGTTATCGAAAAATGGTAATTTCAATGAAGAAGTCGTTGGGTCTTGCAAAATTCTACCACCTAATCTCCAGTTTTTTCCTATACCAAAGACTTGTATCTTCCAACACCACTATTTCCTTTTTCACATGCCAATTGCCAATAGTTGATGACATATTTGATCAATTTTAGATTCAAGAACGGTGAAAGAATTTTTAAATATCTTCAACATTGGTTGTAATGGTTGGTGTGCAAATCTGAATAACAAATGTATTAAATGTACTTCCTTGAAGGCATAAAGATATCCTATTACAGACAGCATTGTACTTCATGACACAGCTTGAAATATTATTTTTGACGATGAATGCGAATTTGTGATTCCTGGCAGAGTGAGCCATAGGACGGTCTGCCTTAAAGTGGCTAATACCAATCCCTTTCAGCTCAGTAATGCTGAAGATGGCACCAGAGCACACACAAACCACCACCGCACAATGAACTACAGGCACGGAATGATGGCTTCCAGGAAGGGATCTGACAGGCTTTTATACTGAGGTGTCCATAAATTATACCACTGTCATTCAAATCAAATTTCAGAAAGACGTATAGGGCACAATATTCTATTTTAAATGAAAACTCATAATAAACATTTTAATACAATTCATCTACCATTCTGTGCATCCAATTTAAATGTTTCTCATGTACAATGTATTGTCGGAGATATGAACATCGAAGGATGACCTGTTTTTCGTAAGTTGATACATTTGAGAGAAAGATGTAATAATATCAAGTTAATTTTCTTATGTCTAACACTTGTATGAATGTCAAAGTACAGTTATATCCTGGAGGGCGGCAAGGTGAAATTCACAGCCTCAAATAAAATTTAAAGTACAGGCACTTGTACCATCAGTCACTGGGAAAGGGAAAGACCTGCAGACAGGAAACAGGAAGTGAACCCTAAATGAGTGGGGAGTGGAGACTCTGAGCTCTTTTCAATATGTGTCACCAGGATCAGTCTTGGAAAACTCAGTTTCTGGCAGATTTTTAAAACTGATATGGATCAAACATGGTCCTTGGCACATGGAAGCAAGCAGGGCCAGAGAAAGACATACTTGCAGTGAATTGCAAACTAAAGAGTGATGAGAATAATCCTATCATGATAGGTCTTTTTATTATCTTATTATCTTCAGAGTTTTATTGAAATGTTGTATTAAACCATAACCTTGTTATGTGCTGGGCAAGGAATAAAGTAGAAACAGCGAGTCCCAAGCAAGGGGGGGGGGGGGGGTGAGGGGTGACTGAGGGATTAGCACACCTCCCCCAAAGGAAGGCCAATTATTACTCTGATACACGACTGGAAACTCCCTTTCAGGGCCAACTTGGTAAGTTTGGAATTTCAATTCAAAAAGCGCCTTTCATTATATAAGTTTTATGTACATATTCTGTGGCCTCGGCAAGCCTTAGTTCCTTTGTCAGTAAAGTAAGAGCAACACTATCAATCTCATGAGTAGTTAAGGGTCCAACAGCATAATCCAGGTAAGAAAAACCTATGGATTTAAGTACATTTGCACTAAAACTATCTCATCTTAATAAAATATACTTTTGCCAATAAAAAATAAATACCATTTTATAATAACAAGGGATCTTTTACATTATTTACTGAATTCTCTGATCTTTAATTTTACTAATGACTTTACTAATTTTCCCACTTACTTGAGATACTATAGTGTTCTTTAAAAGCTGTATGGTATTCTTCCTTGTCTCTTCCATAATTCCAGTTATTAATCCAAGCAATGGCTATCTATATGCAAATTCTTTTCCGTGTGACATAACTTTTCCATTTGGCTGGATTGTTAACACAGTTACGACTACACATGCAAGCCCAACTAGCAGACCCCTGGCCTTACTGATGGCCAACAGTTTCTCACCTGCACTTCTCAGGTTGGGGTCCAGCCCTGGCATCTCCTTGTTCGCCTCAGGGCTGACACTATAGATGGATGCTCCCGCCTCACTGACGATACTGTGAAGGAAGAAAAGCGGGTCACCATTTGCCAAACTTCCTACCTGGGCAAAGAAAATAAATGTTTGCAACTAGGCATCAGCATAGCAGAGCTAAGTGCTCAATGTTATCAATATCCCTTAATTTCTCATTAACATAAAATGGTTAAGCAATGTTCGTTTGCTTCACATAGGAAATACACTGGCTCAAATCATGATGAAACAAATTTAGTCATTTTCTCCATCTTAACAAGGGTTAAGTTGTAGGTGAACACAAAAGATACTCTTCCAAGATGCCATCCTCAGATCATTCTTAGCTTCTTGCACAGTTCTAATTCATTACTGGATTATATGCTCGGTGTAACTCCCACCTACGCTCCTGGGGAAGGAGATCACACGTGGTCATGTGGAGGGCAGTGAGAAAGAGGGAGCGGGTGACACCGTGGCTGCAACAACGGGCTCCAGCCTGACAACAACGGTGAGGATGGTGCAGGGCCAGCAGGGCCCCCCTTCGTGCACAGGGTCACTGTGGATGGGAATCGACTCCTTGGCACCTAGTCACCACAGAACATCCAAGTGAACCTTTGATTACTCAGGAAGGCTGGAAACATACAGACATGTGTGCAGGCATGTGCATGTGTGAAATACACAAAAAGCAAGAGCCAGGAACATTGCCATGATTGTCACCTCGCTATAACTAACGACACAACTTGCAAAGGAGGGACTAGACAGGATGCTATCTTATTTCTTTCTGAAGGGTCCCAACCCATCCTTGTGTGTGTGTGTGTGTGTGTGTTATTGTTTAAAGTGAACTTGTTTGTCACAAGACTCCAAGTCCATTTCAGTTTCACTTTCCTCCTTTTTTCTTAAAGCCGCTCAGACCACTGTTTAGGTCAACCCTTCCTTCTAATGAACTCAAAGCCTTTTGTTTCAGGCAGAAGTTAAGCCATTCCATTTAATGAGTTATTCAATCAATACATCACTTAAGTCATCCAATTCCTTTCTTCTCTGCCTCCAAAGTCTTTACAAACCTCACTGGGAACCCTCTCAGCTGTTTATGTGGTGGTTGACCGTTATATGTTTTGAAACATTTAAAAATTATCATTCCTTATGACATGATAATGCAAAGAGCCATCCTCTACCCAAAGTCTACATAGTATCTCTGACTACACCACACAGCCATTGAGCCATGCAAGATTCAAAGGAATATATAAGTCATCAAATTTTTAATCCTCTTGTAGGACTCTATTTTCTCTGCTCAATATATACTTCAACAACATCAGAGAAGTGGATAGCTTTGAACTTCGTGCTCCACTGTAACAGTGAAACACCCACAAGTAGGATGCTAGAAAGCCAGAACATTAGTTTGCCCTCCTCTGCCTGGGGAGTGCTCATTTAAGCTTTGACAACCGCCAAAATAACCCACCTAGCCTTGAGAAGATTATTCCGTGGAAAGGGAAGATTTCTGCTTTGCAGGAAGATCTACTATTCTAAATTTTTCTTTTTTTTAATCATTTTATTGGGGAATGGTACAATTCTTATCACTAGCCATCCATCCATCCATTGTGTTAAGCGCATATGGTACATTTGTTGCCATCATCATTCTCAAAACATTTGCCCTCTATTTGAGTCCTTAATATCAGCAATTCTAAATTTCTTAATGAAAAATATGAATGCTTTCTAACTGAAAATTGAGGCTCCACTTATCCTCATAATCCATACCATCGTCATGATGAAGTTTACTGAGTATACACACCACACAAAATCAAGCATTTTGCATATTTTAGCTCATTTAATTTTTTATGGGGCAAGTTTTACGACACAGATCTGTACCATGTTCAAGGTCATACAGCTAGTTACTCAGCAGCTAAGGTGGATTTGAGGCCCAACCTGCTGAACTCCAAGTCTCCCCACCCTGCACAGACTTAAGTTAACCCCTAGCTAGCTGTATTGCACGCTCTCGCTCATTAAAAGGAGAACCAATTTGAGGGCAAAACAACAAATGCAATTATGCTCCTAAGAAATTATTAATTTTTAAAAGAACAGATCCATAGAAATTATTTTCACTCTTCCATGAGCTTCACTTTTAGATGAAAGTGTAAAGAAAAAGAATTTTAAAAATAATTTTATTGGGGGTTCATACAACCTTTATGAAAATCCATACATACATCAATTGTGTAAAGCACATTTGTACATTTGTTGCCCTAATCATTCTCAAAACATTTTCTCTCCATTTAAGTCCCTAGCATCAGCTGCTCATTTTTCCCCCTCCCTCCCCAATCCTCCTTCCCTCATGAACCCTTGATAATTTATAAATTATTATTTTGTCATATCTTACACTGTCCAACGTTTCCCTTCACCCACTTTTCTGTTGTCTGTACCACAGGGAGGAGGTTATATGTAGATCCTTGCAATCGGTTCCACCTTTCCACCCCACCCTCCCAGTATCGCCACTCTTACCACTGCTCCTGAAGGGATCATCTGCCCTGGATCCCCTGTGCTTCCAGTTCCTATTTGTACCAGTGTACATTCTCTGGTCTAGCCAGATTTGAACGGGAGAATTGGGATCATGATATGGGGGGGGGGGGCACAGAGAAGCATTTAGGAACTAGAGGAAAGTTGTATGTTTCACCGTTGCTACACTGCACCTTGACTGGCTTGTCTCCTCCCCGTAACCCTTACCTAAGGGGATGTCCAGTTGCCTACAAATGGGCTTTAGGTCCCTACTTCACACTCCCCCCCAATTCACAATGATATGATTTTTTTTGTTCTTTGATGCCTGATACCTCATCCCTTTGACACCTCGTGATCACACAGGCTAGTGTGCTTCTTCCAGATGGGCTTTGTTGCTTCTCAGCTAGATGGCCATTTGTTTACCTTCAAGCCTTTAAGACCTCAGACGCTACATCTTTTGATAGCCGGGCACTATCAGCTTTCTTCAACACATTTGCTTGCACACCCACTTTGTCTTCAGCGATGTGTTGGCAATGTGAGCATAATGGAATGCCAGTTGAATAGAAGAAAGTATTCTTGCATTAACGGAGTTCTTGAGTGGAGGCCCAATGTTAATGTGCTACCTTAATATACTAACCCTATCCACATATGCACATAGATCTACTTCCCCATCCTCATATATAAATATATTTACATATGTACATGCCTATATTTAGACCTCTATAAATGCCCTTTGCCGCCTAGCTCTTTCCTCTATTTCCTTTTACTTTCTGAAAGTGTAAAAATTTTATAGTGGTTACGCTTGGGGCTGCTGGGAACCACAAGCCACTTCGTGGAGAAAGAAGGGGCTTTCTATTCCTGTAAACAGTTACAGTCTTGAAAACTCACAGGGGCAGTTCTGCCTTGTCTGTAGGGGCGCTATTGGTTGTCATCAACACAATGGCAGTGAGTTTGTACTATTATGGATCTTAGTCAGAATCCAAAGCACCAGAAGGCCAAAGATGCTCTATCATTTCAGAGGCAGATTTTTAAAAGAAAAGGTAATTGTGCTTTTTTCTAGAATCAAACTCAGATGACACTTATCTTCTAGTGTACAATCACAAGACTGTCAAATAAAAGGAGAAGTGAAGAAAGCTCTTGGTGTGACAGATTCATGTAATGCTAAAATGAGCACTCGGAGTGATTTTCAGTTCCAATAGAGCCGTGTTTCTTAACCTAAGGTCCTTGGACATCTGGAGAGGAAAAACTGGATTATAAACCTTTTAACCTGCATGCAAAAATGCTTGTGCTGGTGCATTTTCTCTAGGAATGAGCATTATAATTTTCACTGGTTACTTAAAGAAATTCATGACCCCAAGTCGGCTAAGAAACCCCACCACAGGGTAAGAATATCCAGTCACCAGAAAAGAAAATGTAAGTTTTAGTAAGCAAGTCAATGCTCAATTTAACTAAGCACTTTCTAAAAAACAAGGTACCTACCTATGGAGTGTGGACTGGACCTAGTTTTAAAGAGAAAAGGATATTATTTCCTTTTCATCTACTTCAATACATTTTTTTTCTTAATTCCCCAGAGCCTCCAAACCTATAGCTATTTTAGCAAAGGAAACTTAAATGGCAAATAAAAAATTCGAATGAATTGTGGCCTTCAGCAGTTGGGTATGTGAGAATTTGCTGGGTGATTCCCTGTCTCTCAGAGGCTACAATTCCCACTAGAGTCGGGGAAACTGCTGCAAAGAAAACACTCAGACAATAAATATTCCTCCGAATACCGCACTGCCACTCCTTTTAAACAGAGCAATACAAAACAGATGTGACACACTGCACTCACAGATTTTAGATTAACATTAATATTAAATCAATACAAAATGTAGTACATTTCATATGCTCTCGTTATTGGATAGCATGGGTCCAATAAACAGCTCAGTACTAAGCACAGATCAGAAAGCTTAAATAATCTAAGTGAACAGACAAACCTCAACCCTGATTACTTCTATGTAAAACATAGAAGGACCTAAGAAGCATATGTGGTAAGAATTAAATGAAACAAATCAAACTGTTTTGGGAGAACAAACCGGGTGGGGATGATTTTTTCCAGGAGAAGCCGCTTAGGACAAAAGCCCTTACCCTTCGCCTCTCGTTTTTTTCACTCCTGTTCTGAGTTCACATACGGACATTCACCAGAAAGTACGCTAGACGCCCTAAGCCGCTTACAGCGTATTGGGAAGTTATTCCAATGATCTCTAATGTATTTTGAGGAAAACAAACACGAACTTTATATAAAATTCATCTATTAAGTATTCTATTTCACAGCATAAATTTCTCTCTGGTGTTAGCAAATTAGGCTGAAAATACTAGCAATTCGATTATTTTATGCATTTTGCCACACTACAAATAAGAAAGACCCTGAGCAGAATTCATTATCGAGAGGAAGTTTAACGGGCCCAGCTATAATTCAACTCAGGTTTCAAGATGATTACAAACCTCCGAACACCTTCAACTAGCTAGAGCTTCAGTAAACACCTACACTGATACCTATGGTATCTCCGCCTCCAACGTTTGAAAAGGACACTTCAGATCCGACTACAGCACACCAGCGCCTAAGTCAACCTGACCCTTCTCTACAACTATAGTGGCCACATGAACACTTTATCTATGTTAGAACTTTTTATTTGTAAAAAAGCACACACACTCATAATCTGAAAGGGAAAAGAAGAAGAGATGCACGAGAGCTGTAGACATTTAAAATTCATCAATGAATTTTAGCAGAAATCCCTTCACAATCAAAGGGTCAAGCTTATAAATTAAATGACTCACTTGTCAATATATTTTCTTTTGAAAGACAAAGGGAGCTTTAAAAAATAATTTTAAGAAATGGAACTGAAAGATAACTGAATTTCCCCCAGAACTCTTTGAAGGGTCTTTCTCCATATGCTGAAATTATAGTGTTTGGGCAACTTTTTACAAGTAATTTTTTAAAATTATACTGAACGTTGATGAATCTTTTAAAGCCATGTTTGCTAGTAGTTTTCTTATCTGCTCATTTTAACAGTGAGTGAGTTACAATGTCCGTTAGACGAGATTCAGTGGGGAAAGGAGGCAAAGAATTATTTTCATAGAACTGTAACTTTTCTTTTTAATGTTATTGGGTTAATAGTTTCTACCTTTATTAGCAAGGCTACATGCAAACTCTGTGTAAGTCTCCTTTCCCCTGGTTCTCAAAAATGAAAACATTCCCAGTTTGGGGGTTTTATCCCCCTGGTTTAAATATATATACCATATAGACTTGTGTATAAGACGAGTTTTTCAGCACATTTTTAATGCAGTTTTGTGGTAAAATTAGGTGCCTCGGCTGATATTCAGGTTGGCTTATACTTGAGTATATATGGTATATCTGCTTCCTGGCACATTAACATTAGAATTTAATTGAAAGTTCTCTGTTAAAAGGAAAATTCTGTTATTGAGTAAGATGAAAGAACTCTAGTGGCATATTGGGTTGCTGCTAACCACAAGGTAGGTGGTTCGAAACCACCAGCTGCTCCTTGGGAAAAAGACGAGATTTTTATTCTGCCTGGAAGCCAACAAGCAGGGTGGCTTTACTCTGTCCGAGAGTGACCCAATGAGCCCAGGACATATTTCCTAAGCTAATAAATAACACAGATGGATATGGTTTTGTCTCTTTGTTTTTAACAACGGTATACTAGAATTAAGTGCTGGCACATTTCCCTCCTTCATTCTACTCCCAAAGAATAAGTTACTATGCAAATACCTAGCTCATCTCACTAAAGCAATTTTTCTTTTTAAAAAAAGTTCTTCCCATTTTTCACTGAGAAACATACATATGGAAAGAGGTTAACATTAATCACTCTGTTTCTCAACAAGCAATACAAAGAACTGACAATGTTAAGCACAACAGATCTTAATTCTCTGCTCTGAATCCAAGACACCTGTTCAAAACTACAAAAAGTCAGCTGTTTTTCTTTTAAGGCCAGGAGATCCAGCCCCAAACAAACTCACCACAAAAAGAGGGGCTCTTGGATTTGGTGTTTAAAGGATCAGGCTTATTTTGAAAGATGCCAGAGCTATTTTAGACTGCTTTATTCAGTGCTGAATTGTCATTTCAGGAACTCTCAAAAGACCAAAGTTAATCACTTTAAAAACTAGGGTCAGGGTCATTTGATGAGATGGGAATGGAAGGAAACAAGCAAAATCACAAGCTATGAATCTGAATCGCAGGATTATTTTGGATGGTACTGTGAAAATATATACTAAAAGGTCTCAAATATAAACACATCCTCATTAAAAATCCACTGACTACTCAAAGCATGTGAAAGAAATGTTAAATTATACAAAAATTTAAACACAATTCACCATAGTGCACTTTCAAAAGATAAGAATGAAAAAAAAATCAAAATGTCTCCCATAAAAGGCTCATTCAATCTAATTTATGGTGTGATTAAAATACTGTAACATTTACATTAGGGTGTATCTTAAGAGGTGTCATGTCATTGGAGGTCACCCTACTGAGGTTGTGTTGAACCCAGGATTGACGGACCTATAGGCACAGCAAGTAGAATAAGGGTACTTGGGGCAGGGCGGGGGGTGGGGGGGGTGGGATGTGTTGGTCCAGCGGTGAAGAATGGTGGTGGTAAAAGGAAGACAATGGCAAGGAGTACAGAAAGAAAAAGAATGTTTGGGAACGGATTGTGGTAGCAATTGTACAATTCTACTTGACATGATTGAACTATGGAATGATATAGGGAATAACTCCCAATTAATAATACGTTAAACAATTAAAAAAATACTGCAGACTGTACATAAGATATGCTCTCATACAAATTATTCATATTACTTGAAAAGGTTGGCAACAAAACTGTGATATCAACCATCATAATTTTTAAAAAGACCAGAAGATTTGTAATATATTAACATTATTTACATAAAGTGACAAATAGTACTTTAGTGAAACTTCTTTAACTGCAATTTTCTTTCTTCATAATTTTCTGCAATAACTATGCATTATTTATAATCAGAGCTTAAACATTAAACATCACTTGACCAGGAAATCGGGTATTGGATAATGGCCAACATTGTTTTTTAAACTAGAACTTTCCATTAGCCTTATCTTGAACTGGAATATTACTAACATATCATTTGCTTCTGCAGGCCTCCAATATGGCCTCTAGATGATGGCGATTGATGGCATTTCCTGATTCTCTTTAGAAAAGTCATGGCAAATGCTCAATTTGCACACACCGGCCAGGTAAGAAGCAAGGGCATAAAAACTTTCTTTTACATAAAGTACATAGCCTTAACTTTTCCTTATTAATCTCTGGCCTCCTGAATCCATCATCTTTCACCATGACCAACGCACAACCAGCTCACTAGCAACAACAGAGTAAAGTGATACAGTAATATTCTAGAAATGCTTTTTTTCTGGGGGGGGAGGCATAGGAGGAGGACATTAAAGTAAAAAAGAGCAAAAATGCACTGCTTTATTTCAGTAATACCGAAGTTTACCTTGAGGCATGTAACGCCAGCACCATCTGGTGGAAGACTAGTTAGAAGCAGGCTTCAATTAACAACAACAAAACCACCCAGACAGACTCATGGGTGAGAACTGTCCTCTGCCGGAGAAAGGAGCGGGGGAGGGGGGTGTTGGGGGGACAGGGTGTTTCAGAACTGGATCACCAGGCCACGTCTCCTCTGGTGGACTTGAACCTCCAACTTTCCAGGAAGCAGCTAAATGTGTTAGCCACTTGCATTACCCAGGGAGCCCAATCTTCAATTACTGGTGGGGGGAAAACATAAATCTACCGTGCTATCTTACAGACAGTACGCACTGACCAAGGAAACTAGTCCTTGCACAGCTATGAGAAGTCTACTAAGCACGGCGCCTCCTGAGTATCTTGCAGGATGTGCAGCCTCTCACATCTTATTCAAGAGGCAGTGCTCCAAACCACTGTAGGATGGAAAGAACACTTTCCAATCACAAAAGGAACCTAACAAGGCAGGCCTGGATTAGGAAGGGCTATGCAGAATTTAAATGGGGGCTCCTTAAATTATCTGCTATCTTCTCAGCCATCAACAAAGCAAAGAAGTGTTCAACCTGAGAACGTGTCCCTGCATCACAGGTGCAGGACCTTTCACAACGACAAGGAGTGTGTCAAAGCTACAAGGTGACAAAGCACTCCTTTTCACTTCCTTTCGCTCCTCTTCTTGAGTGAGCCAATGGCAGGGATGGCAAACGAAATGGGATTTGCACATGCCATCCCAGGAAAAGGAAATCAGCAAACTGACGGGCAACCAAGACGGAGAGTGTGTCTCCTGTGTGCAGTTTCGGTCTCTCCACCGAGGTGGAAGCAACTGCTGACAAAACTGTCTCCCCAACAGGAATTATGAGCAGTTCTCCACCATCCTCCACAGGACGCATCTTTTATTCTCTCCCTCTTTCTCATCCCTTTCTTCTGTGGCTCCCCACCCCTGGCCCTTTTCAAATCCCTTCTTTAGGCCCTTTTTTCCTGTCTTGGCCTGTGACCAACATAGAGTTCTTAACAAACACTGTAGTTATGGCAAAGAACTCCGGGCCCCACCACAAGGTCCTGGTGCACAGGGGACATCAATGAAGGTAAAGGTCAAGGGTCCTCTGACGAAGGCACAGAAAAGGCTGGCTAAAAAAAAAAAAAAAGAAGAAAACAAAGTCTAAAAAACATTGGTATTGGTGATGGTACTACAAAGAGTCCATGCTCACTATTAGCAAGATACAATTACTAAGTGAGCAGGGAATAAATACTGATCTAATTTCCCAATGAAATTGCCCACTGGTCAACATCCTGAGAGGTATGATACTGCTGGTCCTCTTGCCAACCTTCATCCTCGCCCAAATATGCATTTCTCCCATTTCCTGGCATTAACTCCAAAATTGTGTCAGTTTGTATGTTCTCAATTTGTTTACTCATATAATAACTGTATGTAGTCATTCATTCTTGTTCAACTTCAATTCTATTCAGATATACATATGAGAGTTTAATAGAGCTATCATCAATAAAGCATTATTTTTAATAATTTTATTGGGGGCTCATACAACTCTTATCATAATCCATCCATCCATTGTGTCAAGCACCTCTGTACATTTGTTCAAGAAAGCATTCTTACAATGGCTCACTTAACTTACTTTTCTACCTGTTATTTTTTTAATGTTACTACATCTACAGGAATCTGTCCATTCATAAAAATGAACATCTCAGACGACTATGTTACAGATTGTGCAACTAAAACATAATGCAATGTATAACTGAATTCAATCTATAACTAAAGTCAGAATTCCAAATATGGATTTATAGGATATAGTATTATAATATTTTGCTATTTAAAAGCAAGTTCCCAATAACATAAGATGAATTAAAAAGCTTTAAGAAAGAATTAAGGGGGGTGAAGGGGGGGTGAGGGGGATCAAGAGAAATACAATTACAAAGAAAGAGAGCAGAAATATACTTTGACAAAAACTGATGCCAGTTGCATTGGCCTATAAAACTGAGTAAAGGTTGTAAAATGACAATGGTTCATGCTATATTCCCCCATATTCGTATAGTTTCAATGAACTCAGTAAATGGCAAGCAGTTATTAATTTTCATATACTATTGCCTGCTTCTCTTTTCTCCCCTCTTCTACTTTATCCTACACCACACAACCTCTACTTTTCTTTAAAGGAAAAGTCATATTCTACTCTTCAGTGTCTCCCCACCTTCAGTCAAGCGGACCCCATCTACAAAGTACAGCGAACACATTCACCAACCAGCAACATTTAAGACCAGATGGCCAATCCCATTCCAGAACAGCCTCGAACTTTAGAACTTCTTCTTGCCACCCAGACAGTATTGAGAAAATCTGGAAAGCATATGCCTCGTGTAAGAGCACTAAGCCAGGCAGCCCCTATGCTAATCGTGCTTTTAAAAGTGACTGAGCACATGGAGGGAGACAATGAGTTGCTGAGTTCAACTGGCTGGTCCATTCACTTATCTGTAGTAAGATCTTTACTTGGGGAGGAAGTCACTGCACATTTCTGGCTTTGCTATATTACACTGTGTAAATATTTAGGAAAAGTAATTCCTTTCAACGATCTAACCTTCCACTGCTGTTACGGCACATGAAGCTGTTTACGCTGTGTCCGCTAAGTCACAGCAAGCCGAAAAGAACACAGGAACTGACGAACGTAAGTGGAACACAAACATCACAATCAAAGCTTCTCATGGGGACATATCAAGAACTTGAAAGGTCGGTTTATTTTCACTCTCATTGCCCTGTAATTTTCTTTAACTCTACTAGAACAATTCTTAATTCAGACCTTTCCTATAGTTACAGGCACAGGGTAGGGTTAAACTGTACCAAAAGCTACCTAAATCTCCACTCTCCCCTTCTAGTCCTTGACCCTACAGGATCGGCCCTCAAACATGAGGGTGCCTCAGAATCAGCGGGAGGGTGTTTCAAACAGAATGCTGGACCCGTCGCTCAGTTTCCACTTCCCTGGGCAGAGAATATGCATTTCCAACAAGCTCCCCGAAACGTAGCACATACGCATTGGCCTGTGACCTGAGGTAGGCAGTTCAAAACCACTAACTGCTCAAGAGAACGATGGGGAGATTTCTACTCCCGTTAACAGTTACAGAAACTCAAAGGGGGCAGTTCTACCTTGTCCTGCAGGCTCACCAGGAGTCGCCATCGACTCGACAGCAGTGAGCTTGAGCTTTGAACAGGTTCTCGAGGGATGCTGATGGTGCTGGTCCTGAGACTGCAACCTTTTTGTTTCACGGGTGGAACAAAATGAGATGTAATTTACGTTTACGAAGTGCCTTCTTAAATGTATAATTCAATGACCCTTGTATAACTATCACCAGACTGTAATTTTTGAATATTTCTACCTAAAAATGCTCCTTTCTACGTACAGCAACCTTCAGGCATCCACTCAGCTCCTTGTGTCGTTCTCTAGTCACCTGCTCTGGACATTCATAAAATGTCACCAAACACGCCGCAGTCGCTCGGTGTCTGGTCTCTTCACATGGCCTAGGTGTAGACTGACGGGGGCTGCAGCATCAGTGCCGGCATCTCCTTCCGTCCACCTCGCAGCAACCCTACAGGGCCCAACAGAACTATGCATCTTTGGCCTCCTCTGCCCCCTGCAGAGCAGCTGGTGGGTTTAGACTATTTCCTTTTCATTAATGACAAGGATTCCATGTATGTATTTATCACATTTATTGATCTGTTCACCATTATGGTGGGTTCCAATTTTCTGACATTATGCATACTACTACTGTACACACTGCTGTAAAATTCTTGGTGAGGACATACATGTTCATTCTTCTGGGTCACATTTGCAAGAATGGAAATTCTAGATTATACAGTATGTTTATATATAATGTTCTAAAGAAATTGCCTCGGTGCTCCTCCCAAAGTGGCTGCAAGAGTTTGCATTCCCACAGCTATAAATAAGGAGCCTATGTTTATTGTTCACACTATCCACCATAATTGTTACTGTCTTGTTGATTGGAATTATTGTAGTACGTATCAAGTAGCATCTCAGACTCAGTCTTGAAGGGGAGTCTCCTAATGAAATCATAGTTAATTTATAATTCTGCAGTTACTAATGATTCTGAACATATATTCAGTATATTAAGCCTTCCTAATACTTTCTTTGGTCAGATATTCACTCAAATTTTGTTTTCATTTAATTGGCTTGTCTGTCTCTATGTTATTGAGTTACAAATGTTTTTCATCAGCTACATGATTTGAAAATATTTGCAAATCACAAGTTCTTCACTTGTGGTTCCATTCTGTTTCCCATTATCCTTTAAAGGCAATTTTAAAAATTAATTTAAAATTAACTCATATACCAGTAGAGTCTTCCTCCCTTTTGTTTTCATTTTTATCAAAGATCGACTGAATCTTAAAGTAAGGGGAACATGGCAGCTAGAGTTCAGTTCTTGTCTATTAACGTAACTTGCAACTGTTATAGAACATACTATGAAAAAATACACGGTATATTTGATTCATGTAGAGCTAGAAAATACAATCCTACATGTTTGTTACTTGTTAATTATCAACATGCATAAATCAAGTCATAAGATAAAGAAGCTTACAAGAAAACTACATTTGTTTGTGTCTTTGTAACTCTGAGGTAAGGTGCATGTTCTATAGATTGTACTCCCACAAAGGGAGGTACAGTCTTGGAAACTCACAGGACCCATTCTACCCTATCCTATAGGGTCACTATGAGTCAGAAATAACTCAATGACAGTGAGTCTAGTTTGGGATTAGTCTTCACAATCTGTGTGTCAAGCAACAACTGTGCTCATTAATAATCATTGTTTATCATGTACAATCACTTGAGAGGAAAACTGTCCAACGAGATGCCTGAGGATATAGTTCCATGTAGGATTCACAAGCTCAGTAGTGTAACTTTTAGGGCATCTTCTCACCCAATCCTTTTCTTTCGTTCTTTTTTTTGGGAGGGGAGCAATTCAAATTAACTAATATCATTAGAAATTTTCCATCAATTTAGGCTAGTCCCATCCTTGTGATATTACTGAACTTCTGATACATAATTAAAACTCAGCGTGTAAGAAAATAGGGGGAAGGGGGAAGTTTACTCGATAGAATAGTCCATTATAATTTATTCCTCAGCTTGAAAGATAAGACAGCAAGAAATAAAAATAGTCAAAGTAATAATAATGATAGATCTTTTAAACCTTCCTTAGCCAGTTAACAGTCGGGTATTAGAGGAATAAGCTCAGAGGCGTACATTCCTTGTCCTTGCTGTAGTCATGAACAGAATAAATGGCTCATGCTTGAATGCTAACCAACAGGGCGGTAGATTCAAACCCAACCAGTGGTGGGGGAAGAAAGAGCGTGTCTGGTGATGTGCTTCTGTAAAAATAAAACAAACAAACAAACACTAGGAAGCTCAGTCTGCGAGGGACCACACAAGGTCCCAGGAGTTGATCTAGGCTCAAAGGAAAGGCATCTGGTTTGGTGTCTTGTATGTACCAAGCAGCCCTTCCGTGCTGGTGCAAGAAAATGGCTCAAAGACAAAACGTGAAGAGGCTGTCTTCCTGCCCGCAGGGGTATCCAACATGTTAGCTGACGGCAGCACTCTGGAAACCTGCCACTTCTCTGTGGCCTTCCAAAGGGCAGTGAAGTTTAAGGCCTGCTGCATGTCTCACCACTGACCCGGCAAAAGTCCCGACAAGTGTCATGAACATTTCTGCATACACAAATACAAATTAGTACCATACCAAACAGGTGCGAAGTAAGTATGCCTACATAAGCACACACATACACACAGGAGAGAGAATCTTCTTCACAAACCCCTGTACTTTCTCCAAATTCAAGGAAGCATACCGCTTCAGCAATCCGTCTACCTAAGAACAGATGACCTCAACCCCTTGCAGAGACAGGGAAGAAAAAACAGTTATATCTGTCTTCATCTTGTCTGGAAATCTCAACCTTTTAGAGCAAGTACAGGCTCCAAATGGCAGGTGTCAAAATGCCTTAGCCTCTCATGTGCTGCTAGGAGGCAGGGAAAGCAGCAGGAGCATGTGGCCAGGTCAGAGCCACGGGGCAGCTGCCTAGAGGGCACATGCTGGAAAGAGCAAACCTCATACTGAGATCAACCTGGTGCCAGACACCGCTGTCAGAGCAGGGCTGTGCTGCCACAGACTGGGTGCCCAGAGAAGCATTCAACTTAAGCCTCCAAGACTGCATGCTAATCTCCTTCTACGCAGGGAAGAAAGTGGCCACGGAATTCTTTGCTTAGTCTACAAGGGGGTATTTTCTTAAGACCATTTCCCACTACTCTAAAGTAAACAACTGACCCTCCCTTATTTGCATAATACAGCATTCTGAAGCCTTTAACATGTACTAACTCATTTCAGTATTCAGTAAGTAAATTAAAGGATTATAAATACTCTCCACATTTCACACCTGTGGAGTAAGACAGACCCAAGCAATTAAATGATCAACCAATGTCATTCGAAACCAAGCAGGGAAATCAATATTGGCAGCTGCTAGCTAGACTCTGAAGCCATACTTCTTCCTAGGACAATGCACACTTGGTCACCCCCCTCCACTTACTCGCCTTTCGTGGGTCTTCTGTCAAAGACAAAAAGGGTTGGAGTGTTGAAATGGTTTCTGAATGCCAATCCATAGTGACCATTTTTGTTCTCAGAGGTGAAAATAATCAGAATAATGCTATAACCTGTTTCTACACAGACATGGGCCTAAAAGTCAGTAATGATTTCTACAAGGGCAATCAAAACAGAGAGTGGAGAAGCATGCACATGAGTCCAGGAAGGAGTACTCACTAGCAAGTGTCAGACATTGAACAGACTTAGATTCACTCAGTGAGCGGTCTATGTCCAATGACACAACTCAACCACATAACAAACAGCTAATTTAGTGTCATTTCGACTTCTATAATATAACTGGAATATACAAAGGCATCACCAGGCCATTTCCTCTCAGATCTAAGAAGACAAAGCAGAAATGAGAGCCAGAACGTTACCTAAATTAAAATTAGTAATGTTTTAAAATAAGATGGTAGCTAACTTCATGATTGCTGAAGACAAAATAGGTGCACAAGCAAATGTGGTGAAGAAAGCTGATGGTGCCTGGCTATCAAAAGATATAGCGTCTGGGTCTTAAAGTCTTGAAGAAAAACAAGTGGCCATGTAGCTAAGCAGCAACAAAAGCTACATGGAAGAAGCACACCAGTCTGTGTGATCATGAAGTATCGATGGGATCAGCTATCAGGAATCAAAGACCCAGAATAAAAAATCCTATCAATGTGAATAAGGGGAAGTGCAGAGTGGAGACCCAAAGCCATCTGTAGGCAATTGGACAGCCTCTTAAAGAAGGGTCACAAGGAAGAGATAAGCCAGTCAGGGTGCAGTGTAGCACAGATGAAACATACAACTTTCCTCTAGTTCTTTAATGCTTTCCTACCTCCCCACTATCATGACCTCAATTCTACCTTACAAATCCAGCTACACTAGAGCATGTACACTGGTACAGATAAGGGCTGGAAATACAGGAGAGATAAACCCCTCAAGACCAATAATGAGAGTACCAACACCAGGATGGTAAGAGAAAGGTGGGGGTTGAAACGGGGAACCAATGACAATGATCCATCTATAATCCCCTCCCAGGGGGACAGCGGTGAAGGGAGACAGTGGTCAGTATAAGACATGAAAAAAAATGTATACATTATCAAGGGTTCATGAGGAAGGGAGAGTGGGGAAGGGGAGAAATGAGCTGATACCAAGGGTTCAAGTAGAAAGATAATGTTTTGAAAATGATGATGGCAACATATGTACAAATGTGCTTGACGCAATGGATGTATGTATGGATTGTGATAAGAGCTCTGTATGAGCCCCAATAAAATGACTTTTTTTAAAAAAAAGATTGTGTCAAGCTGTATCTAGGACAAGTAATCCGTCTAACAAATGTCTTTTGTAACTGGTTGCTTTCTCTACCTTTCTACTCCTCATGGCATCATGTCCATTTTGACTTACAGCGACCTTAATGGATAGGGTACATTGGAACCACTGAATTTCTAAGACTGTAACTCTTCACAGAAAAAAGCCCCATCTTTCTCCCAAGGAACAGCTAATGGTGTAGAACTACTGACCTTGTGGTTCACAGCTCAACTCAGTACCACTACCCAGTAAGCAACCAATCCTCAAAACTATGCTATCCTTGGAATGTATTATGACACACTTGTGCCTATTTTCACATTAAATGACTCAATGGAGCATGCATTATCTTGTCTGCTAATCAATCTTATCAACCATTTTTCAGCTTTGTACAGTTGGTTCTTTCCATTTTTGAATAGGTCAAAATGTACAACATGTGAAACACAGAAATAAGCACCAACTAATACAGACCCATATTTGCATATTCCACAATTTAAAAATCAATCGTACTTTAGAAGCAATCTGAAAGTAAAATGTTCTCAATTAGTGTCTTATTTACGATCTACTCCACGTTTCCATTTCTGTAAAAGAAGTTGTTTTGATCTGACTCCTTTCCACGTCTGCTGTCTTTCTTCCCTACACACTTTGCTGACCTAATTGATTCCAGACTTCTCAGTAATCTCATGTTTTTCTGTTTTACAGGTTGAAATAAAGGATTTGCTTTTTCATTAGCACTGATAAAATCCATTTGTGTCCGTGTTTGGGCTGAAGTAAAGATGAGTGTTGGTACAGCAAGCTGCAATGATGCTATAGTTGAGGCATGTTTATTGTTCAAAGTCACGCAAACATGGAATGGGCAGGCCTTGCAGTGGAATTGGATTTGGTGCATATTTCAACTGAAATACAAGAAAGAGTAGGGCAGCCAGACAAAAATATCTCGAAAGTTCCAATCGTCACTGTCATGTAGAATGCTAAAACTTGGGTTTTCACTGCACAAGAAAACAAGAGGACAAATGAGGGCAGTTACGTGTAAGTTAGTAACACCCACTGCAACCTCCTTGAGGAAGCTGAAGCGAAAAGGAAGATCTCTTTCTAAATAGATCACAGAACCTCTGAAGCTTAAAAATAAATCAGTATTCAATTAATCCAATGCTCTAAAATCTTCTCTTTCAGTACCCCAGCCATGTTAGATCTTAATCGTTGGGTGGTACCCTTGACAGATATACTTCATATCCACATTTCTCAATGTGGGAAGGGTCTAAAACCAACAAATAGGTAAATATAACCACTTGGACTAATCTTCTCTAAAAGTAGGGCTATCATTCTCTTCCTAAAGTTTCCTGACAAAATTCATAAAACCTGGCCAGCAGCCATTTAAAGAATGTTTGAAACTCCATGTTTTAAAAACAAAAATGTTCCAAGGTAATAAGGCTATTTTAAATTATACTGAAATGTAAAGACATATGCTTCTAAATTTTTAGATATTCAAAACAACTATTAAAATAGCACACATATATGAGAAGAATGCTAATGCTGTGTTTTTGAGATTCCCAAAGGTAAGAGATTGGGGGGAAACTATAGCTGTCACTTAATATGCACTTAACACCATGTGTAAAGAAAATTTGAGATAAATCTGATCCTGAAGAATTTAAACTACAGACTTCCTGATTCCCCTGTGCTGGCAATCACTCCCAGCAGGAATTGTGCACAACTGCTGAAAGAACTTTTGAAATTATTTTAATTCTCCTAAATTTGGTTTAAGTATGAAGTGTCTGTCCATTCCAAAGTAAATTTTTTAAAATTTGATGTTTTTCTAAAGTATATCTTTGGCACAGCGCACTGATGAATTTTTTTTCGTTTAAGCTCTCAAACATAGGGCAGCTGAAATGATGAAAAAACCTGTGATCTCCAAAGTAGCACTACAGATTCATATCCATCCTCCAACGTCACTGCCATTTCTAAATGGAACACAAAAGCAAGAAGATGTTAAACCACAAGCCCAAATGTGCTGTGTTAACCTTGACTTTATTTCTTCGTTGTTAGATACAAATAGTGATGTTTCTTGTTTAAGAGCAATTTTAGCCAGCGTATCGCTAAATGTAAGAAGCAAATGATTTTACTGCAAACAAATATGAACGGTGATGAGATGCTTGGGAAAGAATCATGAGGATGGCTGTATAGTTTGAAGAAGATAATCATGCCCCTGCATGATGCATCTAGCAATGGCTGAACTGCATATGTTTTCCCTTGCACATTTCACATGACAGAGAAAAAAATAATTTATACTGTCCATGACACAAAACTAATCATTCGTACCAACAGGTATTCTTACACAATGATGTGAACGATGTTAGCCATCCCCCGTGTACAGCTGAAGGGCAGAGGGAGGGTGAGCGGCAAATGAAAGCACACAGACAGACACCTGCAAAAACATGTGTGCTTACGTATGCTCCTGTGAGGACGGGCACAAACATGTACGGCGGGCACATCCATTACAATACTTTCTTCTCTCAAATATATAAGCTACGAACTAATCATGGTTGTGAAGGAGCTTAGTAGAATGTAGGACTGCTTCTCCACACCATCTATCTACCCTAATCTCCGTGGAATAGGCTGCCAACAAAATGAATGCTTTCTCTCGAACTAGAATAACTATTGTCATCCTGGGTAATTTTGAGAAAATCAACTTCTAATCTTATCTAATGGTAGAAACAAATTTGGAAATACTAGGAGTATGAACACATATGAAGAAAGAAGAAATTGAAATGTCACTTTTTCCTTAGAGTATATTCTTAGCCAAGGCACCTCCAGGCCAATCAGCACCAAGTGTCAGTGGAGGCTCGAACGCTGCCATGTTGCGACCAGTTTTCAGCACAGCTTGCAGACTAAGACGGACTAGAAGAATGGCTTCTCATCGACTTAATAAATCAGCCCATGAACACACGATAGATCTCAGCAGTCTGGCCCCATACATGGAGTCGTCCTGAGTGGGAGTCATTATTGTTGTTAGGTGCTGTTGAGTCGGCTCCCACCCACAGTGACCCAATGCACAACAGAACAAAACACTGCCCAGTCCTGCGCCCTCCTCCCAATTGTTCCTATGCCTGAGCCCAATGATGTGGCCACTGTGTCAATTCATCTCACTGAGGGCCTTCCTCTGTTTCCCTGCTCCTCCATTTTACCAAACATGTCCTCCTGCAGGGCCTTGTCTCTCCTGACAACATGTCTGAAGTATGTCAGACGAGTCTTGCCATCCTTGTCTCTGAGGAGCACTCTGGCCTTACTTCTTCCAACACAGATCTGTGTTTATCCTTTTAGCAGTCCAGGGTACTTTCAATGTTTTCTCCACTAGCACAATTCAAACCCATGACCTTCCTTATTCAGTGTCCAACTCTCACATGCTTATGATGCAATGGAGAACACCATGGCTCAGGTAAGGTGGACCTTGGTCTTCAGACAAACATCCTGCAGCCAATGAAAACAGAGATGTCCTGCAGCACAAGAACTAACTTCTGCCTGAAATAAGCGCATTCTACCATTTTCAAGCGCCAAGGGCAGATCTTTTATTTTGATATCAATCTTGAATTTTATTTTGTGTTGTGATCAATACGAATCTGGTTTTCTTTTTTTCTAATTTACTCATTTTGTCTTGTTTTTTAAATGTCATATTAGTATTGTTGTTGAGAATATGCACAGGAAGACATACACCAATTCAACAATTTCCGCATGAACAATTCAGTGGCACTGATTGCATTCTTTGAGTTATGTAACAGTTCTTAGCCTCCGTTTCTAGACTGTGCCTGGCTGCATGAGCCCAAACTCACATCTCCTTAAGGTTCCGGTGTAATCTTTCAAGTTGTTGTCGTCAATTGGATCCCACAGAGATAGTTCTTAATAGGGCACAATACTCAAGGCAGGCCTACTTCAATCAGTTACAGTAAACTACTTGGTTTTAAGATAAGGTCAGCGCATATTTGGGGTTGAATATTGGGATAGAGTTTTAAAGGAAGCATTCTGTGAGTTAGGAAGGTGTAGATAATAACATAATTAAAACAAGAACAAAGAAGCATACATTTAATCCATGAATTTATAGTCCTCTGGAAATCTGCATTTTTTGTCACAAAGATTATAATTTACCGTATTAACCCTCACGTGCCTACCCAAATTTTTCTACATGGAAAAAAGCTTTTAATTGTGGAAGATTATTTTAGGTGAGTGTCCTATGAAAACACCTGCCAAGAAGCTTTAAAGATCCTGTTAGCAGGGTCACAAGATCACCAAGCGCTGCACATTCTCAAAGGCATTCCCTGTGCTGAGTATATCAAGTTCACTGCAAGGGAAGACTCCACTGCAGGCTCGAGTCTAAGTCATTTCCCTCAATTGTTCTTGTCAAATTAAAATGTCAAAAAGTATTCTATCAAATGTAAAGGGATCCAGCTCAATCCTAAAGAGTAGCTGCCAATTAGTAAAGTCAAGCCTTTTGGGGGTGGGTGGGGGTGGAGGTGGTGGGGCGTGGGGGTGGTGTGTGTGTGTGTGTGTGTGTGTGTGTGTGTGTTGTCTTCTCCCCCTGTTTATATGTGAAATTAGCAGGGTCCAAGAAGAAAAGTTTCATCTCAGCAGCGAGTTTAAGCAGCGCCACTGACAGCTATAGGCACATGCAGGCTGCAATTCCTTTTGAAAGGCTTTTCAAACGAACAGATGGAGAGAAAAGAGAAGCACAGGGTTGTGTGCAGTGAATGAAGGCCTAGGATGACAGAGTTATAAAAAGCCAAGGCCAGAGCTCCGGCTATGCATAGGCATTATGAACGAACAACCAAAGTCAAATGAAATCCTTGCTCATGCCTTTGACAAAGTCAGTGCACAGCCTCCCAAAACACGATAACCAAGTGGATTTCAGGTTGCAGAAGGTGCTGCAGAAAACCAAAGTCTACCACAAATCAGTCAGTGTTTCCTCTACTGCCTTGGATGGGCAAACAAAATGCTCTAAGAAAAAACATTTCCTGTACATTTTATTGTTTTCCCAAAGCTACATATCATTCAGACATTGCCTTCTGGACGTGGTCAGGATGTAAACGCAGGTGTAATAAAGGTTCCTTGGCAACCAATCATAGTCTACTCTTTTTAACCCAGAAGGACAGCTGTATCCATCTAGTACAACAGGACTAAATCTCCTAGAAGTAGCATTGATTTTCCTCAACCTCTCCCCAAAAGTTCTAAAAGCTGACTTAAAAGGAAACAAACGAATCACGGCTTGCAAAGCAGCTTAGTAGAACTGAGTACTCTACTTCTCCAGGCGCACTCTCAACCTCGGAGGGAAGTATGAGCAACCCAATGAACACAAGCAGCAGGACCAACAGACCCACAGGGTAAGACTGTGCAGGTGAGACATGTACTAAATGCAAATGTGTCGGAGGTCCAACAGAAATCATTTTCACTGGTAGCTACAAGAGTAATCAAAATTAGGTCTTAGCTTAACTCGGGGGAGGGGGCTATGTTAATAGCAAAACTTCTCTGGTGTGTATTCGCCTATGTCTATATTCCTTCTGCTGATTTCACCCAAAAACCTCTGATTTGAATGACCCGACACTTCCCAGGGCTGATGCGTTCTACCGTCTCCATTCTCAGACACCGCGTTGCTTGGCTTCTCGGCACGAGTGATGACAAACAGATCGTTTCCTATGTACGCCACTTACCTCAGGGACTGATAGAGTCGAGTTATGCAAAGAATTATCTTCAACAGCCACCTTCAATTACAACTGCTTGACAAGATCACAGACTTTCAATGCTAATCCCCCTTCAAGTTGAAATACCCACACAAGAGCCTTTTAAGACACACAGCATGGCTATTTACTTTGCTGTGCCTTACTTATCCTGCAAGGCAGCTGAAGGGCATTCGAATCCTCTTTCCTCCGGATGCCTTGCCCGTCTTCCTCTAGGCAATGCGCAAAGCACACCCCTGGGCTTTCAGTCAAGACCTGGGTCTTGACAAAGAGGGCTTCATGGTTAAAACATGTGTGGTTTTTAACATAGGTTCCCAACTGTGAAAATGGTTTGAAGCAGACTTACTACCAGTTCAGAGTGAGTGAGTGAGTGAGATCTGCCCCATCTCCCACTCTGAGTTTGCATTTCTACCGCAGATATACTGAATCAGACTCTACATTGTAACAAGAGCCTCAAGTGACTATGCACATTTGTGCACAAAAGTCACTAGGGATCTTTATTAAAACTGTAGAGTCTCATTCAGAATACCGGGGTTAGAAATACAGGTTCTCAGCAGAGAGCAGACTACTATTAACTTGTTTGAAGTTCTATTTTTTTTTAATAGGCAAATTCTCACTGGTTATGTTTTCTCTTTATAGACCCTGCTTCTTTGGTTTGCTTACATTTACATGTCCGGAGTATATTTAAAAATCCAGGGTCCAATTGGTAATCACAGTTCTGGACTTAGAAACTGCCAATCTGATTTAATTCCAGGAGAACATCCACAACTTATCCAATGTAAAGAAAACATAAGTATGCAAGGAATAATTCTATAAATATATTAAACTGTATATATCTGTTGAGGAGACGGATTTTTAATTGCAAAGAATAACACAATTTTGTGGCATAGGGAATTCAGTTGTCTACCAAGAGCATATGTTAAAACCTCTACTATTTTTGAGTGAAAACCAACTTTGGCTTTGAACTGAAATACAAATGGTTTTGCTTTATGTGGGTTCACAAAAATCTGTGCTTAAATTGATTTATGAGTCAAATTTCATTTTCAATGTACCAAGGAAGCTTACTAGCTAAAGGAACCACAAAGTGAACTGTCCCTAGTGCAAAGAATGCATTGGTAATGACCGATCACTTCTTCTTTTATGAGCTTTTCACCTGTGAATTCGCAAAAGTAACTACTTTTCTTTATACCTGTTTGATTACGGCACCATGCTAATAACAGTAAATTCTACTGCCATGTTCAACCCTTAGAGGGAAAGAAAGGTCTGCCCTCCTTGTTCTACATATTTCTAAGTGGAGAGAGGTAGGGTTTCTTTTGTTGTTGTTGTTGTTGTTTTTAATCTCTTCCAGGAAAGGACATAATAACTCAACAAGCTCACAACTTACCTTCAAGTGAGCGGCCCCAAAGCAAACCAGAAAGCAAGAAACGAAGCTCTGCCTTCAAACTCCTTTCTTTCTGACCATGCCATTCTCTTCCCTAGAACTTAGCCCACTCCTCTCGCAAGGCCACGTGCACAGAGCAGCACACTAACCGTGCACAGACCTTCGTCCTGTTCTTCCACAGTCTCCCTCCACAGAAAAGTGAGGTTAGCCCAAAGAGAAGCCCCCAGGGACTTGTCCTGCCCTCTGCTGAGAGTTCAAGCTGCACAGGGGTTTTATGACTCAGAATGTGTAGCCTACGTACACAGTGAGAGCTAGTTTAGAAAGTTCCACTCTTCCAGAATGTTCCCTGAAAACACTGTCCAGTGTATAAAATTGTTAATTAGTTCCAAACAAGCAGTGAGACAAATTTAATTCATATTAAAATATGAAGAAAAAGGGATATTCAAAAGAGATGTCGTCATCGCTACCTTAGGAGAAAACTACTGGAGAGTTCAGGGCTGGCCCACCAAAAGCAACTCTGGCTGGCTTGGGAAATGCTGACAACAGATGGATTGATCTTGAAGCTATAATGTAAAACTCAGCCTTGTTCAGAAGATTTTTATTATCTTCTTCCTCTCCCAATGAACAAAAGATGGGATGTAAAATTAATTTGGGGTATAAAAATAGGTTTTAATTAAGAATGTTAATAAGTTTATTAATAAAAAAGTTTATTCCTTAAGTCAAACTTTTGGTTACTCCTGAAGTATGTAAAGAATGAAGAGGTGAGCGGTAGCAAGATGTGCTTGAAAGAGCTCAGATTGAAGATTTTTTTGAGTCCACAATCAGCTGAATCCGACAGATGTTTTCTCAATTCTTTAAAATGCAAATAATACTTAGAACTAGAGGAGTGTTGTGAGACATCAATAATAGATGTAACAGTACTTGATAAGCAGCAGTAAAGTGATGAGTTTTTAATGTCTAAATTAAAGAATTTTCTAAAACTTAAGTTAAAATATATACTATGGTACAAAGTATTTACGATGAAAGTGAAAATGCTAACCATATATAAATTAAAATCAACATTTTAAGATATGCTCCTGGTTTCTAACTGGTATAGCTTTTCTGATAAAAAGAATTATTTCAAACTCTTTCTAGTAGAGTATTGATTTCTATAATTTAATTCTTCCTAAATTTGCTGTTTAAGAAATCGTCTACAATGAAGCAGTAAACTGGCAGCAGAGCAAATAAGCAGGAATAATTTTCTGTTGTGAGGCAGCGTCCTGTATGTCCAGTTCTCAATCACCCAAATACTAACTTCACAAGTAAATAAACGGGTATGGATCCCAACAAAAATAAATGTGATGATAAAATTTCTCTGGCATCTCACCCACCCCCGAGGAACACTTTTCAAAACTATTGTCTCCTACAGGGGAAAACTCACGCAAACTCAGATCCCCACAACACAAGGAATGCGACCAGGTGTGAGGTTCGCGCAAGGAGCCCTCGTGGCCCTGTGGGCTAGCTGTCCGGCTGCCAACCACAAGGTCAACGATCATGAGGATTTCTCCTCCCTGAGAGATTTAGTCACAGAAACCATAGATGGGGTGGAAATGAATCAGAACTGACTGAGGGTATTTGGTTAGGTTAGCAGATGTTGAAGCTAAAATTAGGCAGGAAAAACCATTTTCTTACATTCCTACATGATCCCATTGCGAGAATGAAAACAAATACACATAGACTTCTGAAGTCGCTGACAGCAAGAATGAAATGGGCAGGGGGTACAGAGGAGGCCAGTGTCAGAGGCCTTCCGGCGCCACCATTATGGAAACCAAAGGACAGTCTGAGTCAGGGTATCCCGAGGAAATCATCAGTTTCTTCAGTTTCTCCTCGATAAATCGCTTTGCAAAGTATTCCAATTCTCATTTAACCCACTTTTAAAAGTAGTACCAATTTCCGTCCACCTAGAGATTTTCACTTCATTAAGTCTGAGCAGCAAGGGGCTCGAGCACAGGCCTGGTGAGGAGGGTGCAGACCGGGCAGCGCTTCATTCTGCTGCACACAGGGCCACGCTGAGTCAGAACCGACTAGACAGCACCTAACGATAACAGCAACACCAAATTCCAAAGCATTCACAACCCAAACCCAACGTCTCTTAGATGATGAACAGCTAAGGTGCTTCCAATACCTTTGTAACCAATATAGTCCAGAGGACTCTGAGGCTCATTCATTGGTCAGTTTTCACAAGCACAGGAGGCAAAAAGCAAAGACTATCCATGGCCAATCAAGTGTACCTCAGCCCTCAAAGCGCACTTCGGCTTTTTGAAAGTTCACAGAAATGTTTTGTAGCAGATTTGCCCAATGTAGAATTTTGTTTCATTTCTTGACTGCTGTTTTCATCGGCATTGATAGTGGATCCAAGACAATTTCAATATTTTCTCCATTTATCATAATGTTGCTTATTGGTCCCGTTATGAAAATTTGGGGTTTTTTTTTAATGGAGGGTGTTTTAAACATTGAAATCCTTACTGCAGGTTTTAGTTTTTGATCTTCACCAACAGATGCTCCAAAACCTCTTCACTTTTAATAAGCAGGGGGTAGTGCCTGCATATCACACGAGGTTAATGAAGCGTCCTCCAGTACAGAGGCCACTTTCCTCATGTAGTCCAGCTTCTCGGCTTATTTGATCATATGGCTGAATAAACGCAGGGAAAGGACACAACTCTGAGACACACCTGCCCTCATTTTCATCATACAGTGTCACCTTGTTCTGTTCAAAGGAGTGCCTCCCAATCTAGGCAGTTTCTGTCTGAGTGCAACTGAGTGCTCAAATTCCAGTTCTTCGCAATGTGGTCCAGGGTGGAATGCCGTATTATTGTTAGAGTACGGTTCTAACCCATAGCAACCCTGTGCACAACAGCATCAACACTGTACCATCATCACAACTGTTCTCAAGATTGAGACCATTGTTGCAGCCACTGTATCAATCCACCTCCTTCGCCTGGCTGCCCTTCGACTTTTCCAAGCATGATGTGTTGGGGAAAAGTTTTTCCCAGTCAGGAGAAGACAAAGATCTCACTCCTATCGCTGCTACTTAACATATTACTGGAAGGTCTAGTCAGAGCAATTATGGAAGAAAAAGAAACAAAAGGCACTCAAAGTGAAAAGAAAGATGTAAAATTCACTCTATTCAGATATAGCCTAACCCTATACACAGAAACTATTACAGTTAGTAAATGAATTTAAAAGTTGCACAAGAGGCCATCTAGCTCAGAAGCAACAAAGCCCACATGGAAGAAGCACACCAGCCTGTGTGATCGAGTGGTCCTGAAGGGATCAGTTATCAGGCATCAAAGAACAAAAATCATAACATTGGCTGCACACCTCCATGATGCGATCGCCGAGGAGAAGCGGGTGCATAAGCAAATGTGGCGAAGAAAGCTGATGGTGCCCGGCTATCAAAAGATATAGTGTCTGGGGTCTTAAAGGCTTGAAGGTAAACAAGCGGCCATCTAGCTCAGAAGCAACAAAGCCCACATGGAAGAAGCACACCAGCCTGTGTGATCACGAGATGCCAAAGGGATCAGGGATAAGGCATCATCAAAAAAAAATCTCACCATAGTGAATTTAGGGGGGGAAGTGCAGAGTGGAGACCCAAAGCCCATTTGTCGGCCACTGGAGAAAGGGGTCTAGGGGAGGAGATGAGTCAGTCAGGGTGCGATGTAGCACCGATGAAGAATACAGCTTCCCCCCAGACCCTGGATGCTTCCTCCCGCCAACTACCATGATCCGAATTCTACCTTGAAAGACTGGATAGAGCAGAGGTTGTACACTGGTACATATAGGAGCTGGAGACACAGGGAATCCAGGGTGGGTGATACCTTCAAGACCAGGGTGTGGGGGGGGGCGATACTAGGAGAGTAGAGCGTGAGTGGGTTGGAAAGGGGGAACTGATTACAAGGATCCACATGTGACCTCCTCCCTGGGGGACGGACAACAGAGAAGGGGGTGAAGGGAGACGCCAGATAGGGCAAGATATGACAAAATAATAATCTATAAATTATCAAGGGCACATGAGGGAGGGAGGAGCGGGGAGGGAGGGGGGAAAAGAGGACCTGATGCAAAGGGCTTAAGTGGAGAGCAAATGCTTTGAAAATGATTAGGGCAAAGAATGTACAGATGTGCTTTATACAATTGATGTATGTATATGTGTGGATTGTGATGAGTTGTATGAGCCCCTAATAAAATGTTTTAAAAAAAAGTTGCAAGTATAAAATCAATACCAAAAGTCAGTTATGTTCTATATATCAGCAATGAAGAAACTGAAAAGGAAATTAAGAAAACATTTCATTCATAATTACATTTAAAATAATTAACTAGTCATAATTTACACAAGAAGGTGAAAGATTTGTACAAAGAAAACAGCAAAGCAACGTTCAATGAAATTTGAATAGATCTAAGTTAAGTGTAAAGACATCCTATGCTCATGGTTTGGATGATACATTGTCAAAATGTCCATGTTGCACAAAGCAATCTACAGGTTCAGTATCTCTAACAAGACTCCAGTGCCCTTTCTGAGGAAATGGAAAAGCTGACCCCCACCCACAAACTGATATGGTACTATACAGAAAACCGAGTTTGCTGAAGCGGACTCCATTCTGACTCACAGGACTCTACAGGACAGGGGCTTTCCAAAGCTACAAATGTGTAGAGGAGCAGACCGACAAATCTTTCTCCTCCCGAGTGGCTGGTTGGTCCGAACCCCAACTTTTGGACAGCAGCTGGTCGTTTCACCACTGTATCGTTTGTCAGAGCTCTGCTGGTGAAGCACCGAGGATGGTAACAAATTTGGAGCCACACTGTGGTAACTGCTGCACAACTTGGTGAATGTTGCTAACGTCACTTAATTGTTAGCTTAAGACCATTTGTTACATGTATTTCACAACCAAAATCTTATAAGACACAAAATCCATATGGTGTTTTAAGGGTCTCCAAAGAGCCAAAACAAAAAGAACAACATAGGAAGGCTCACATTTTCAGATTTCAAAATGTATTATAAAAAAAGAAAAGGCAAAAAATAAAAATTTAACAAAAAAGAGAAATCAAATCAATACAGTATCAATATAAAAATATAACACACAGACTATTAGACTAAAATTGGGAGTGCGGAGATAAACCCATAAATCTATGGTCAACTGACATCAGCCAAAGCAAAGTCTCCTCAATAAAGGGTGCTGGTCAACATCTTAAAGAATGGAGATGAGTCCAGACCTCATAGTACAGGGGAAAATGAGCTACACCTGGATAAGTCAATGACACTTAAGGACACAAACCCTTAAAAGAAAAGTTGTTTTGACAATGGATTCTTAGCTATGGCATATAGTTCTGATATGCCAAGAAGACTCTTAAGCATTTTAGTGAAAATGACAAGTATAATAGCAAGATCTCAGGCTTCCACCAGTGGGCAGATTTAAATGAAGTATTTCACTTCGATGTAAGGGGAAAAAAAGAATGCTATTTAGAAGATAAACTTTTCCCCAAGAGGCTAAATTCAAAAGGACAGACACACTTAACATGTCCCCACTGAGCACACACCTGTCACTTCTAGCGAAGGAGAGAGAGCTAGAAGCAAGGCACAGGGAAGCTGCAAGAAAGAGGAGGAAGAGCAGAAGCTAACGAAACCTGCAAGGCCTAAAATACTGCAGCAGACCACCTTTTCCTGCGGGGTCCCCTTGTAAAGCGGGGAGGGTGCTACACAAATCAAGGTAATGTCAGTGAGCTGAAATCAATGAATATGTTTAAAATATTTAAATTTCACTTTCTAAAACTTGTGCTTTCAACTTTTCATTAATTCAATTCAGCAAGCTCTGTGGTAACGTTGGTAGTAATATGCACGAACATCTGTGCACTGGCTAAAAGAAGTAAATGCTTTTAAAGATTTAAGAGAAAATAGTTAACAAATACTTATGAAACAAAAAAGAGGGCAAAACCAACTGTACGAAATTCTTCCTACTGTACACTGATAAACACATAGAGGAATGGAACAGAAAGTAAAGACCCAGAAATAAATCCCTATGTCTCTGGGTCAAAGTTCATCAAATGGAAAAGAGAAAATCTAACAAATGGTGTTCACAAAAATGGATATGCATTTTCAGAAAAATAAAACAAGATCCATTCATCCCACACAATGCAAAATTAACCTGAAATAAATAGGATTCTAAATGTAAAATCTAAAGCTATACAGAAGATAAAACTAGGTACACCAACAGGGGCCGTAGAACATAGCAGACAGAACACTACATAGCGTACGCAGCTGGTAATATAGCTAGCAATGCACCAGCAGAAGATAAATCAGATACCTAGGATCCCCTAAAATGAAACAGCTACGCTAAGTGCCAATCAAAAGACTTCACTAAAATATTTAAAAGATACCCACAGAGTGGGAGAAAATTTTGGTTATATCATATCTAACAAACCTCCATCCCAGTATCTATCCCCACGGACATAGAACTTGTCTGCTTCTAGAACTGGGCTACCCATTGTCTAAATATATACATATATCTTTAGGCATATATATTTATAGATGTACTTATTTCATTTCACTGGTTTGCATTTCTAAAGAACCAGCCTAATACAAATGGCAATGAGCAACAACAAATACTGGCACGTCTGAGAACTGCTGGTGGGATCGTAGACAGGTACAACCAGAGGAAAAACAGTGGCAGTAATCCCTTAACGAGTCAGAAATAGAAATTACATACAATTGAGGAATCTCACTCCTAAGTTTACCACAGGGCTTCAAAAACTTCATAGAAAAATTGCCTTTTATGTTATTATCTCTGCAGGTCTGTCTAAATAAGATAGGCTGGATGAACAATCTGGAGGAAAAAACAATGGGACCGACAGTTCTGGGGGGACATGGGAGAGGGGGAGGTAGGGGGAAAGGAAGTGGTGTTAACAAACCCAGGAACAAGGGAACAACAAGTGATCCAAATTGGTGGTGAGGTGGGTGTGGGAGGCCTGGGAGGGCATGATCAAGGGTAATGTAACCAAGAGGAATTACCGAAACTCAAATGAAGACTGAGCATGATAGTGGGACAAGTGGAAAGTCAAAGGAAATAAGAGGAAAGAGCTAGGAGGCAAAGGGCATTTATAGAGGTCTAAATAAAGGCATGTACATATGCAAATATATTTATATGAGGATGTGGAAATAGATCTATGTGCCTATATTTATAGGCTTAGTATTAAGGTAGCAGAAAAACATTGAGCCTCCACTCAAGTACACCCTCAATGCAAGAATACTTTCTTCTATTAAATTGGCATTCTATGATGCTCACCTTCCTGACACAACTGCTGAAGATAAACTGCTGAATAAGCAAATGTGGTGAAGAAAGCTGATGGTCCCCAGCTATCAAAAGATATAGTGTCTGAGGTCTTAAAAGCTTGAGGGTAAACAAGCGGCCATCTAGCTCAGAAGCAACAAAACCCACATGGAAGAACACACCAGCCTGTGTGATCACGAGGTGCCAAAGGGATCAGTTATCAGGCATCAAAGAACAAAAAATCATATCATTGGGTGCACACCTCCATGATACAATCGCTGAAGACAAATAGGTGCAAAAGCAAATGTGGCGAAGAACGCTGATGGTTCCCGATAATCAAAAGAGATAGTGTCTGGGATCTTAAAGGCTGGAAGGTGAACAAGCGGCCATCTAGCTCAGAAGCAACAAAACCCACATGGAAGAAGCACACCAGCCTTTGCGAGCATAAGGTATTGAAGGGATCAGGTATAAGGCATTATCAGAACAAAAAAATCTTACCATAGTGAATGGGGGAGGGGGGGAGTGCGGAATGGAGACTCAAAGCCCATTTGTAGGCCACTGGAGATCCCCTTCCAGAGGGGTCTCAGGGAGGAAATGAGCCAGACAGGGTGCGATGTCGCACCGATGAAAAAATACAACTTTCCTCTAGTTCCTAAATGCTTCCCCCAACCCCAACCAAGTATCAGGATCTGAATTCTACCTTGCAAGTCTGGCTAGACCAGAGGATGTACACTGGTGCAGATAGGAACTGGAAACATAGGCAATCCCACACAGATGATCCCTTCAGGACCAGTGGTGTGAGTGGCGATACTGGGAGGGTAGAGGGAAAGTGAGTTGGAAAGAGGGAACCAATTACATGGATCTACATGTGACCTCCTCCCAGGGGGACGGACAACATAAAAGTGGGTGAAGGGAGACGTCAGACAGGGCAAGATATGACAAAATACTAATTTATAAATTATCAAGGGCTCATGAGGGAGGGGGGAGCGGGGAGAGAGGGGAAAAATGAGGACCTGATGCCAGGGGCTTAAGTGGAGAGCAAATGTTTTGAAAATGATGAGGGCAACGAATGTACAGATGTGCTTTACACAACTGATGTATGTAAGGATTGTGGTAAGAGTTGTATGAGCCCCTAATAAAACGATAAAAAAAAGAAAAATTGCCTTTTCCGGTATCTTTAATTCCATTTTTCACAAATCAAAAAGATGGAAACAACCTAAAAGCCCATCAAAAGATGAATGGATAAGCTACTGTACATGCACACAACAGAATACTATGCAGAAATAAAGAACGATGGCAAATTTGCTAAACATCTCACAACATGGATGAATATGGTGAACATTATGCTGACTGAACTCTTAAAAGGACAAATACTGAATAAGACCACTATTATAAAAGCCAAGGACAGGCTATTGAAAGAAACAGCCTTTGATAGTAACTAGGGTAGGGTGGGAAAGGGGGAGAAGCACAAACTAGACAACAAACAAGAGCTAATTCTGGTGAAGGGAAAAGCAATACACCCCTTGGGGGAAGTCAGCACAATGTGACGAGGCAAAGGAAGACACTGAGAAGTGCAAAGAATGAAGAGCAGCAAGAATAACTAATCATTTCCCATAGTTATATGTGTTAATACCACACATAGGCTAAATATGGGAGGGAGGTCCCACAACATACAGGTATGGTGGTGATCATTTCTACATACAATTTTATGAATGCCCATGTATCTATATAATAGAGTTTGTAGAGGGCGGGCGAAATTACAGAAAATACTTTGATATCAGTACTAAACCACTGGACCATCGGCTAAGGGCCATAACCTTGGGGGACATCTGGTCAATTGGCAAAATAAAGTTCATAAATATAATATTCTATATCCTAATTCACTGAGTAGCATCTCTGTTCTGAAACACTTGTGAGTAGTCCTCTAAGAAAAAACGTTTCTTATAAAAGCAAAAAGCCACATTCACTGCCATCGAGTCAGTGCTGACTCACAGTGATCGTATAGGGCAGGGGTGTCAAACTGGAGGCCCGCGGGCCACATGCATCCCCCAAGGTAATTTTTTGAGGCCCACCAGGCTCTGAAATAAAAACAGAAAAAATTGTTGTGAAGAAAATAGAGCTTAGGGGAGATCAAGGCAATACCACACACACAATTCCCTTGTTAATCCTTTACTGAAGATGAGTAGACACGTGGCCCAGTGCCTTCCCTGGGGGCCTGTGGACGTGGATAAACGCGCTGACTCAGTTCCAGTGACGTTCGGAAGTGGTATGTGTGCCACTCAGTGTCACGGAATGTAAGCAGAGCCCAATAGTGACAAGGTTAAGAACACTCCGGGTTATGCTGTTATGAGTCACACCTAGCGGCAGCGCTCGTTCACAGTTTTAGAGGGAAGCCATTATGATTGTGCATCACGTTTGTCAGCTGTCCAACATTTTGTGCTTTTATTAGCTACTTTGTTATATTTTCCGGTCACAAAATAAGAGGTAAGTGAAAACTAGTTGGAGGAAAGCGCTAGCAAGTTTTGGGTAAAAAAGAACAATTTTAGTTTTATAAACACATTAAATAAAATAAATGTTTAAATAAAAGCAATTACATAGTGTTTTAATTATCCTATCCATATTCCTGAATCCTCACTTCAAAATATGAATTTAACAAAACTTGTAAATGTGATGTGGCCCGCGTGAATCTTGCCTGTTGCACCCAATGGCCGCGTTTTGCCTGAGTTCGACACCCCTGGTACAGGACATGGTGAAACAGCTCCTGTGAGTTTCCCAGACTGTAACTCTTTCTGGGAGCAGAAAGTCGTCTTTGTCCAGCAGAGCATCTGGTGGTTTTGAACTCTGACCAATGCGTAACATAGCATAGGAAAACAAAGAAAAACAAAAACTCAAGGAAGCAGTGAGTCTGAAGGGCTAATGGCACATGAACCACAGTCACTTCTCACCCAGGACAAGAAACATTAAATGTTTTTGGCAAGATCAAGCGTATTAGGTAGAAGCAACTAGATTAAATGTTTCCCAAAGAAAATGATACCACCCCCTGGCGGGCACTGGAACTACAGGGGGTGGGGGGACCAGGGGACGGCGCACAGCAAAGGCAGATCCAAAAGAATTCCCTACCATCGAGTCAATGCCAGACTCACAGTGAACCAACCTATAGGGCAGAGGAGAAATGCAACTGGGAGCTCCAGCACTGTTACTGTGTGTGTGTGTGTGTGTGTGTGTGTGTGTGTGTGTTTCAGTTGATTGCGTGAAGGAGTTTCACTAGTCCACGTTAAAAGGGGATCCCAAAGCTTACATCATACAAGCTGTGAGGTTTTACACTTAGGACAAGGGACAGAAGGAAATTTTCTACTCATTGCAAGGAAAAACCCTCAGTTAAGCTTCCGTGAGGCACAAGCACTTAAAACGCATGAACCTTCAGCTGGGTGAAGGTCCCAAGCCAGTCCAGTCTCTACAAGGAACTGGCCCATGTGCCTGCGCTGGTCACCCAGTCGCCGAATCGCTTCTCCGTATTCTACATGCTCAGTCAGCATGTCACTGCAGGCAGTTCTCCTTCAGCGCCTTCCCTGCGCTCCCCACAGTGACTGGGCCGTAAGTCTTTACAGCAGTAGAAAGCCCCATCTTTCTCCCTCCGAGCGGCTGGTGGTTTTGAACTGCTGACTTTGTAGATCGCAGCCCAACACTATGCCACCAAGGCTATACTTTATCCCGGATGATGGGGGCACTGAGTAATGTTTTTGTTCTTGTTTTGTTTTTCTGAAAAAGGAGGCAGTAGACCAAATGAGTTAGGTGGCCTCTGGTCTAGCGCAGGGGTCAGCAAACTTTTGAGAAGAGTCAATCCTGTCCCTCACACCAATGTAAAAATTATTCGATAGCCACACCACACATATTTTTACAAATAAATGAAATCAGCACTATCTGAATACTATCCTTTAATTTCTTTCCATTTTACTTCAGGGCCACACATGTGTCAGCCACACCCTGGGCTAGAGGAACCCCTGCACGATCTATCTGTTCCTCAGAGAAATCAAGTAGCCAAGGCCAAAAGGACCTGAGAAATGGAAACGGAAACCGGGCGATTGCAACCCACGTCCCAGAGAACTCTGTACATGAATGACTAACTCGAGAAATGAATCTGCTATGCAAACCTTCATTTGCAGAATGATAGAAATATTTTTTTAAATAACGATGCTCTTGTTCTACTTAGCCTGCCTAAAACAGAGACAACAGTCTCTAAAACATGGACATACAGGAAATGAGATCGTTGAGAAGGCAAACCTTTGAGTCTTGTTGCCTTTGATCTATCGTAAGACTCAGTTTCCCACACGACTAGGCTTAAAGTCATTTTCCTCCTGCGGGTCAATAAATCAGGAGTCTACACCAGCAGTCAACTGGCCACATCTCTGAGTAAGACGTGGATGTGGCCTTTATTCTTTCTTTCACAGAGGGCCGATGGATTTTCTTTGGCTTCGCTCCTCTGATAACCAAGATGAGCGGCTCCGCACTCTAGTCTTCACTGCCTCATTGGACCAAAGAACACATACCTCAGGCCCAAGAAAAACCAAAGAAACAACTTCAGAAGAGCAGAGGCCAAAAAAAAACAAAACCCAAGTATGTTCTTAACTTCTCATTTACTCCCTCCTCTGACTAACTATTGCCACCCCACAGCCACCATTACCATAAAGCCATACAACTCTCAAAAGACTTAAAACAACTGCTTTAGATTTCCCTTAATGCAGCAAGCAATAGCTTGTAAAAGGATGCAAACCAGCTGCAACATTTGACAGACAGTGCTAAATACCAGGGAATTCCTACCAACCATTTTACTTTAAGAGGCGCTTTGATGTTGACTATCTTTCATGTCCCTCTTTCATGGCACATTAATAAAGAAAATGGAGTTGAAGTAAATCAAGTCCCAAGGTCACATCTAGAATTACAGCACTGTAGGTACCTGATGAAATGCGGATTAATGCTGCATGAGCAGTGAATAAATAAAAGCACCTCTACCCACCAACCAGGCAAGTTTTACAAGTGGTTCTGAACTTTATTCTGCAACTAGACCTGAGACATTTTTAATCCCTCATCTCTCTGAAACCTAATTATCATAATGTGAACCCAAATGTTAGGGTCCCTTCAAAATCCAAGTGCTACGAAGCAGAAAAGTAATGGGAATTAAGCTGGGTGTAACCTTAGAAATGCACGGACGTAGAGAACTTGAAAGTGCTATTTCAGTAAGTTGGAAGAGCACAAGACAAAGATTTAGCCACATAAAACACACTGCAGTCAAATGGAATATCTCTTTCCTCCCCTAAAGTACATATAAAACATAATCACTGCCATTTTCAAATACCAAATTTTGGCTCTTGAATCTCCAAATACTATACATTCGTATGAAGAGGATCTCAGCAAAAATAACTCTACTGATGTTATTGTTCTAATGCACCTACAATGACAAACCAGCCCCAACGATCTGCCCAACCGAAACCGTTGTAATAATGTTTTGATATTAAAAGTTAGCTGTTTTCCAATGAATTCTTTTTTTCCTTTTTTAAGTCTTGGCTCATGGCGAGGGGAAAGAGCAAGTTGGTTGGAGGCAAGGAAAAGAGGAAAATATGAATGACAGTAGGCAAGAGTTCTCAATCTCAAGCTAAACCTTAATTTGTTGATGATGCACCCCTATCCTTTAAAATCTAATTTACTGTAGGAGCTACATTACTACTTGAAATAAATCCATTCATCTTGCTACTATGATTTCTACAATGCAGAATTATGGATAAATTAAGAAAGCACTATATATAGAAGTGGTTAATAAAAGCTACAACCCTATAATACGGTTCATAATTTCATTAAATACACCATTTATAAAAAGGTCAATATATTTATAAGCATTAGAATCTTGTTGGTGGTGGTGTTGCTGTTTTCCTACTCAACGAATGTCTCTATGGCAGAAAACACTGTTTTTTCTGATGTATGTAGTTTAAGAGGTAATAGGGCCGTCTAGATGGAAAATAGAATTCCATTTTCAAGCTGACAGTACAATGTCAGTTTGGAAGAGCTAGGAGGTTAAGTCTGCACCTACACTACTAAGGTGAAATGAGAAAAAAATGGGAAACAATTGATCAAAGTAAGCTCTTTGTTCCTTTCATTTCCAAAGGTTATCAAAAAACACTAAAAAAAACCCAAAACAAGTTCCCCAAATGTTAATGCTGAACATACGGTTGTTTAATTTACATTTTAAGTTCTGTTAAAGCAAATACACTTGTCTAACTAGAACATCTGTTTTAGTTACAATACATTGTATCACTGGCAAGAACTTATAATAAAACGAACAAAAACAATCAAGAATCTTTATTGGATCTGGCAACAAAAGCAGATTTGTAACCAAAAACCTTAAGAGGAGAAATGACCATCCCTGGGCTCCTGGCCAGTTCTAATCTAAAGTCAATAAACAAAGATCTGCTCAAGGGGCTAGAGTTAGTGTGTGTGTGTGGGTGGGGGGGTAGTTTCTGAAGTTATTTAAATTGCAGTGAGGAACACAAAAGCACATGGATAACAAAACCGGAAAAACATTTTATTCTGATGAAAAACTGTCAAACTGAACCCAACTGTATTTCAAACTCACACACAAATACACACCTCTATCATTAATTTCTTATGATTTGATTCCCAATATATGTCACTAACTAAAATGGTTTCTTTAAGCACATATACATACATCAATAATGGTTGTAAAACATGAAAAGTAGAATCACTGGCACTGAATTATACATGTAGAAGTTGGTGAACTGGAGAACGTTTTGGTGTGAATAAGAACAGGTAACGGCGCCCCCCCCCCCAAAAAAAAAACACCGGAATTTACCAATATCACACCAAGCTACTTATTTATTTATTTAGTTAGTTAGTTTGCAAAAAAACCTTATCACCTTCAAAGTACTTTCTATTACCCTTAATACTTTTGTCAAATCTGATTCCATTCTTGGAAACATTTTTCCAAACTTGGCTGTCTGGCTGGCTGCCAGCACTTCCCTCACCTCTTCTACTGCGTCCTATCAGTTTCACGCTCCTCTTCATTCGCAGGAACAAAAAGAAGTTGCAAGGTCAGGTGATAAGGTGCACGGGGGCAAGAGAAGCATGCTGTTTGGGGCCCAAAGTGGCGCGCTGCGGTGCCTGTGTGAGCAGATGCACTGTCGTGGTGGCAAGACCAGCCCCGTCTGCCACAAATCAGACCTCTTTGGGTCCTACACTGTTAAGCAATCTTTCCAGATCCTCTAAATATGAGGCTTGGTTAATAGTCTGACTTGATAGAATGAACCCCAAATGCATATTTGGAGTCGACATTTTTCCTGCCCAGCGCAATTCCTTTTATTTATTGATTTTTTGGGTTAGCCGCTTGCATTTTTCCCGCAAATGAAAAAACTAATTTACAAATTAACAATGAGTACAAGGAAGAAGAAAATGCTCTCAAAATGACTGTGGTGATGATTATGCAAATCTTGATATTACTGAACTATTAAATTGCTTGATATGTGAATGAAGTGCCAATAAAACTGTTAAAATATATACATACATATGCAATTACGAGGACTTAAAGTTTTTAAATGGAAACAGTGAATTAAAAGAAAATAGAACTTTTGTACAAACTTTTAAAACTACACACAAACACACACCAAGGTGAGTCAAAAAGTATTGCTACAAAATATCACAGAGACTTTTAATATAAAATTATAGCTATTACTTATCCACATATCCTCCCATCTAGGTCACAAAGGGTCATTTTCATCTCTTCACCCTTTCCCAAAGAATGCACTCTTCAATTTATACTATGTCATCTTTTCGGTATGCAAGGAGCAGTCTTGCAGGGGGAATTCTGGCCTGTATCGTGAATGGGGTGAGGCTTCCGACAGACATTCTCCTAGGACGGCCCTCGCTCGCAATGAGCGACGGATGATGAAAACACGCTCAGTGCTTTCCTGGCCTTTCTCTCACAAAAGCAGCTCTCAGTTATCTTACAGCCTCTCCCTCATACGGCTCCTCCTGTGATCTTCAAGAACGGCCATCGAGAGGGCCATTCTGGGGTCCCAAGCCACAGGCACCTTTACCTCCTGACCGTGTAGTCCTGGAATGAACTGCACACCGTGCTTGCTACTGCCACCCCTCATGTCAAACGCTCACCCAGGCCACGATGCTCCCGAGATTGAAGACGCTCAACCACAGGCACCTAGCGACTGCTGCATGGATCGTCGTGCTACAGTCTCTTCCCACTAATCTGGAACTCAGTCCCAGTTTCCTAATTCATCAAGGTTGAGTCTTTCCTCTCTTGGATCATCTTTGAGGTCTTCCTGACCTTTCTTCAGGATCCTTAGTGGTCCAGTGGTGTAGTAGTTAGATAATTTCATGTTAACTAGACACTCCTGGCTAGGAGTAGAGTCAAGTCTGCCAAGCAAGTCGCAGTCTGATGACGCCTTGATAGTATAAGAGTATGAGGCACTGAGAACTGTCCCGCTCACGTGACACCTTCTAGCGTGCTGGGACTCTGCCATTAACCCTGAGAGCCACTGGAGCCCTGCCACATTTCCATCAGCCCTGAGCCAAATGACTGCACCCACCAGCCTGTGATCTTCCTGCACTCCCCATCACTGCATGTGGCTCTGTGAGTCTGATGAACGACTTACAGATTAATATTGGACTTACAGAGCTGAGTTGGACCAGGCTGGGATGTTTTCTTAATATATATGGTGCTGTATATGCTCGACCCAAATATTGGCCGAGACACCTAATTTTAAACACAAAAAAGGCATTAAATGTGCTGAAAAACTCGGTTTATACACAAGCACATATGGTAACTACTTCTTGATATAGCACTCTTTCTTATACATATATGAGTGTCACTAGATCCCAAGTTTAATGCTCATATACAGATTGGTGGGGCCCTCTAGATCACTGGTTCTCAACCCTTTGGGGGTCCAACAACCCTTTCACAGGGGTCACTTAAGACCATCGGAAAACACATATTTCTGATGGCCTTAGGAAATGAGACACCGCTCCTCTATCCGTCTCCAGGCGGGTCCGCCCACATGCAGACTGTTGCCCACCCTACACCATGCTTCAAGACAAATTTTCATTTATTTGTCATTAGAAATAAATATTTCACAATATATAATTATATATTGTTTTTGTGATTAATCACTATGTTTTAATGATGTTCAATTTGTAACAATGAAAATACATCCTGCATATTAGATATTTACGTGACGATTCATCACAGTAGCAGAATGACAGTGATGAAGTAGCATCGAAATTATTCTACGGTTGGGGTCCCCATCACATGAGGAGCTGCAGGAAAGGGTTGCGGCCTGAGGAAGGTTGGGAACCACTGCTCTAGGTTATGGCCCTTCATCACCCTTCAGGTCTGGAACGGAACTCACTCCTGTGGCTCAATTTTCAGCCAAACAACAGGTAGGCAAATCTCCAAGGGGAACAACTACACTAGTGAGGCAAGCATCTATCAGAATAACCAACCATTTGAGATCCAAATGTCAGCATTGAGCCAAGGACAAGTTCACAATGGTTAGAGGAGGAAAAGTGGCAACAGGCAGCTCGGGGCAGAAGTGGGTAAGTGGGGGTTCACTAAGAGGATGGCAGTAGGTAGACCCAGTGCATATACATTCTTGAATGTAAACCTGATGATCTCCCTATAATTCTTCAGGCAAGTCACAAAAAAGGTTAAAAACAAACAAGAACAAAAAGACACGTGTACTCAATACTCCAAAATAGGTGGAACCTAGGTCAAAATACAAATGGAGAGATGACCAAGTTCTCTTCCAATCACCTTGTTTACCTTATTTAAGTTACAGGCCCGTTTCTTTCTACCAATGCTTAGTGTAACTTTCTTACCCAAACATCCATTCTTTCTCACAGAGCAAAAGAGGAATGGAGAGATTTTAATTACAGACCATGGATTAATATTATAGCATCACCCAAAAGTAGAAGAATCCCTTTTCTCACTCACTTTTGTCTTCATCATTAAAAGCCCTGAAGCCATACTTGGTGGGAAGCTGGTAGCCGTTTTTTACATAAACAATGCACACTTTACAGAGATGTTTGGCCAAATGGTCCCTCCCCTAAAGGTATTTTTTTAAGCCTGCTACTCTGTATTTTTACATGTTGCTGTAAAACAAAAGTAGCATAGCATGCTTACCACAATACTTTGTGAGGATGAGATGGATGGTTGGCGAAAACTGTCTAATAAGCAACACTGGAGACATGCAGGCCTTGAGCTCTATACTCCCTACACGGTTTTCGACAAATCACTACTACCCTCTTACATACATCCTCTGGTTGTTTACACTTTTCTTCATCTATATACTGTTGTTGTTGTTGTTGTTAGCGGCTGTCATTGTTGTTTTCAACTGTTGTGTCCCTCCATGCACAAGAGGAGAGTGCTCTGGCTTGTTTCTACTTTTGCAAAGACCACCAGGCCTTTCTTCCTACTTACTCTAGAAGCTCCACTGTAACCTGCTAAGCATCACAGCAACAGACAATCCGCCACTGATCAGACAATTGGTGGCTGTGCTTGAGGTACAAAATCAGCACTTGAGAGAAAATGCCCAGTAAACAGAAGCTGATTTACTTTGTGGTCCTAATCTTTTTCTGGTGATAAGCCACCGGAAGTCACTGCGCTGTATTCAGAACATGATTGATACTTCTATATAAAATTTAATATACTTAAATCTATAAGAAAAAAACAGATATTAGGCATAAGTAGATAACACAAAATTAAGAAAAATTAGCATAAAATCAAAATTGTTCCAAACTGGTCTGACATAACCTTTCTTACGTAATACAACTCAAAACTTTCTAAAAAATGATACACATTCTTGATAAAAATTTTTAAATGATTTCCTAAAATACTTAAATAGGTGCAAAACTTTTCCGGGCAAGTCAGCCACTCACCCACCCAGTCACTTTCACCAAGTAACTCTGTGTGTTTGCTTCCTAATGTAAACGCCTACACTGGATTCTTACAGAATGCTGCCGCGAAAAATGCTTCTCCAAACTCATCTTCAAGCAGAATCCCCCGGGGAAAGAGGAGGCTTTCTATTTGGGTCACTGAGAGTTGGCAGCACCTCTATGGTAGTGAGTTTGCTATTTTTTTATTTTTGAGAAGCTTTTTTTTAACCCTTGCAACAAGTTATAATAAAGCCTTTACAATGTGTTACAAGTGTTTGAAAAGTGCTCTTTTACATGATAAATGGCAATTGAGAAAAGTCTATCTGTTAAATTAACTTTCTTCTTCGAGAATTTGTTAAGAATTCTGCCTTGTGATTTTACTGTTAGAGCACATTAGCAGGATGCATGCATCCCGTGGTGTGCTGTGCGTTGCGAAGCGGTGATTCAGTTTTCCTCCCTTAAGAGGATCAGTTTGGGCTACATTTTCTTGCACTGCCCAACTTTTTACTAGAGACTATAAAATCGTCTTCTCTCATCACGTTGCATTTGCAAAGGTTCAAAACATGGTTTTCATACAGCAATTGTAAACTTTCTAATCATGATTGACAATAAGTACGCTGTGCGTCCCGTTCCAGAACACAATCGACATGCATCTATCTGAAACAAGTGTCCATGAGCAGTACTTAGCCTTACTGTATGAGATGGGCTCGCCTTTTACTTTTCTATTGAATTTTGAGCCAATGCTGGTTAGGAGACACTACAACTACTTCATTTCCCACAATCAGCTGCAACCTGGGATTTGTAAAGCATGGCTCTGGACAGCTCTTGGGTCATAGGAAAGTGAAGATGAGTACGGACATGAAGCTGCGTGTACACATGCGTGAAAACATACATTCGTCATACTTCACGCCACCCTAGGCAGCGTTCTTAAAATCTGTCTCACAAACAGAATTCCTACTGCTCAGAGATAATGAGACTTCCAATACCAGTATCTATCTAAAACTATAACACTTCTTCTCACTCTCTAGCCGCTCACTTTGCTTTCTGTTTTCTGTATAGGATTTGTCACCAACTAGTATCGTATATATAAATTCACATGCTCCTGCTTTTACTACGTTTCTCACCTATAAGAAGTGTTCCAAGAAGTAAGACTATCTTGTTGACTGATTTGAAGCCCAGCACTTGATATTGTGTTGGTGGTACTACGTGCATACAATGGAAGACTTTCATTCTGAGAGAAGTTCCATAGGCTGTTCTGCCAACATAATAATCACCTTCCATGCCCTATAAAATGGGTGTGTGTCCTATGAGCGAGACTATTTCTTTAGGAAGACTGGGGGAATGAGCTGTCATTTCCCCTGCTGCTGCCCCAGCACCTCATAGGAAAGGGTTTTCTCCATCCACCCGAGGGCAAGAGAGGGGCCGCTCTGTGAGCCTGACACACGCTCACAAAGCCCAGGGCCCAGGGTAGCTAGGAGGGACGAATAAGAGAACAAGTATAGGAGAGACGTGAGTGGAAAAGGCAAAGAGCTTCGTGACACTATAGTTCCTCTTTGCGGGACAGCAATGTTGCCTATGCCAAATGGGCTTCCAGGAGGAAGTGTGCAGAGAGCTGCAGACTCACCTCCCAGGCCACAGAAATGGAGAGCGGAGGTTCTCAATGGGGGACATCTCAGAAAACAAAAAGAAAACCTTCAAAAATACCTTGCCCCAAAAGTCAGCAATTGTATTTGGGCTACGCAGAAAGCCCCAATACTGTCCCCGCCCACATTAGATTAGGGTCCTTTCGCCTAATCTCTCTGCTTTGTAGGGTGAAAATGGAAGAGAACTGAAGATGCAGCTGTAGTGAGTTGGAGAGGAAGAGCAGAAAGACCAGGAGGGCGAGAACAAGATGCTCGTAACCCTGGCCCTGCAGACCACTCAGGTGATGTTCTAGTATCACACTAGGCTGGCCTGACCCGGAGTCCTATTTACTGACAGCGCGGTGAAGAAGACGGCACAATTACTGTAGCAGCGCTGGTACAGTGGAGGAGAGAGTGTAGGAAGGCCACCGAGACCTGTACGGGTTTCAGCAAGGGCTAAAAAGAACCATGCACAATAGGAGTGCCAAGCGGAATCTCTAATTGACTGAGCCAATTCTCACTCAGTTACCCCAAAGAACAGGAGAGGACTGCCCCTGTGAGTTTCCCAGAGTACAAGTCTTGCTTTTAGACAGTCCAGAATCTTCTCTTCCTCCCACGCCGCAGCTGAGGGTTTAAAACAATGACCGTGTTGTCAGCAGCCTACGGAGTAAGCACTGTGGCACTAAAACCAACCAAACAAACAAACCAGGCTCAGTCACAGGGACCCTTCTCAGGGTGAGTTTCCAAGACTGTAACTGTGAACGGGAGTAGGAAGCCCCTTCATTCTCCAGATGACAATCTAGTGGTTTCGAACTGCTAACCCTGATGATCCAGCTGAGTGCATCACCACGCCACGACAAGGGCTCTTTGCATGAGGAACAGGGCAAGAAAATAAAGTTTCTTCTCTCACCTTGAGTTTGGCTCATCGGGTTAAAAATTTGTGTATGATAAAAAACATTGGTTAAGGGAATTAAACTGTGCATATAAATAAATGTAATTAAAAAGTAGAAAATATAAGAAAATGTTAACGTGGTAATGAATGATAAGTTTATAAATAATCTTTAGTCTCCTCTTTGTGTTTTTCTGAATCTTAAAAAATCTTACTGGAGAATGTTACAAAAAGGAAACGCATGCTAAACTGCCAAGAAACACAGTCTATGAGGGAACTTCACAGAGTTTCAAGAGTTTATGGGAAAAAAAGAAGTTTATGAAAAATCGCAAAAGATTGCAAAAGATGGTGGCATTTTTCTAGTAACTTCCTGTCACGTGTCCTATTTAGGCTTTCAATGACATTTGCCCCCTAAGGAAGCGAGAGCTAACACGTAATTTTCAATTCAAAAGTGTAATGTGTAATCATTAAAAAGAGTCATGTCCTAATTTTTCCTTATTGTCTGTGTCTTTGGCATCTGAACATAGAGCTTTAAAACAGAAAACCAAGGAGTGAGCTCTCTTCCCCTTAAAGTGGAAGACTACTTGGATCTGAAGAAAATACATTTTATGACAAACTCCAGGTATCATTTTCTACAATGTACCCTTGAGTTGACAAAAATAAATAAATTAGGAAACCTTGATTTTTACGTCTGCCTTTCAGCTTTTTATTCATTTGCTGAAGCAAGCAGACTTTATCTTCTATATTCATTGCCTCAGAAAGTGTCAGAGAACTCGAGGAACAGAAGAAAAAGCCGTAGGTAATTGTTAACAAGAGATTCCCCATTGACCTCGAATATATGACGACGGGCTCTCACAGGGTCAACACTGAGAATAAAGGCAAACCAGAAATAAACTCACTGCGCTTTAGCCCCAGGAGATTACAACGAAAATGGAGTATCTTAAAAAATCTTGCCAGTGGGCATCTCTGATGAGAATATGGAACCATAACCCTGGCTTTTCAGCCTAAATTCGCACTACCTGGGTGGCCAGAAAAAAAGAAATTCATGCTGAGAACTTAATTTAAGTGATCTCCAAATGGCAATGACTCCTCAAGCCTCTTCGGATGCACATGAAAATCTTCTTTGATAGGACAGGCTGGATGAACTATCTGGATGAAAAACAACGGGACCGACAGTTCCGGGGGGACTTGGGGTGGGGGGTAGTGGGGGTAAGGAAGTGGTGTTAACAAACCCAGGGACAAGGGAAAAACATGGGACCCCAAAGGGTAGAGAAGGGGGAGTGGCAGGCCTGATGGGAAATGATCAAGGGTAAGGTTGCTTAGAGAAGAGGTATACTCTAGCCCAGGGGGCGATGAAGCATGGTAGTAAGGCAGGAGGAAGGTCAAGGGAGATGGAGGAAAGAGCTAGGAGTCAAAGGGCATTCATGGAGGTCTAGACAAAGACATGTACATGCATATATATATAGGAGGTTGGGGAAATAGATCTTTGTGTCGATATTTATAGGTCAAGTATTAAGGTGGCGGAAGGACCTTGGGCCTCTACTCAAACACTCCCTCTATGCATGAATACCTTCTTTTATTAAATTGGAACTCTATGATGCTCACTCTCCCGACACAACGGCTGGAGCCAAAGTGTGTGAACAAGTAAATGTGGTGAAGAAAGCTGATGGTGCCCGGCTATCAAAAGAGATAGTGACAGGGGTCTTAAAGGCTTGAAGATAAACAAGCGGCCATCTAGCTCAGAAGCAACAAAGTCCACATGGAAGAACACACCAGCCTGTGTGATCGAGTGGTCCCAAAGGGATCAGTTACCAGGCATCAAAGAACAAAAAATCATATCATTGACTGCACACCTCCATGATAGGATCGCTGAAGACAAATGGGTGCACAAGCAAATGTGGTGAAGAAAGCTGATGGTGCCCGGCTATCAAAAGAGATAGTGTCTGGGGTCTTAAAGGCTTGAAGGTGAACAAGCGGCCATCTCGCTCAGAAACAAATAAGCCCACATGGAAGAAGCACACCGGCCAGTGCGATCACGAGGTGCCCAAGGGACCAGATATAAGGCATCATGCAAAAAAAAAAAAAAAAAAGATATGTGTGTGTATGTATGTGTATATATATGTATGTGTATATATATATTATATTAAATGAAGGGGGAAGTGCAGAGTGGAGACCCAAGGCCCAAGTGTCGGCCAATGGAGATCCCCTCATAGAGGGGCTTAGGAGAGGAGATGGGTTAACTAGGGTATGAGGTAGTATTGATGAAGAACACAGCTTTCCCCCAGATCCTGGATGCTTCCTCCCCCCAACTACCATGATCCGAATTCTACCTTGCAGGGCTGGATAGGACAGAGGCTGTACACTGGTACATATGAGGGTTGGAGGTACAGGGAATCCAGAGTGGATGATACCTTCAGGACCAAGGGCGTGAGAGGCGATGCTGGGAGAGTGGAGGGTGAGTGGGTTGGAAAGGGGGAACTGATTACAAGGATCCACATGTGACCTCTTCCCTGGGAGAGGGACAGCAGAGAAGGGGGGAAGGGAGACCCCGAATAGGGAAATATATGACAAAATAACGAGGTATGAATTACCAAGGGCATATGAGGGAGGGGGGAATGGGGAGGAAGGGGAAAAAAAGAGGACCTGATGCAAGGGGCTTAAGTGGAGAGCAAATGCCTTGAGAATGATTGGGGCAGGGAATGTATGGATGTGCTTTATACAATTGATGTACGTATATGTATGGATTGTGGTAAGAGTTGTTGGAGTCCCTAATAAAATGTAAAAGAAGAAAAGAGAAAAAAAAATGATTAGGGCAAAGACTGTACAGATGTGCTTTATACAATTGATGTATGTATATGTATGAACTGTGTAAAGAATTGTATCAGCCCCAATAAATTGTTTAAAAAAAAAAAAAAAAGAAAAGAGAAAAAAAAGAAGAAAATGATTAGGGCAAAGAATGTACAGATGTGCTTTATACAATTGATGTATGTATATGTATGGACTGTGATAAGAGTTGTATGAGCTCCTAATAAATTGTTTTAAATAAATAAATCCCTCAACTTTATATTGTTGTGCTATTGTTACATACCATCCATCAATTTTGACCCTTAGTAACCTTATGCACAATAAAGCCAAACACTGCCTTTTGCTTTAAAAAAAAAAAAAGAAAGAAAATCTTCTTTGATGCAACTCGCCATCAACCGGCCTCCATGATTCCCCACAGTTGGGCACACAAGGCATGTGCACGAAGAATTAACTCAAAGGAAAAGGAAACAAAGGCCACAGAGCAGAGTCAGTAGTCACAAGAGAGAGCCCAAGTAAATTTGGATTTTAGATACTAGAATTAGCACACAGGTAGTAAAATGACAGTGTTTAATATGGTTAAGAAAGAAAAGAAGATGGCTTGAAAATATACTCAAGAACAAACAGTAAAGTCTGTAAGAATGATCAAGCAGATCTGGGAGGAAAATAAGGCTTCTAGAAATGATAAGCACAGTAACTTAAAAGTTAAATGGAACCGCAGGGGAAGGGAAACACTGGTTAGTGGAAGATATGAAATAATAATTTATAATTTATCAAGACGTCACAAGGGTGGGGGGAGGAGGTGAGGAAGAGTAAAAAGAGCTGATACTCAAAAAGAAATGTTTAGAAAATAATGATGGCAACATATGGACAAATATGTTTGATACAATTGAAGTATGGATTGTTATAAGAGCTGTACGAGCCCCAGTAAAATGATCTTTAAAAAAATTAAATGGTCATTAAGAAGGAAATAAAGATTATAAAATACCATTTATAATAGCCAACCAAAAGATGAAACACATTAACAATAAACCTTAAGTGGAGAACAAATGTTTTGAGAATGATGAGGGCAGTGAATGTACAGATGTGCTTTACACAATTGATGTATGTATGGATTGTGATAAGAGTTGGATGAGTCCCTAATAAAACGACTTTTTTAAAAAGAATAAACCTACCCAGAAAAACAAAAGACTTGTACAAAGAAAATTATAGAACACTACCAAAAGAAACCAAAAAAGACTTACATAAATGAAAAACTGTAACAAGTCCATGGATAAGAAGACTTAACATTGTGAAGATGGCAACACTAGCCAAAAATGCGCCCAAAACAAATTCACTGCTATTGAGTCAATTACAACTCATACTGACCTAGAGGGCAGAGTAGAATTACCCCTCTAAGTGTCTAAAACTGTCAAATTTCACGAGAGTACAAAGCCCCATCTTTCTCCCACAGGCTGGCTGGTGGTTTCAAACCGCTGACCTTGAGGTCAGCAACTGTGATGGTCAAGGTTTATTGTGCCAACCTGGCCAATGAACACACCAGGGATTAATTGAAGGGCAGCGAGATAATTGGCTCCATAAGCCTCGCCTGTCTGGTCTCTTATTCTGATGGTCGGACCAGATGCGCCTGCCTTAGCTAGTTCCTGCCTCAGCTGGCAAGGCTCACTTCCTGCAAGACATCCCTGAGGAGAAGCGCCTGGACCTGCCCCGATGCAGCCCTGGGTGCTGGAGAAGCCACGTGAACACCTCTGCCAGCGCTGAGATGCTTACACGCTCACTGATTCGGCTTTCCTCCTGCATTAGGCGTCATTGCATGTGTTCTGTGAGTTGGAGAAGGACTTTGTAGATTGATGTTGGACATATGGGCTAATGTTAGGCTTGGACTGGACTGGGTTGGGATGCTTAATGTATAATTACCCTTTATAAAAAATTTCTCTTATAAAATATGAGTTTATGAATATTGTTTCTCTAATCTACCCAGACTAACACAGCAACCCAATAAATAGCCATCAAGTGATCTACAAATATAATGCAATTCCAATCCAGATCTCATTATCACTTTTCAAAGAGACAGAAAAACTAATTAATAACTTTACATGGAATGGAGTGAAAAGGAAAGAGATCTAAGACAAGCAAAGCACTATTAAAGAAAGTAAAGAAAGTAGGAAGCTTCTCGCTTTCCGATCTCAAATCCCACTGCACAGCTACAACAGCCAAAACAGACCACTGGATTTCGACAATAGGTAGGAGTAAATAGAAAGAGATAGTCTCAACAAACAGTGCTGAAAAAACTGGATTTCATTTGTAGAAGAATAAATCAAGACCCATACCTTACTCCATACACAAAAAGGAACTCAAGATGGATTAGAGACCTAAATGTAAATCCTAGAACTATAAAGATCATCGGTGAAAAAAACAGGGACAAACTTAAGGACTCTAATACAAGTCATAAATAGAATGATCAAATATAATGACAACATGTACACTGCAGAAAACAAAGTAGGTGATTGGGACCTCGTAAAAATCAGATGCTATGTGCATCAAAGAATAAAAAGAGAACCCCCAGATTGGGATGAGGGGGAACTAACAATGACTTTTCAAAGACTAGTCTCTAAAATGTACAGGAAATTTCAATAGGAAAAAGATTAATAACTCAAGTAACAAATGGGAAAAGGATATGAACTGATAATTTACCAAATGCATTCAGGTGGTGAACAAACATATGAAGACATGCTCACGGTCACTAGGCATCCAAGAAATGTAAATCAAAACAATGATGAAATATCATCTCATCCCAGACTGATACCAAAGTTCAGAAAAGCAGACATAACAAATGGAGGGTGTGGACCGATTGGAACCCACACTCACTCGTAACGGGGTGGTAAGACTGTACAAGCACTATGGCAAGTGATATGGCTTTGATGGACACCAGGGGTGGGAAGGGAAAACAGGGTGGGGGTGAAGGAAAAGATAATATACTGTAAGAAAGAGATGGAAAAGGGCTCAAGGCAAGATAATAGGTGGATAAAGTGTTTTAAGTTATTGAAAATGGAAATGATTTGTCTCTCCTCCCTGATACCCTTCTGTAAGGGGGTGTCCAATGGCCTATAAATGGGCTTGGGTCTCCACCCCGAATGCCCCCCCTCATTCACTGTGATTAATTTTTTTTGTTCTGATGATGCCTGATACCTGATCCCTTCAACACCTGGTGATCGACCGGCTGGTGTGCTTCTTCCATGTGGGCTTTGTTGCTTCTGAGCTAGAAGGCCGCTTGTTTACCTGCAAACCCTTAAGACCCCAGATGCTACATCTTTTGATAGCCGGGCACCATCAGCTTTCTTTGCCACATTTGCTTATGCACCCATTTGTCTTCAGTGAAGTGCGCACACAATGATGTGATATTTTTGTTCTTTGATGCCTGATAACTGATCCCTTCGGCACCTCATGATCACACAGCTTTCCTCTACTTCCTAAATGCTTCTCCCACCCCCACCCCCCACCGCCGCCCCCCAACTATCATGATCCCAATTCTGCCTTTCTAACTTGCAAGTCTGGCTAGACCAGAGGATGTACACTGGTACAGATAGGAACCGGAAGCACAGGCAATCCAGGGTGGATGATCTCTTCAGGACCAGTGGTGTGAGTGGCAATACTGGGACGGTAGAGGGAGGGTGGGTTGGAAAGGGGGAACTGATTACAAGGACATATGACCTCCTCCCTGGGGGGTGGACAACAGAAAAGTGGGTGAAGGGAGACGTCAGACAGGACAAGATATGACAAAGTAATAATTTATAAATTATCAAGGGTTCATGAGGGAGGAGGGAGAGGGGAGGAAGGGGAACAAATTAGGACCTGATGCCAGAGAAGTGGAAAGAAAATGTTTGAGAATGATGAGGGTAATGAATGTACAAATGTGCTTTACACAACTGATGTATGTATGGATTGTGATGAGTTGTATGAGCCCCTAATAAAACAATTTAAAAATGGAAAAGACAATCCGATATGTACACTCTCACTTAACTCACAATAAAAAATTAGGAAAAAAATTAAATGGTTATATATCAGTTCTCCAGAAATCAAACTGCAGATTCAAATCAATTTGACATAAAAAGCCAGCAGTCACACATTTGTAAAGACTAAAAAGATGAATCCATAATTCTTGTAGAAATAGAGGGACCCGAATGGCACAATGGTCAAGCGCTTTACTGCTAACTGAAAGGTCTGAAGTTCAAGCCTTGGTTACCATGCAGAGGACAACCTTGGAAGCCTATGGGGAATGGTCCTCTGTCCTAGAAGATCCCTGTGAATCAGAATAAACCGGACAGCACACAACAGACTAGCCAAAACAGCTCTGTACAGAGGAGAACAAAATGAACGGACTTAAACTATTCGATTTAATGACTTAAACAGCTGTAGAAGATTCCATGGAGAGGTCAAAGTGTAAAGACAGATCAATAAAACAAACAGAGTAAGAGTCCATAAATAGAACCCCATAGAAACAGTCGATTGCTTTTCAATAAAGACGCCAAGACAATTCAATGGGACAGGAATATCAACAAATGGTGCTGAAATACTTTACAGTCATATAAAAAACCATCTCATACCATAAACAAAATAAACTTCAGAGGGGTTGTATTTCTAAATATTAAAAGCTAAAACTGTAAGACACCTAGAACAAAACTTAGAAGAAAATCATAGTGACCTTGGTTTTGTCAGGTATTTCTATTTTTTTAAATCTTTTTATTAGGGGCTCATACAACTCTTATCACAATCCATATGTACAGCAATTGTGTAAGGCACATTTGTACATTCATTGCCCTCATCATTCTCAGAACATTTGCTCTCCACGTAAGCCCCTGGCATCAGCTCATTTTTCCCCTCCCTCCCCGCTTCCATGCTCCCTCATGAACCCTTGATAATTTCTTACATAAGAAACAAAACACAAGAATACAAAAAACTTATAAATTGGACTTCATAATGAAAAGTTCTTGTTTTTCAAAAGAATAGGTGGGAAAAAATACAAACCACAAATTTAGAAAATGTTTGCAAAACGGGTACTTGACAAAGGACTTGTTTTCAGAATAAATACAAATTACTGATTCAGTAAGAAAAACACTCTTTTGTTTCCTAAAGGGGAGATTTGCACAGATAATTCTCCTAAGATTTCAGAATGGCAAAAAAGTGAAAGATGTTCAGTATCAATAATCTCTAGAAAAATATTGATGAAAATCACAATGAGATATATCCATAAAAACATTAACCAAAAACCAACACTGCCATCAAGTCAATCCAAACTCATGGATTGCAACCCAATAAAGGGTAGAACTGCCCCTGGGGGGTTCGTCGCCTGTAACTCCTGCAGGAGTAGGCAGCCTCTTCTTTCTCCCTTGTAGAGGCTGGTGGTTTTGAACTGCCAACCTTAAGGTTAGCAGGCCAATGTGTACCACTACACCACCACCAGGAGTCCTCATGGATAGAAGCAACAGTCAATAAATCAAACTACATAGTACTGCATTAGGCAAACCAATGGTTGCTAAGAGAAATTCTTAGTGTTAAAAAGTAACAACGTCACTTTAAGGGGTAAGGTATACTCAACACAAGCCCTGCTCGTTTTAATTGCCTTCTATGCACAATGAACAACAAAATCGAAAGAATAATTGATGCCTTTGAATTACGGAGTTAGTCAAGAATATCAAATATACCAATAAGCCAGACTGTTCCTTAAAAGAAAGGATGACAACACGTTAAGTACTTTGGACGTAGTATCTATCGGGAGGGAAAAGGCACCATGCTTGTTAAACTAGCGAGCCTGAGACAGGGCGGAAGATCCCCCAGGAGAGACGGGTCCAGCAGCTAAAACAACAGGCTCGAGCCTAGCACTGATTATGAGGTAGGGCCCCGTCTGTTGTGCACAGGGTTGCTATGAGTTGGAACCGACCTGACGGCACCTGACAAGCCCCACCCAAGGACGCTGCCGTTCCGCTCTTCGGTCGTTTGTGCTCCCGAGAGGAGTGAAAGCACAGGACCGACCACACACCAGCTTCTACGAATGGTCAGGTTTTTGTCATAGTCAAAAACTAGAAGTCACCCAACTGTCCATCGTCAGGTGAATTTGACAACTATGTGGATACGTACGTACCTTGGAACACTGCTCAGTGATAAAAAGAACAAATGACACATACCATGACATGGGTGAATCCAACATTCTTAAGCTGAGTGAAAGATGTTAAAAGCCTGCTTACAGTGTGACCCCGTTTATACTCAATTCTATAAAACACAAATGAATCGAGAGTGACAGGTTACCTGAAGAAGAGTGAGGGCAGGGAGAACTGGACGTGTAATGAAGTAGCACAAGGAGATTTGGGCAGCGTAATAAATACTCATCACCCTAACTGTGGTGCAGCGTCATCACAGTAGCTATACGTCAGAATGCGTGAAACTGAGTGTTAACATGTGCAGCTTGTTACATGTCAGGTTACCTGCCAAAGAGACGAGAAACAGCACATCTAGAAGATGAAAACTATCACTGGAATGACCAGGTTTATCTGCTTGAATGGGAAATGAAGGAATCAAAGTGGCCCAGAGAGACAAGAGACGAAAAATAAAGACAGAGGAGAGTGAGAAAGCTGAAAACGCATCTAACTAGAAAACGAGACACGATATTTGAAGAGCCATGATCACAACTATGAATAACTAAAAGATTCCAAATGTAAATATGTTACTGTGGGGAAAGCTGTTTACTGCTTAGGCAAACAGGACAGGCCCACCAGCCTCCACAGTTCAGGGGCTGCGGGAGAGCATCTGAGAGCTCAGCCACAGGCGCTTATGAAGCAATGGCTGGCATGTCTCTCTCCACGTGAGAGAAACGAACACTGCCCTTGTTTCCTAGCAGAGTCTGCAGAAAGCAGCCACCTGTCTGTGTATAATCCTACTGAAGTGTTGTTCATGCTTCTTCTTTGTATGCCTCAAGAATTGTAAACCATCTTTGTGCAATCCTGGCACTAGCATGCTGGCTACGAGGCCTAAAGACTCTATCGGCTGCCCCCCAATAAAGTTCTGGCCCCTAGAGTGTCTATGCTGCAGCTGGGACCACCCTCACCTGAAGAGTTCAAGCCGTCCCTTTTGTCTATGTTTTCTCCTGCTGATCGGACCCTTTTGAACCCGTTTGATATGGAAGAAAAGAGACAGACTCTACATTACATATTACAAACAGAATAAAGAAATCACTGTAAAACGCTACTTTGTGGCAAAAAGAAATAATAATTTATTATGTTTTCTTATCAACACAGCAGCACTGTTTAGTGATTGCCAAGGATAATATAGTATTAAAAACAGAAATGTTATTTCCCTCAGTACATTACAAATACCATAATAAATGTACACAGCAACCAATACTGACATGTGGTCTACAACCCTAGACTAGTTTTCGAACTGTTCTGAGTCTTGTTAGTAGGTGCCACCAAGGCAGTTTGAAACACATTTCACACCAATTGCAATCTGGTGTGACAGTGAAGAACTGCCGCAAAGGGTCTTCTTAGCTGTGGACGTTATGCAAACATCCCACTAGGCATTCTCTGGGTGGGCTTGAACAACCACCCTAGCACTTACCAACAGCCTAGCACTTAACTGACTGTGTCACCAGGGGTCTTTAAAATTAAATTTTTGCCTAGAAAGAATGCAGTTACTAAACAACAGGCAATTAGTAGAATTTGGCACCAACAAGAGCATTGTGGAAGCAAAGGTGGAGGGAAAGAGAGAAGAAACAAAAAGAGGAAGAAGAGGGGGCAGGCGATGAGATGTAGTCTCTGGTTCTGTTGTCTAAGCTGACTAAGATTCTCTAGCTAAATTCTGGTGTCTTATTAAAGTGAATGGATAGTGAGGATTTTGGGATTCACAAAGTAAGGTCAGATCTAAAGAAAAGTTAGAAAGATTAAAACCCAAAGAGGGGGTTGAATTTATGAAACAAAAACACCTTGATATTTTTCAACATAGGAGGTTCATATTTTCTCCAAAAATTAATATAATACTCCTCAAGGTTCCAGATCCAGAGAAATATAACACAAATTATAAAAATCCCTAAGACTGACAAAGTTAACAAAAATAATAAAGTTAACTACATGAAATTAAGTTCAAAGTACAAGCACAAAATAGAAGGAGAAAATCTGCATAATTTATTAAAAATTTTATACACCGGATCAATCTTTAACATATAAAGACAGCAACAAATCATTGAGATGAAAATCTCTGATAGAGGGAAGGGAGGATGAAGAAAGGATATAAATCATATACAAAAGTAGAAATTCAAATGACCAATGAACATATGAAAACACACAGAAAATTCATGCCAGGTATAATTAGAAGAACTTAATATACACCAACTCATTTCATTTTCCAACAATCCCTTATGATAAGTACAGTATTATCCAATTTTATGTATGGAAGAAACTTGTCCTACATGGCATAATTAGCTAATATAAGATGCTACTGGTGTTTCCATGTTGTCTATGCAAATTAAAGCCAAAACAGGAGCTCACAGCTAAGCGTGAAGGTCCCAGAGATACACTGAGGTACTGAGAGCAGAACTATCCGTTAGAGCAGCCATTCTGGAAGAAAACGTGGTAGTGCATCTCAATAGCCTAAAGATGACAAGTCCGGGCACACGCTGATGAGGGCACTGCTGCTAACTGGAAGGGGAAGCTTGGTGGTTGGAACCCAACAGTGGCTCCACGGGACACGGACCGCGCACTCTGCCGCCACGGAAGTTACAGCCTGGGAAATCCTACAAGGCCATTCTACTCCGTCACATGGGCTCACTGTGTCTCAAACACTGACTTCGTGGCACCTACCACCACCACCAGCAAAAATGAGCACCTTAAAAAAGGACTTCTTGGCTTGTGAGCAGAGAAAGAGGCTGAATTGTCAGGAGTGAAGAGTTTTGAGCAAATACTGCCGACCAGAGTTGCACCCCAAGAAGATCCCCAAGCTCATGATGCCCAAGTACCAGCAGTATAAGGTGCAACTGAGGATCCCCTTCCACATGAAATGTAAGACGTGCGGAGAGTATGTCTACAAGGGCACGAAGGTCAGCGCGCGCAGAGACGGTGAACCATGAGGACTAAGCGGGCCTGACGATCTCCTGCTTCTACATCAAGTGCAAGCACTGTGGGGAGGAGTTGACCTTCAAGACAGACCCCGAGAGCACAGACGACGCCCTGCAGCTGGAGCCTCGTGTAAGTTGCAGGCTGAGAAGCATCAGGAAGAGAGGGTGCTAAAGGAGCCGGAGGACCCCGTGAAGGTGATGGGGAGGCGCACCGAGGACTCCCAATTGGAGATGGAGGTGCGGGAGAACCTGCAGCGGCTGGAACAGAGGCAGGCCCACGTGGATTTCGAGGTCGTGATGCAGCAGCCTGACAGTGGAGCAGCAGAGGCAGAAGCAGGAGGGAGACCAGAAGGAGGTGGCGGCCCTGATGGAGGAAGTAAAGAAGCATCGACTAGGGGCAGCCACCGGGCCGGGCCTCCCGCCATCCTGAACCAGCTGCCAAATGCTAAGAGGTAAGAGCTATGAGCTGAGCCTGGGGAGTCTGGACAGCACAAGGTCTCAGCTGCCTCGCCTGGTAGTTTTAACAAGGACCGGTGAGGATAGCAGTCTACCACTGGGCCTGAGGGGGCCAATTCCCGTCCCTGCTTGGAGCGGGTAAGCAGCTATCCCGAGATTGAGGACAGTAGCGCCAGAGGCCCATCCCTGAGCCTCCACCACAAGTCCAACCATGCTAGCCGGGCCAGAGCTCGCAGAACTGGGACCTAACAAGCAGCAGGACCTGGTGCCCCACCTCCCATATTCCGTGACCCGGGGACTTGGCGCTGAAGTTGTGGAATGGGAGTGTTCTGTTTTGTATATAATTACTTCATTTGGAGAAACCAACAAGAAAAGTACAAGAGCATCTACTACAGGGTCTGGAGAAAATGTTCTAGAATTGAATTTGAAGGCAGAGGTACAGCTCTTCCTTGATCTTATTGAATCGTATCACATTTTGGATAGAGTGAAAATGAAACTGGTAAAACCAATAATGCTAAAAAAGTTTGACTGTTGATAAGAATCTTCTCCAACATCTTATCTTTGTTAGAGCCTAGATCCTGAGCACACAGTCTTGAGGACACTTTAAGAGAAAAGAAAGAAAGACTGAAATCATCTGCAGATTAACCACGCCCGACTGAATTCCTTGGGATCAGAAGACAAGGACGCAGCTAATCTAGCTTTTCTCATGCCAAGATTTCCCGCTGAAAAAAGGAGCGTGATGTGAACAGTCCTGTTATCTCACAGGAAACCACGTGAATTCGATTATGGCAGACATTGTTTTTTTCAGCGTCATTCAGTTGGCTCCGACGCACAGGGACCCGCGCAGGAGAGAGGGAAAGACTGCACACTCTGCGCCATCCTCACAACCGTGTGTAAGTGTGAGGCCTTCGTTGCAGCTACTCTGTGAATCCATCATGTCAATGGCCTGCTTTTGTCTCTCTGTCCTTTTCCAGGAACTGATCTCTCCACAAAACAGGTCCAAAATATGTAGCTTGACGTCCCATCATCCACATCTGTAAGGAGCAATCTGGTTATACTTTATATATAGATAATATTATGTTATAATATTATAAACACAAATAAAAGTATATATACTTGTCAAAAAAAAAAAAAGGACTTCTTTAATAAGCAACATTCAGCACCCACTCTGACAGTGCTCACAGAAATGCACTCAGGAGCCACAAAACTAGAGACAAGATGCTCCTCTTCTTCCTTCTCCTCCCTTCTTCCTTCCCCATCTTACTCGTCTTTAAACCAGATATAAGCGATATACCCATTGGAATAGTTTGAGAGGTTTCAAAAATAGGACATGCTTAATTTTCTTCTATTTATATCTGGACTTTCATATGTACTAATGGAAAACATGTTTTTAATTAAATGGTGTTTGAGCTGCCATACTTAGGCAGAACCAAGATACAGAACTTACATATTTCAAAAAATTAATGCAGCATACATCATAGATTGAAAGGTGGGATGCAATACAACTTCTAAAATACAATACAGGAGAAAATCTAGGTGACCTTGGGTTTGGCGATGACTTTAAATATAATATCAAAAGCACAATCCACAAAAGAAAAAAATGATTAGACTGCAGTTCCTTCAAATTAAAAAATGGTCTGCAAGTGGTGTTAACAGACCCAGGGACAAGGGAACAACATGGATCCCAGTCAAGGTAATGCAACCGAGAGGAACTGCTGTGACCCAAATGAAGGCTGAGCAGGACAATGGAACAAGGAAAGAGTAAAAGGAAAAAGAGGAAGGAGCTAGGAGGCAAAGAGCATTTATAGAGGTCTTAATAAAGGCATGTACATATGGAAATATATTTATATATGAGGATAGGGAAATATATTTATGTGCACAGGTTTAGTACTGAGGTAGCAGATGGACATAGGTCCTCTACTCAAGTACTCCCTCGATGCAAGAATACTTTGCTCCATTAAACTGGCATTCCATGATGCTCACCTTCCCGACAAGATCACTGAAGACAGGGCAGGTGCATAAGTAAATGTGGTGGAGAAAGCTGATGGAGCCCAGCTATCAAAAGATACAGCATCTAGGGTCTTAAAGACCTGAAGGTAAACAAGCGGCCATCTAGCTCAGAAGCCGCAGAGCCCACATGGAAGAAGCGCACCAGCCTGTGTGACCACGAGGTGTTGAAGGAATCAGGTATAAGGCATCATCAGAACAAAAAATCATATCATTGTGAATGAGGGGGAGTGTGGAGTGGGGAGCCAAAACCCATCTATAGGCAACTGGACATCCCCTTACAGAAGGGTCGCAGGGAGGAGACGAGCCAGTCAGGGTGCAGTGTAGAAACGTGGAAACATAAAACTTTCCTCTAGTCCCTAAATGCTTCCTCCCCACCCACTATCATGATCCCAATTCTTCCTTACAAATCTGGCTAGACCAGAGGATGTACACTAGTACAGATAGGAAATGGAAACACAGGGAATTCAGGACGGATGATCCCTTCAGGACCAGTGGTGTGAGTGGCAATACCGGTAGGGTGGAAGAAGGGTGGGGTGGAAAGGGGAAACCAATTACAAGGATCTACATATAACCTCCTCCCTTGGGGACGGACAACAGAAAAGTGGGTGAAGGGAGACATCAGACAGTGTAAGATATGACAAAATTATAATTTATAAATTATCAAGGGTTCATGTTATAACCTCCTCCCTGGGGGATGGACAACAGAAAAGTGGGTGAGGGAGACATCAGACAGTGTAAGATAAGATAAAATTATAATTTATAAATTATCAAGGGTTCATGAGGGAGGGGGGAGGGGAAAAATGAGGAGCTGATGCCAGGAGCTTACGTGGAGAGCAAATGTTTTTGAAAATGATGAGGGTAACGAAGGTACAAATATGCTTTATACAATTGATGTATGTATGGATTGTGATAAGAATTGTATGAGCCCTCAATAAAATAAAAAGTATTATATCCAAAACATTAAAAAAAAATTTTAAAGGTCTGCATTGGGAAAGACATTGTTCAGAGAATAGAAAAACAAATCAGACTACAAGAAATGTGACTTGAAAATTACATTATCTGAGAAAGAAATGTATTCAAAGTTTATAGAGTTCTTAAAGCTCAACAATTAAGAAAACCCACTTATAGATTAAAGACTTGAGTATGTATCAAAAAAGATATAGATATCGAATAACTATATTAAAAGATGTCCCACATGATTTATCATTAGAGAAAGACTACTTAAAATTATGAATTGTCACTACACATCTGTTAAAATGGCCAAACCCCAACATCCTGATAACATTAAATACCAGCAAGGATGTGGAGGGTAGAATCTCATCCACTGGTGGGGGGATGTGCAATGAAACAGCGGTTGGACAGACAGTTTGGCAGTACCTTACAAAGGTCAGTAGAGGCTTATCAGACAGTCCAGCAATCACACCCATAGGTATTACCCACATGAGCAGAAAGCATACGGATGCCTAAAAACCTGCACTAAATGTTGATACCACCTTTACATCTTTGTAAGTGCTAAAATTGGAAGCAGCCAAGATGGCCTTCAGGAGGCTAATGGATCAGCAAACTGCAGTGCAATCGTCAATGAGCCATTATTCTGCAGTAAGGGGAAAGAGGCATTCTGCCGGAACACACTGAGAACCATAAACGGATTACTAAGAGTGAAACCTTCCGTCGTGACCAAAGGAAACAAGAACAGTCTTCAAGCTGCACAACAACCCAAACTGTTACATAAGATTCCACCGCGAGCAGGAACTAAGCACCTGTGATTGCTAGGCTACACCTGTCTGCTGGGTCTCAACTGTCTGGAAACAGTTCAAAGCCCTGTAGAGGGGTGAAGAGCTTACCTACCTACCGTTCGATTCTAACTATAGTGAAACCTGTGATACCCCAAATTCACCAACTTGGGACTTGCGACTTTGCTGTCCCTGAGAGGGTGCCTTTGCACTTTTCTATTGCTCATTTTAGTGAAAAGATACTTGAGATTTCCTTCTCTGACAGGTTCTGGTTTGTGCTGGTTTTACTGTAGGGATATAACATTCTGAGAAAGGCAATCAACGATTTGCCCCTAAGTTGATTCCAACTTATAAGCCTAACAGTAGAGTCCCAAAGAACAGAGCCCTAACCGAGCCCCAAGGAACTCTGATGGGTTCAAACAGCTGGCCTTTGGGTTAGCAACGGAGCAGCTAACATAACAAATATGTCACCTGGACCCTAGGGCAAAATTAGAGACAATAAGAAGATCAGTGATTGCCAGAGGGCCAGGGTGACAGGAAAAGAGGTGCAAAGGTGAAGCAGCAAGCACTTCAGGGAGCACAATTGTTCTGCATGGACATATGCATTTCCAGAACCTGTAGGAACTGTGCAACACGAAGCGTGAGCCCCAGGGGGAACTATGGCAGTGGCACATCCACTGTACAAACGCACCGAGAAATGCCAGGCTGTAAACGGAAAGCTTGTGTGCGGGAGGGACAGCGGGTCCACGAGAACGCTGTGCAGTCTTTCTATCAAGCTAAAACTGCTCCCAAAACAGTCTACAGTGTTTAAAGTAGAGAAAAATCATGGGGGAATAACGTGGAGGAAACCAAATACTCAGACAGTCGAAAACTTAGTGCCTATGTATGTGTCAGAAGACGGAAAATAACAAATCATTTTAGCAAATACGTTCAACAAGTAACACCACCTAATACTGTATGGCTAACTAAATCTTAGTCCAGTTATATTCTGCCATTTAATCTTAAAACCCCACACCCCCTGCTCCTTAGGTAATCAGGATTTGAAGTTTACAATTTCTGTTCCTATACACTGAAACTCCAAACTCACTGCCATTGAGTTGATTCCAACTCATAACAACCCTACAGTACAGGGTAGAAATGCCCCCTTGGGGTGTCCAACATGGTAAATCTTTATGGGAACAGGAAGCCTCATCTTTCTCCCAAGGAGGGATAGTGGTTTTGAACTGCACACTTTGTGGTTAGCAACCCAAAGCACTCCCATTATGCCACCACGACTCCTACAGCTCCTCAAGTAAGTGTTAAGTATCAGAGTTTGAGGAGTATTTTAAATTAGGGAGAGAAATGAGTTAGAAGAAGGTTGGATGGGCAGACCAGTGTGCACGGGTGTTTGAGTTCAGAGATAAGTTATGACAGGTGTTGACCAATTGGAAGGGCTGGAAAAAGCAAAAAAAAAAAACGTGTTGGAAGGAAGAGACAAAGAAAACATGCTAGTGGATATGCCAAGGAAAGGTTTTTTCTGGATCTGAGGCTTATAAGGTTAGACAAATGCTTATCAGATTATCTACTTAGTAGGTACTAGAAAGAGAAACATGAAGATTTCTATTACAATAAGGTTTGCAATGAAAATGATAGATAAGACAACCTGGCTCACTCCCAATAGCAATTTTTCATTTTTCTCCCAATAGCATTTTGTAGTGGTAAAATGAAATCGAAGAGATGATTTTCTTAAACCACTTGCTTTGAATTCTGTTAGACATTTGCATTATCTAAGGACTTCAAAACATTTAACAAAATATTAAGAAACCAATTCTAGCAACACGTTAAAAAATAACACACTATGATAAAGAGGGACAGAAAAAATAAAATTTCATGTAGTCATAAAACTATCCATCAAAGGATGACACCAGATAGTTACCCTTGGGTGCTGAAGGACAATTCTGAGACAGACTGGGTGCAGGATATACCCCTTTTTAACCTGAAAGTTAAATTAAAATCCTACAATGCCTTATGGAAGCCTTGAAATTTTTAAGTAACAAAATTTTCTTAGACAGTGGAAATTTAATTTTAAAGTTTTGTTTCCAATAGTCCAGTTGAGATAAACACCTCTATTTTCTCCTCCAACCACTCAATTACCTTCTAAACAATTAGTTCACAACTACAACAGTCCCTGTAAGCAACGTTGAAATATGAAGATACTTGACAAATTCAATTTCAACTCTTCATAGTAATGGTGAAAACAGTCCCACCGGTAAAGGAGCTGAATCTGAGAGACATTTTTAAAACCCTGTGGCCAGTCTCAGCGGCAGATGGCAGAGCCTGAACAAACGTTCTAGCTATGGTCTAGACACTTTCTTATTCCACAATATGTTTAATAGTTATTAAAATATCATCTTAGTCACATCCATTAATACTGAGCACCTCATAGTACCACCTGACTTACATAAATATTATTGTACACTCATGAGGAGGATACCGTTGTCATCTCTCTAACTCAGAAGTGACAATGAACATTCAATATGTTTATAAATTTACCAAGAACACTGACTGTAATTCTACTACACACAAGCTATATATGGTTACATAAACTTATCATGTGACAACCACATTATTATTAAAATAATAATCAGGTATACAACTTCAAAAAAATTGTACTACTTACACATTACGTAAGTATTAATAAATGTATATAATAGATAAGCATGTATAAACAAACATAAACAGATGGGGGCTTCAAAAAGTCTGTGGAAAAATCCCATTATATTTTAATTGCACTATTCCATGAACTTTCAAAAGCCTCCTCATATTCATGAACACAATGCTAAAGTTATTTATGAACTTTGGTGTTTACTGGTTACACAAGATCTTTCTCTATAAATCTTTATGAAAATTACTTTCCTCTAATTAAAGATGAGTAAAGCGAACTCAGGGACACTAAGAATGCCTTCCCAACATGGCTGGCTAGCTAGCAAGTGGCTAGTAAATCAAGACGGCCTGAGATTTGTCTAACTCTAAAGCTCATCCGCTTTCGTCTACAATACTGACACATGTTCAGTTAACGGATACTCACCACGAATAAGCACATTCACACGAAAGACAAGCAGCCTCAACTACTAAATAATATGGAAACTCTATAATCACTACAAATGTAACCAAGAGAGTTAAATCAAATTAATGTGAACAAATGAAACCAGAGAAGCGGCTCAACGTAAACCGAGTCAAGTACGTCAGGTCTTGTGTTCTGTCCCCAGAAAGACTGGATGCGTGCCTGCAATTTCCAGAGCAGACCCACAAACACAACAGTCCTCAGGCAAATGGGAATAAGAGGCAGGGGAAGGGAGGAAAACTGGGGCAGACTTTTCAGTCTGGGGCTTGCAGGAACCAAGCAGGGTCCCTTGGCATCGGTAGTCGGTCTCTGACTTTGACCTCATTCCTCCTTGTTTGCTTTCTGATGCATTTTGTTTAAACAGTTAGCATACAAAATCTGACATTAACTGCTTGTCCCCTCCTATCTGGCCCTTGGACTCTTCTTCTTGCACCCATGTCTTGTTTTGTTTTTTCCCTACCACCAAACTACGCATCAGTTGAATATTCTTACCTGATTAGCTTTCTCAACAGTCTCTCCTTTGGATAGAATGCATGATAGCGATGCCAGTGGTGGTTCAGCTGTACGATTCCCACGTTCCAGGTGAGAGGCCCAGATTCGACTGTAAGCCAACACACCTCATGTGCAGCCACCAACTGTCTGTTCATAGAGGTTTGCGTGCTGCTATCATGCTCACAAATTCAGTGGAGCTTCCAGACTGAAGCAAGCTAAGAACGGTCTGGTGATTATTTCCCATTACCAACCAATAAAAGCCCGCAAGAGCACAATGGTCTGAACATCAACCAACTGTGGAGACGAGCAAGATAAGGCAGCATTTGGTTCCATTCGACTTTCAATTCTTAACAGCCGCCTTGGTTCCTAGGGTTGAAGGCCAGTGATTCACAGGTATCACACCCTGGAGAATATACAGCTACTACCCTTGTACATCATCCTACTTATTAGTCAAGACTTAACTAGAGCCCTCCCCCATGTACAGTCGGGAAAATCCCATGACGCTATGTAAGCAATAGCCTGCTGCTTCTGAGAGGCTTCAGGATGTTGCTGCCTTCCATTTCTCTAGTCGAATAATTTGCATTATCTTGCAAAATGCTTGAACATCAGGAGTGACTTGGAAGCAAGCAAGATTGTGTATCCTCAACTGAGAAGGAAGAATCCAAAAGTTCCCACGAAAGCAAGCATTCCCAGCATCCTTACCAGTACACAACATCCAATGGTGCAAAGTAATTTTTCATTATCAGGTCAGCAAAGTAAGCTTCTGTCTCTCGGCAGGCAGTTCCATTTCCAATCACCACGGTGCTGCAACTTCAGGGACAAAGAAACATGATGAGCTCAGATCAAGTTTGGAAACGGACCAAGAGAAAATGTACACAATACGCAAATACGATTAGGAGATGTGCTTAGTCTCATATATCAAAGCAGCCTCTCCATTATCTCATAAAGGAAGCCCAGAGAAAACCTTTGCACTTGACAGAGAGAGCAGAGAGACATGTCCATGTCACAAATGCACTCGGCAGTTAGCTTTCTGCCCTTCTAGAAGGAACCAGAACTGGATACGGAGGAGTAAACTCTGGTGCCTTCTAAGTCATGAAAAAGGCATCACGACTGAGCTGCGTGACATGTCATCAATAATTTCTGAAGCTTCTAATGACCGCCACCTGCATTTCTCAGACCCACTGTAGGGAAAGGGAAGGAAGTGCTAGCAGAAGAGCTAAATGCTTGCTCGTATCACCGCTTCTGCGTGTGGCAGTGGCAGAGGCAGAGGGAGTGCATTCCAAATTCAGAGTGCTCCGACAAGTGTGCCCCAGACCGACAAGTGTGCCCCAGACCGATTTTACAAGGGGCCTTATCTGTCACCCAGGCACTTCTGATCACCCCTCCCCCGAAACTCAGGGACTTTAAAGGTCTCCCTAATTGGCTGAGCCAAAAAGGTATGCAAAAGGTGAGTCATTTTCATACTTGAAATTCAGTAAAAGCCTCTTTATTTTCTCTGCCTCTCGGAAGCCTTGTCCAGAATGCAAGTAGACGACATCAGTATGAAGTATCTGACCTTAGAAAAAGGAAAACAATGAGCTATTTCATAAGACACGGCAAAACAAGGGACCTCAAAGTTTGATTAGACAAGTTATAACAGGAAAAGAGACTGTTTGACTGTCTTGTAAAAATAAAGTCTGGGTTATTAGGATGAGAGTCAAAAAATATTGCTTCTGTGAGTTCTAGTTCATACATGCACAGACTGATTCCAAACCTAGTGGGTTTAAGCACGTTTCTGCCGTCAGTGGGTGGCTGCAGAAAGTTCATTCAATAACATATTACATCTTAGTCGGGTTAAGGTGCCTTCCAAAACAGAGAAGGTTCCATCAGAACAGCAGTCTGAGGGGATTTAAGGCACAGAGGTCAGCTCAGAGGGTTAGGGCAGCTTTTGGGGATTCCGAAGGAGTCATCATGATAGATTTTCTTGAGGGACACGGTACAATCCCTGGGGCTTATAAGGAACAAGTTTTAAGAATATGGAAAACTACAGTGGTGATCAAAGGCCAGGAAAGCTGTGCTAAGAAGTTTTCTCCATCGTGACAACGCGCCTTTAAGGACAGAAAGGGCTACCCCACAAAATTGTTTGGAAACTTTATTCCATACACCCTACAACCCTGATCTCGCTTCTTCAGACTTACTGTTCCCCAAATGGAAACAGACTTGGAAAAGTACATAATATTGAGCCTAAAACTAACGTTTTAGCATGGTGCAAACTGAAGGGTGCAGAGTTCTTTAGGACAGGCGATGGAGATGACAACCTCACTGCAGAAGTGATGAGACATGGATGGGCAACATGTCAAGAAACAACGAGGTGGTGGTTTGTACGTGCCAGTGAGTCCATTCTGATCTATTACAACCCTGGGAACAAAAAGGCCACGCTGCCCAGTCTGTGTTGGAGCCCATGGCTGCAGCCACTGTGTCGCTCCATCTCCCTGAGGCTCTCTCTTTCGCACTGTCTCTGTAGGTACCAACAGTACGTCCTTTCCCAAGAACTCTTCTCTCCTAACATGTGCATAGTAAGGAAGACAGAAAAGTACTCAGCTGTACTTCTTCCAAGGCAGATTTATTTGTTCTTTTGGAAGTCATCGGTACTTTCAATATCCTTCACCAGTACCGTAATTCAAATACATAAATTCTTCGCTTTTCCATATTCAGTGTCCAGCTTTCACATTTTATATGAGGCCACTGAAAACACCACGGTTTGGGTCAGGTGTACCTTAGTCCTCAAAGTAACCTTCTTACTCTTCGACACTAAAGAGGTCTTGTGTAGCAGATTTACCCAATGCAATGTGTCCTTTGCTCTCCTGACTGCTATTTTCATAGCACTGATTGTGGATCCAAGCAAGATGAAATTCTTGATGACTTCAACCTTTGTTCCACTGGTCATTTGGGTTTTTTTCACACTGAGTTGTAATCCAGACTGAAGGTCTGCGATCCTTGAGCTTCATCAGCAAGTGTTTCAAAGCCGTGAGTGGTTTCAAACTGCCGACCTTGCAATTCTCAGAACCACTACACCAGCAGGGCCCTTTACTAAGTCATATGGTCAAGGAAATAACTCTTTCAGAAAGGGGGGTGCCCCAGCGGGAATAATCCTAACTCATATAAAGATGTAACTTTAAAATCAAAATAACAGAGCTAGTACAAGAAAGGAAAACTACATGAACGACATCTATAATAAAAACACCGAAGCACACCCACAAAATCCCCCAAATTAGCAAGTCGGAACAACGCACCAACACAAGCAGCATGCGCACACACAGGCGTGTCTTTTCTTGAGTCTGTTTTAATAAGTAAAATTTTTACAGGAATTTATGTGTGTGTCTATTGAGTCTAAAATCTACATGACTCCATGGTAATAGCATTTGTGCAGGAGGAAGCCCAGAGAAACAGAGAAAAGAAAGGTAAATAGAAATGAAGATTAATAAAGGGGAAAATACATATTTAGGCAAAAAGGAAACAAATACTGCCTGCAAAAAACAATGAAACCATCTGATGATGTTTAAAATATACATGGAATTTAAATACAACAAAACTAGAAGGTAATGGGGGATAAATGGAGTTAAAGGGTTCTAAAGTCAGGGTTCATTTAATCCTCAATATTTCCATTTGGAATAAATGACAGCAATATGTTGAGGGCTTTGATGAACAAATAAAAGCAATATGAAATTTGAGTTTCTTGTTCCCATAGTCCTGTATATAAGAAAATCCTTTTCTAATTCTTGAAAATTAGCATTATTTCTAAATCCTTACGAAAAATGTAAGTAAGACTTACGATCAACCAAACAACTTTCCCATAAAAAGATTTTAAAGACTACTTACTGGTTGGAGAAATTATAGCTAATTTGCAACCATGTTTGTAACCAGGATCCACTCCCATCAAGGTGCGCCCCGGGACTGGACTTGTTAAAAGGAGCTGGCGAAGATTCCGTCCAAACATCATTACTGATTCCTTTTCTGCATCTGATGTTAGCTTGGCTCTTTACACACAAAGAAAGAAAGAGCTGTACATTAGCCAAGTGTGCCTTTCGCTCAGACTTTTTTCTAGAAAAGGTAACGCATTTTGAGCAGTTATCCCCCAGGAGCATTTATTATTACAAAATACTTCAAAAGAAAAAAAAATTATACTGAGGTTATTTTTTACTAAATCACAATAATCAAACAATGTTAGAGTTATACTTATGAGTTTGCGATACTCATACTCTTTCTATATATTGTTAGGTGTAAACTTTGTATGTATAAGTATGTGTGTACAATAAATAAGCAGAGAGGCTTCATGTGTACAGATCAGTCTACAATTTTGGGTATCCAACAAAAATTTATCAACCATGAAATGAGAGTAACAAGTCTTGAATGAAAAGGCAATGCTATTGCACTTACCCTTACTATTTCAGATAGACAGAGAGTACGACAGCAACTGAGAACACATGTCATATGCACCCAGAGCATATGTAGGTCTGGCAGAGGCTATTTCTATGTATGTGCTACAAATAAAGCCATCTCTATAATTCAGGTGTAGGGGAAAAATCATAACTACTTCTCAGCTATAACTAAACACCTTGAATGAATGACTCACTGGGCAGTGGACTTAAAACTGCAGACACACAACAGGCTTAACAGAGTGGGCAATATACGTCAGTGATTAGCAACTGGGGTCTTACAAGCTTGAGAACAGTTATCTGTGATGCAACTACTGGTCTCCCTTGTCTGGAACAAAGAAGAGTTCAGAATGAGTAAACCACGCCTGCAAACCACAACCTCCACTACTCATAGCTAGATGAGAAGGAGTCGCTGGCCTCCAGCAACCACCACCTTAGCCTGCTCTGATGAGGACCACAACAGCGCATGGACACCGGAAGGGGGTAAAAAAGAACAGAATCCAAACACGTAAAAATAGCTCTACTTACTAATGTGATAAAGACTCGTGGGACCCCCCAACACTGTAGTCCTTAGACACCCTTAAAGCCTGGAACTGAACCCACGCCCTAGGATCAACTTTCAGCCAAACAACAGGCAGGCATATGAAGTGAATAATAACACCAAGGAAGCGTGCTTCTTAATCCAATCAACCGCAGATGAGCAGAAGGGCAGGGTCTGCCCCAGAACAAAGCTCGGAAGGCAAGATGGGGCAGGAAGGAACGATGAACGGAACCCGAAAGCCAAGGAAGTATGGGGGAGGAGTGCTGCTACACTGTCACAAAATAAAAGGTGTACACATGTCGAATGGAAAACTAGTTATGTTCTAGAAACTTTCACCCACACTACAATGCAAAAAACACCTAACAGTGTTGCGTTAGAATCATCTATATATAGGAATGCATGTTTACTTCTCTGGCTTATTCAGTTTCTTAGTGCTTTTCTTTCATGTTCTGAAACTTTTCAATATCACTCTCCATGCCTGAACAAGCAAGACTGTGGCCCTCAGTCACACTTCAGCTCTGACACGAACCCCTCCCCCCCAGGGCAGAATGAACAGTCACTGAAGATCCAAAGGGCAGTGCTAGCCAACCACAGGGCTCGGCTAGTTGAGAGGCACAGAAGCAGAAAGGGCAGGGAGGAAGTGGGGTACATTGAGGATGTTGCAATGGATGAGTTGAGACAAGTGTGCATGAATTGTTGAATTTAAAACTGATAGGCTCTGTAAACCTTCATCCAATTCACAATAAAGAATTTTTAAAAGAAAGGAACCAAAAGGCCAAGCAATAAAAAAAACAATAACTTGGACTTCATCAAAATTAAAAAGCTGTTGTATATCAAAGGACATTATCAGGAAAGTGAAATGATAGCCCCAAGAATGAGGGCAGATATTTATAAATCATATCCGGTAATACGCCAGTGTGTAGTGTAAATCACCAGCAAGAAACACAAATTTAAAATAAGCAACCTATTTGAACAGGGATTCTCAAAAGAAGGGAGTACACATCAAAGCCACAATGACATATCACACACTAGGATCACAATCATAAAAAAATTAATAATTTTACCGCACTCATAAAACAGAAAATCAGTGTTGTTGCGAATCAGGAAAACTTGAAATCCTCTCAAGTTACTAGTGAGAATGTAAACTAAACAGCTTGCAAGACCCTTAAAAAGTTAAACAGAGAATTACCCCATGACTCAACAATACCCATCCTTGGCAGAGAGCCAAAAGAATTCAAAATAGGGACTCAAAAAAACACTTGCACATAAATGTCCACAGCAGCATTATTCACAACAGCCAACAGGTAAAAAGACATTTCCCTAGTCCACAACAGATGAATGGATAAAGTAATGTCTCAGAGAAATAAAACAGAATGAAAAGCAATAAACTAGGTGAAAGCAGTCAAAACAAAGGTCACATGTGATGGGCACGAAGTGGCCAGAAGTGGCCAGAGAGGCGGCAGAAGATCAGACGGGAAGAGTCTTCAGTCAGGCACGCGCACCCTCGGATTCTGGGGGAGGAGTGAGCGGAAGCGTTCCACAGGAAAACGCGGTGACGGCTGCTCAGCTCGGCCAGCACACTGGAAACCACTGCATTTCCCACGTAGGCTAGTCAACTGTACAGTATGCAAGTTATCTTTAAAAAAATTAATTACAACTACACAGAACCACAGAACCCAATGTTGGGGGGTGGGAGGGGCGTATAATCCCCAAAATAATATAATTCAATTTCTATTCAATTCAAAAGCATGCAACTCTAAACAAAACGGTGTCACAGAAAACATAAAAACATTATCTCACTGCCGCAGAGTTGATGCCGACTCACAAGGCCTTTAGAGGGCAGGGTAGAACTGCTCGTGTGGGTGTCCGAGATGGAAACTCTCCATGGGAGTAGAAAGGCCCAATTTTCTCCCATAGGACAGCCGGTTGTTTCAACAAGCTGCTGACCTTGCAGATCGCAGCCCAACTCGTAACCACTACGTCACCAGGCCTACAACTGCATTGTAAGGACCTGCACAAGACAACAGGGGAAGTCCAAGGAGGCAGGGAGCTCCGGGAAGGAGGTGCCGTGGGTACCAAGTCCTCAGAAGCAGAGGGACTGGCAATCCATATTGCATGAACAAGGTTTGCAGGATGAGAGACTCATTCTACCATTATTTTTGATGCATTATATGTATTTTATCTTCTCTCCAATAGTCAATAAAAACCATCTTAAAAAGGAGAAACCACCCTCTTCTCCTGGTCCTCTCTGGAGATGATGCCTGAAGTTGCGTCAGCCCCTTCTAAATAGAACAGCAGGCTATCAGAGCCCATTGGAAACGATGTTGGGATTTGATGATGGCCTTGAGCCTCAGAATTACAAACTCCCCTATCCATCGAATTCATGTTATGAGAATAAATTCTCTGTAATGTTTAAACCTGGTGCACTGGGATTTCTACTGTTTCCAGCTCAATTTTCCAGACTGATACTTATCACTCTTCATGCAAACTTGTAGGTAAGTGACTCTCTCGGGTATGGCGCTAAGTGGCCACAGGGTAGAATCTAAGGTTTTATCTATATGCATACTGCACCACAAAGGTACCCTGAGACCTAAATCTGAAATGGTCCCGTATAATACGAGCACAGGAGCAATGAATGGAAGACTGCTCGCATCTTTCGGCTCAATATTTTGAGCGCCTAAGAAAATTAAGTGAACTGTTTAGGTGAACAGCATTATTCCATTTTCCAAGTGAATAAAATGTGTACAAAGAAATTAATTAATTTGCCAAAGATTGCGCAGTCATTAATAAAGTGGACCTGGGCAAGGATTCGAGTCCAAGCAATCTGACTCGATAGTTTTCCCGTAACAAATATTGCTGGTCAGAAATCCCAGCGACTCCGTGTGTGCAGAATAGAATTGTTTCACAGCGTTTGCACAGCTGTGACCTATGAGAAGCAGAACACCAAGTCTGAGACACCGGTGGGTTTGCGCCATCAACCATTCAGCTGGGAGCAGAACTCTTAGTCATTCCCACCAACCAGAAACTCCTTAACAAACACACTGTAAGAATATACCTAACAGGAACACAGAAATACGTACAGTACATAATGAACGGAATAAAATAACTGGGTCATGTGCGAGTTCTCTTCATACACACCCAGGCATGGAAGGGAAAAAACCCAGTTAATAGCAGTCATCTCTAGATAACAAAATTATGGGGTTTCTTTTTCTTTTTCCTTTAATAGTTCTTCCAAGTGTTCCACAATTACAACAAATTTCTTTTTTAAGTGGAGAAATAAAGTAATTTTCTTTAAAAAAAAATAAATTGGGAGCTTCTGCCCTTCAACTGCAGTTCAGGTAATGACAAATATTTCCATCAAAAGACACATCTGTAGGCAATGTTTGCACACCAAGTTATGGTCTGAAATAAGACACTTCTTCACTCTCTTTTTTTTTAACCACAGGCATTTTAGAAAAGAGGAAAGTGCTCTTGCTTGCCCACTGCTAATGAAAGTCAGAAAAGGCTTATACATTAAACAATTCCACACCAAACCGCTTACATCAAATCTCAATAAAATCATTCTGCATATAGTGAGGCCACTCAAATCAGATGCACGCATGTCCAAAGCACCACTCGCCGAACTCTCCATAGAACAGGCACAAACGAGATCAAGAAAAGTACACAAAAAGAACGAAATCCTAAACCGTGTCTTTGTCTGCTTTATGAAGGAAAGTTTCTGACCCACCACTCAAACGCAAGAGATGTTACTTCACAGAGACTTGGGATAAAATAGGATCCCAAAAGGACTGGCTATCTTTTGGGGGGATATTTGGGCTAAAAAGAGTAAAACCAGAGACCGAATGATTTGGATTCAGTGACTTGGAGCAAAGAGAAACAGACAAATACTGTCCGAGACGCTAGAAATCCTAGTGATGCTAACAAGAGAGAAGACGGCCTGTAAAGACAGACCTAGTTCAGAGACAGGAGTAACAAGCATCGGTGGCGCACAGGGAGTATGAGACATGGCTGATCTGACCACCAAGTCTAAAAAGCCAGAGAAGGAACTTTCCGTCCCATCTCCTTCTCTGAACAATTTTCCACTTCACTTCTTTTGCACTTTCTCATTTTTTGGTAGCCTTAATCCTAGTTGATTTCAACAATCCTTTCAATAATATTTGTTCATCATTTCTGATGATTATTCATCCAAACAACTAATTGGAGTTTTGAAAAAATAAGAAAAGGGGCTTCAAATTTCATGGTAAAATTCTCGTCTTGCATCATAAGAAAAAAAATCACATCATTGTGAATGAGGGGGAGTGCGGAGACCCAAAGCCCATCTGTAGGTCACTGGACATCCCCTTACAGAAGGGTCGCAGGGGGGAGACGAGCCAGTCAAGGTGCGATGTAGCAACAATGAAACATACAATTTTCCTCTAGTTCCTAAATGCTTCCTCCCCATCATCTTGATCCCAACGCTACCTTACAAATCTGGCTAGACCAGAGGAAGTACACTTGTACAGACAGGAACTGGAAACACAGGGAATCCAGGACAGATGATCCCTTCAGAACCAGTGGTGAGAGTGGCAATACCAGGAAGGTAGAGGGAAGGTGGGTTGGAAAGGGGGAACCAATTACAGGGATCTACATATAACCTCTTCCCTGGGGGATGGACAACAGAAAAGTGGGTGAAGGGAAACGTCAGAGAGGGCAAGATATGACAAAATAATAATTTATAAATTATCAAGGGTTCATGGGGGAGGTGGGAGAGGGGATGGAGGGGGAGAATTATGAGGACCTGATGCCAGGGGCTTAGGTGGAGAGCAAATGTTTTGAGAATGATGAGGACAATGAATGTACAAATGTGACTTACACAATTGATGTATGTATGGATTGTGATAAAAGTATATGAGCCCCTAATAAAAAAATTTTTTTAAATTCTCTTGTCTTTTAATTCTATTTCTCCATGAACTTTTTGAAGTTCCTTGTATATTAGCTTTTCTTCCTTGTAGTCATAAATACGCTGCGTACAGCACAGATTCCTTATGCTTTCTTTGACTCTCTTACTTCTAAAAGCACCTCCACCTAGATGCTCGGTGAACAGCTCCCTATTTGTTTGCCTTGGTTGTAAAAGTTGCAAGCCTGGCATTGCAGAACTAGAAGGGGTACGCATTAAGGAGTCAAAACTTTAAAAATGCATCTATTACTAAGAGCTATTCTGTGTGATCTTGTCTGGTCTACGCAAGTAAATATATCTACAGAGAAAAGTCAAAACTTGTTCCTTGGTTTAGTTAATGGATCAACAAATGCTTACTACAATTCAGTTACAATTACATTGAATGGACATAGCTCCGTAATTAATCAATAATATACAAAATTAAGCAAGAGGAATACCTGAACTCTCTAGAGAGGAGAGGATAAATAAGGCGCTTAAAGGAATCGTCCAGGGAGTTATGTAAGACCTTCATTAACTCGGGCCTTGCAAAACCACGTGGTCTCCACCTGCAAACAAAGAAAATTAAAAACAATGCTTAGTCAAACTGACACAGCAATAATGTGACCTTGAAAAAGCTCTCGGAAGAAAGGGAGAAGAAGTTGAAGAGAGAAAAGGAAAAATCCTTTATTGAGGCCAAAGTAACATAATCTGTGAGGACGGGCTGTGGTGTCTGGAAATTATTACTATGACATCTGGAAATTTCATTTTTTAAAAACTGTTCACTATGGACAGACATAAAACTTACAAGTAAACATTTAAAAAGATCATCTACTGAGAAGAGTCTCCACAGCGGTAACAATGACCAAAATATTACGGTGTAAGGAAATTATCAAGAAATTACCACAGCGCTGTTTCCTTTACACCCTGCTCACTTCTTCCTGAGCATTACAGCGTCGGAGCAAATGAGAAAGTCAGCCCTGACCTTGACCCTGCCACTCCTGAGCAGAACTTAAGTCTCCTGCCCGGGCCGTGCTACTCTACCGGGCAGCATCGGCTGCATCTACAGGAACAACTGAGAGTGAACGAGGCAGAAAAATTGTAAAAGAAACATCAGAAATAAATTCAGCCCTGGCTCTGCTGTGTCCTCATCCATCTCCAGCATCTGTGCCTTTGTCCTTCTGGCTCATCATCTGAGACCAAAAAAATGCGCTATTCCTGGCTTCTAGTGAATCATTAATAAATCTTAGCGAAATTCTTACCTCTCTTAATCATTTCAGGCTAGGATATAAACTCAGTATCAGAAAAGAAGCATTGTAAGCATTCATTATGTGATGTAGCAAGAGTCAGATAACAGCAAATAATTGAATCCCTTTGACAGAACAGTTTTATTTAGGCAACGTATAGTTTTCAAATTGAGTGAAAGTACCTTTAGGCAGGACATGTATCCATCCGTTTACCGAAATCTCTGCCACTTCCTATAGTGGCTTCTATTTCCCTGAAGGCAGGGGCGGAATTGGTCTGGCATTTCCTTAAAAAGCTGGAAATAGGAATATCATATGACCCAGATATCCCCCCTGGGGCAATATAAGGTTTTCTATTTCCAGAAAGAGTTACAGTCTCTGAAACCCACAGGGGCAATCCTATACTGTCCTACAGGTCACTATGAGTCACCATCAATTTAATGGCACTGAGTTGGGTTTAGTTTCAGCCACTTTTTTGGTGAATTAACTACTGCTGCCAAATTGCATACTGGACCCACAATCCATGCTCATGGAAGCAGCAGTCAAGGGAGCCAATGACCCATTGCTACATCAGGCGCATCTGCTGCCCAGTCCTCTTTAAAGTGTTCAAAAGCAAGAAATAACTTTGAGGACTCAGGTGAGCCTGTCCCAAGCCATGGCATTTTCCCCTCATATGCACGTGAGAGTTGAACACTGAATAAGGAAAACCAGAGAAGAAGTGATGCTTTTGAATTGTGATGCTGGTAATGAAGACTGACTGTACCTTGGACCAAAAGAACCAACACATCTGTCTTGGAGGTACAAGCAAAATGCCCCTTAGAACAGCAGTTGTCAACCTGTGGGCCGCGACCTCTTTGGGGGAATCTAACGACGCTTTCACAGGGGTCGCCCGATTCTTAACAGTAGCAAAATTACAGGTATGAATTTTATGGTTGGGGGGTCACCACGACATAAGGAACTGTCTGAAAGGGTCGCGGCATTGGGAAGGTTGGGAACCACTGCCTTAGCAGCAAGAATGATGGGTCTTCTTAATCGTATGTGTTTTAGACATGTTATCAAGAGAGACCAGTCCTTGGAGAAAAGCATCATGGTTGGTTAAGAAGGGCAGTGAAAAAGAAGAAGGCCCTTACAAGATGAATTTGCAGTGGCTGCAACCATGGCCCGCAGCTAAGAACAACTGTGAGGATGCTGCAGGGCGGAGGGGCGCTTTGCTGGTTTCACAGGGTTCTATGAGTGGGGATTTACGCAATAGCACCTAACAAGTTGCATACAGAGGTTGATGGTTCAAGCCCACTTGATAGTACTGTGGAACAAAGGCCCAAGTGATTCCTTTTCATAATATTACACCCAGAAGACGCTGTGGAAGAGTTCTACTCAGAAACACGAGGTCAAGTTGGAATCAGTTAGACAACAATGAGTTTCCTTTAGTGTTTTTCAGTTGTAGATAGACTTAAATCGGCAGAATTTTTTCACATAAATGCCTGAAGAGAATACTTGAAAACACTACAATAAACCAAACTTTTACTAGATTATTCTACAAAATACACACCTCAAAGATAACAGGGATTTGGATGGGATTTTAATCAAAACTCCTATGATCCTTGTTCTAGTTGTCATCTATTACAGGCATGTGAGGGGGTGCCCCCCAAAAGAAAAAAGCTCCATTGGGTGGAACTTTCCTAGCATGCGTTTTTCCCACTAAGCAAGCATCTAGCAACTCACTGAGTTAGTGAAGCCAATGGTGTCGTCTGGAAAAGTGCTCTCTGGTCACAGTGAATTTCTTCATAAACGCAGTTTAGCCCAAACCTTTGTTTTTGTGATGGCCGACTTAAGAGAACAGTGTGCGGATGTGAAATTTTGTTTCCTGCTCGGGAAAATATGCCACAGATGTGTTGTGCTGTTGAACACAGCTTACAAGGACGCACTCTGGGAAAAACTCAAGAGTACATGTGATTTCCTCATTTCAAAAGGGTGACATGTCTACTGTTGACAAAAACCTTGTTATAGATATCCATCAACTTCCCTAACGGAAAAAAACGTCGGCTCATAGTGCACTTGGAGCTTGCTCCACCAAGTCATACTGTTCATCAAGCTTTCTATTTAAAGGTTCTGAAAAGTTTGTATAACAGAGTACAACAAAAAGGCGATTTGTGGAAGATGAGGGACTGATTTTGCCACGACAACAATGCAACTGCACACACAAGCATTTCAGTGCTCCAGTTTTGGGCCAAAAACAGTATGCCTCTCTTGCCCCACGCACCTGAATCACCTGACCTAGCTCTGTGCAACTTCTTTTTGTTTCCACGAATGAAGAGGGACATGAAAGGACAGCCATGTGACCCAGAAGAGGCGAAGAAAAAAACAAAAAAAAAGGAGAGAGGTGCTGTCAGCCATCCAAACAGATGAGTTAGAAAAATGTTTGCAAGAATAGGAATCACAGATTTGACAAATGTATTAAGTGTAATGGAGAGTACTTTGAAGTTGATATGGTTGTTTTGTAAAAAAAAATTTTTTTTAATGTATAGCTTTGGGAGAAAAAACATGCTTTTTTTATTTTGCAGGAACCCCCTCATATATTAAACTTAGATTTTTTGCTGAAGGTTTTTTTTTACAAGATAATGGAATTTTCTTCTTTTTAAAATCATTTTATTAGGGGCTCATACAACTCTTATCACAATCCATACATACATCAATTGTATAAAGCACATCTATACATTCATTGCCCTCATCATTCTCAAACATTTTCTTTCCACTTAACCCTCTGACATCAGCTCCTCATTTTTCCCCTCCCTCCCGCTCCCCCTTCCACATGAGCCCTTGATAATTTATAAATTAGTATTTTGTCATATCTTGCCCTGTCCGACGTCTTCCTTCGCCCACTTTTCTGTTGTCCATCCCCCTGGGAGGAGGTCAAATGTAGATCCATGTAATCAGTTCCCTCTTTCCAACCCACTCTCCCTCTACCCTCCCAGTATCGCCACTCACACCGCTGGTCCTGAAGGTATCATCTGCCCTGGATTCCCTGTTTCCAGTTTCTATCTGTACCAGTGTACATCCTCTGGTCTAGCCAGACTTTCATGGTAGAATCTGGATCATGATAGTAGGAGGGAGTGGGGAAGAAGCATTTAGGAACTAGAGGAAAGTTATATTTTTCATCGGTGCTACATCACACCTTGACTGGCTCTTCTCCTCCCCTAGACCCCCTGCAAAGGGATCTCCAGTGGCGGACAAATGGGCTCTGGGTCTCCACTCTGCACTCCCCGCCTCATTCACTATGTTAAGGTTTTTTTTGTTCTGATGATGCCTTATACCTGATCCCTTCAACACCTCGTAATCACACAGGCTAGTGTGCTTCTTCCTTGTGGGCTTTGTTGCTTCTCAGCTAGATGGCTGCTTGTTTACCTTCAAGCCTTTAAGACCCCAGACGCTATACCTTTTGATAGCTGGGCACCATCAGCTTTCTTCACCATATTTGCTTATGCACACGTTTGCCTTCAGTGATCGTATCAGGAAGGTGGGCACCCAATGATGTGATTTTTAATTCTTTGATGTCTGATAACTGGTCCCTCTACACCTCGTGGTCAGACAGGCTGGTGTGCTTCTTCCATGTGGGCTTCGATGCTTCTGAGTTAGATGGCTGCTTGTTTACCCTCAAGCTTTTAAGACCCTAGACACTATATCTTTTGATAGCCGGGCACCACCAGCTTTCTTCACATTTGCTTATTCACCCGCTTTGTCTTCAGTGGTTGTATCGGGAAGGTGAGCATCATAGAATGCCAATTTAATAGAACAAAGTATTTTGCATTGAGGGAGTACTTGAGTGGAGGTCTAATGTCCTTCTGCTACCTTAATACTAAACCTATAAATATAGGTGCATAGTTCTATCTCCCCATCCTCATATGTCAGTATATTTACATATGTATATGTCCTTATCTAGAGCTGAACGTTTTATGCTTTCATGATTTACACTTAAGTCCATTTGGCTAAGATGGTAGGTTTAAGTCAAGTTTTGGTTTTCTGCATGTGGATGCCCATTTTCTCTAGCAACATTTGTTCAAAGTTGCTATCCTACCTCCATTGAATTGCTTTTCACCTTAATCAAGTTCAGGCGAGCAAATGTGTGTTGGTCCGTTTCTATGTTCTCTACTTTATTTTCCTGATCAATGAGTCTCTCCTGCTACCAGGGTCAAACTATCTTGAGTATTGTGACTATTTGCCCACAACTGTCATGTTGATTCTGACACAGCGATGATCCTGCAGGACAGAGCAGGATTGATCTTTACGGCTTCTGAGGCTGTTAATAAATCTTTAGGGAAGGCGTCTCATCCTTCTCCTGCGGAGCAGCTAAAGGGTTGGAGTTACTGATCTTGCGGTTCAGCCCAGTGCATAATCGACTATGCCACCAAGGCTCCTTTGAATTATTTTTAGGAATTGAATTACACCTGCAGATCACTTGACATCTTTACCATGGAGAACTGTTCGACACATGGAGAGCGACCTCCCCATTGATTTAGGGCTTGCTGAATTTCTTCCATCACTGCACACATCCTGTGCTTGTAGTGTTGGGTTTATCTGTAAGAGTTTGGCTTTCTTTGGAGTGATTATAAGTGGTAATTTGTGCTTTTAATATTGTATTCCACGTGTCCCTTACTATACAGTCTTTACTGTTTTCTTTGTATTCAGCAATCTTGTAGAGATGGGTCAATCTAGGTGTTTTTGAGTAGATTCTGTGAGATTCCCAAAATACAATCATTTTGTTGCAAACAGGAACAATTTCACATATTCCTTGACAATCTGTGGCTTTTCTGTATCTTACCTTATTGCAATGACTAGAACTTTCAGTATTATGTCATATTGAGGTAAAGAATTTGCTTTTACCTATAAATTTTCATATTATCTGCATGGGTTTTTTTTTGGTGGGGGTACATGTTTATAATCAAATTTCTAAATTGCTGAGGGCTTTAATCATGAAAAGAAGTTGAATTTTGTCAAATGCTTTTTCTGTATGAATTAATATAATTCTATTATTTTTCTTCTTTAGCTTGTTGGGTTTTTTTCTATTTTAAAATTTTAATAAATCATCTCATTAGGTGCTCTTTCAGCTCTTATAACAATCCATACCTCAATTGTATCAAACACATTTGTATATATGTTGCCATCAATTGATGATTTTCATTGATTTTTAAAGATAGAAATAAAGCAAACTCACTTGGACTTGACCTGTAACTTTAACAGTGCATCATTGGATTATACTTGAAATATTTTGTCAAGGAGGAAAGCTATAAGTTCATTAGAAATAATGATTTATGCTTTCATTTTTATTTTTGTGCTGCCTTGATTCACCTTTGATAGCATGGTAATGTTGATCTCATAAATTGTAATGTATCCCACATTCTTTTGTCCAGAAAGAAATTATATAAATTGGTGATTTTTCTTTTGTGTTCGGTTGAATTCTCTGGTAAAAGCCATCTATGTCTGGAGATTTCTTTGATGAATGTTTTAAAATTATGAATACAATTTCCTTGTTGGGTTTTAGGAGTTTCTGATTTTCAAAAAATTGTCTGTCTTAAAATGTCAAATTATAGATATTCCAATCTTAGTCTTCTAATGGTTGGAGGATCCACAGTGATATCCCCTGCTTCATTTCTGATTTTGATTATTTTTCTCACTTTTTATTTTTTCAGTTTTACTAGAGATTTTTCAAATTTATTATTTTTTTCAGAACTAGGTTTTGTTGATTTTCTTTATTATGTTTCTATTTTCAGTTTCATCATTTCTACTCTTAGTATTTGCTTGGTAAGTACTTAGAGATTTTACTGTTGTCTTTCTGTTACTGATTTCTGGCTAGGTTCCATTATGTTTAGAGAACAGCGTCTACATAATTTACATTACTCAAATGTTGAGCTTTCTTTTAATAGCCCAGAATATGATTTATATTGGTGAATGCTCTTGAGGTAAATACGTATTCTGCTGTTGAGTATAGTGTTCTGTAAAAATCAATTAGATCTTGCTTAATCTGATCAGCTTTTCTTCTTTGCTCAGACTTATTTTACATTGTTCAAATCCACTGTGCATTTGTTTCTTACTCACTGCCTTTGGATTGATTCTGACTTATAGTGACCCCATGGGACATGCTAGAACTGCCCCCGTGGGCAGAGTAGAAATCCTCATCTTTATCCTGTGGAGCAGCTGGTGGTTTTGAACTGCTGACCTTTCCATTTAGCAGCCCAATGAGTAATTCACTAAGCCACTAGGGCTCCATCTTTCTGTTTAGTAGTACTAATTGGTGTTTTGGGGTTCCCATAAAGGAAAAGTGTTCTCATTGAGAAGAATGACCATGTTTAAGGTATGGCCATGTGTGTTAGGCTGAGTTTAAGAGAGAAACCAAACCAGATACACTAATCTATTAGAAATAGCTTGTACATCAAAGAAGAAATTTTTCTCCAAGAGGCAACCCAGCCCAGTCCAACCCCAGAACATGGATCAGATGCTATCTAGAACACCCGCTCCAGAGTTCAGTAGCTGCCACTGGCGAACCAGGAAGGTGAAGTGTAAAGTGGCGAGAGAACAGGCTCATGAGTGAAGAGTCATGTGAATCCGGGGTTGGCAGTAACACTGCAGGCTACCTCCGCACCCAACCCCAGAGCCAGATTTCAGACAAACAGGAGGTCGAAGAGGAGCAAGAAGGAGGAAGAGTGACCAGTACCCCTCAGCGCCTCACTTAAAAAAGGCCATACTCCTGAGGAGGCGTCATCAGTGACAGCATTGATAGGCTGGACTCCACCCCTACCTTCACACAGGTGCAACAAGTTAATATAAACCCTAACCATCACACCATGGATTAGCTGCTAATAGGATGAATTTTAGCAGTTCACAGATTCTATTTGACTTTTGAAAAAAATATCAACCTACAAAGTGTTTCAAATAAGTTTAAATAAGGTGACAATCTTTGAATATTTTAGGACCATCCCATGCAATAGATGTTCCTCATTCTTGTTGAGAAACAGGACAAGTCACTAGAGCTGAGTAGGGCCTTCAAGTGGCCATCGAGTGGCTGGCGACTCTTCATGACCCTGTAGGACAGCGTAGAACTGCCCTGTGGGGGGTTCAGAGACTGTAACTTTTGCAGGATCAGAAAGCTTCATCTCCCTCCCGAGGAGCGTCTGGTGGTTTTTAATGCTGATCTTGTGGTTAATAACCAAATGCATAACCACTATGCTACCAGGGCTCCTGATCCTAACAGAATATATTAAAGATTATAGAAACCATAAAGGCGTATAGAGCTCGATCTGTGGGTTCAGGCCTTTATTTGTTAACAGAATTCTCTCATTAAATCAAAAACACAAAAATTTGCAGGCTCGAAAAGCCCAGTCTGGTCATGATACAGCCCAACTCATAAACAGGAAATTATTGAGATCTTGCTTCACATGTGTTTTTGTTTAAGAGAAAATGTAGACACTTGGAACTTCAGAGTTCTCACAAACATAAGAACTAGTTCAGCATCTGATACGTTTAGAAATCCTTTTAATATTCACACTTTTGTACCAGCAGCATACAAATCAAAATGAATTATTTGTTTGCTGAATTTTTATCTAGATCTTATTTTAATACTTCACTGTTTTAGTCAACTTAGGGAATAACAAGAGTTACTTAAATCAATGACTACCAAAACTATCTAGTGCTTTCTCTATTTGGGAGCTGTGGTCGCACTTTGGGTTAAGCATTGGGTGGCTGACCATGAGGCGGGCAGTTCAAACACACTGCGCACCCTGAGGGAAAGCTGTCTGCTCCCATAAAGATTTAAGCAGTTCGTCTGTGTCCTACAGAGCTGCTGGGAATCAGGATGGACTTGATCGCAGGAGGTTGTGGCTTTATGTTTTTATAGCTTATCATCTATCTATTTTGTCATCCAGACCACACAAATGTCCTGCTTCACTCTACCACTCTTCCGAAATCTACATCATCGGATACTTTGCCCTAGGTGTGTAGATTGTACCTCTTAAATCAGTGTCCTATTGGGATCATCCTAATTATTGTCCTAATATCACCCACATTTACCTGTGGCTCCTTCCCAATACTTTTGTACGTAGTGTACCCAAGGCGGTCTTCTCAAAAAGGAACCAAACCACGCCACTCTTTTGTTACTAGTTTCGCATGCCCATACGTCGCAGAACAAAACCCCTGGGGAGACCAGTTAAACGTTAAATATGATCTGGCCTGTGCCTCTATCTCAATAATTCACTTTTTGTCACTTCTCTCTCTCATCCCTGACCTGTGTACACCCCTGATCCTGAATACATGAGGGTGACTTGTGACAGCCTCTTACGATACACTCACTGCCCTTCCCTTTGTATCTCTCAGTTCAAGATCATGCTGAAAGTTACAAAGGGCTACTTGTCCAGTGTCCATCTGATTCATTGCATTCTTACCAAAGTCAGACACGGGGGCCGGTGGACCGGCAAACACTAAGCCTAAACAAATGAAAGCATGAGCAGGGAGATGGGAGAAGCATGAAGAGAAGGGAAAGATGAAGACGGCTCCCCACGTGAGCACCCCAGTATTCAAATGTGTCTACAGGAAATGTTAGAGTCCTTCAGACAGTCGCGTACTTCTCAGAGACGTGCTTCAGCTCCTGGAATTACCAAGTCTCTAGGACCAAGACCTTCTAGAACCTGAATGAACAGGATACTCTACGACACAGTGATGAAACGCATGAAAGCATAGGTTACATAGTTCCAATTACTCAAACATCACTAAATAAAACACAATACAGATAAACTCAAGGAAAACTAATTAAATCAAAACCAGGCATTTACACAGTACAAAAATAGTAGGCTAAAGGCACAGTAATAATCCTTTAACTGTTAAGGATTATGATACTAAGCCTTATGAATATTTATAGGAAAATCATCTAGAATCTGTCCATAAATCATTGTGACCTATATATATAAAATATTTCTATAAAGGAAATTAGGACAATAATCCCAATGCTTTATAACAAAACTTGGAGGAAGGTTCCCCTTTTGCTGAAAAAAATCATATAGAGGGAAGGAGCAAGTACTTTGAGCATGTTACCAGGAGATCAGTCCCTAGAAAAGGGCATCCTATTTGGTAAAAAGAGGAAGACCGTTGACAAGATGGTCTGACACCGTGGCTGCAACAATGGGCTGAAGCCTAGCAACAATGGTGAGGAGGGCCCAGGACCGGGCAGCGGTTCATTCCATTGTACCACAGGGTCACTCTGAGTCAGAACGGACTCAATGGCGCCTAGTAACAACAGACAGCACTTTGAGAGACATATACTGTAATAGTCAATAAATTACACCTCGTTTCAATCATCCATAAAACATAAAACATGGAAGCACATTTTATACCATAGCAAACTCAAACCCACTGCTACAGTCGACCGGCTCACAGCAGCCCTTTGGCACAGAACAGACATGCTCCGACTTTCGTAGGCTGCAAACGTTCCTGGAGGCAGACAGCTTCTTTTTGCTTCCTTTGAGAGTCAAGTGGGTCCCAATTGCAGACCTTTGGATCATCAGCCCCACAGATGACTGCCACGGCTCCTTTCATGTGCCATGACGTTCTACAGAGAGCACCACATACACTGTTCTGTCATTACCTTTCCTAAGACAGTGGCTATGTGTCCATACATGTTCATATAGACCTCTGCTTGTTATTTTCCAAAGGACAAAAATGAAATCCTACTAGAAATCTACATACAGACCTGTTCTGGATACACCATCTACAGAATTCATTCTTCACGCCATCGGGAATGTTGACCTTAACTGTCAATATCTTCAGATTTTCTCCACGGTTAATTGCCAGAATCTGAATGCAAACACAGACTGATGGTTTATAAAATAAATAAATGATACATTTAAGCAGTCGATGTCTATAAAATAAATCATGTAGCCATTCAGCCTGGGGTTATGTGAATTTTTATTCACCAAGAATTTATTTTAAAATAATTATGTTTATACTTCAAGTAACATACCTCACTAAAAAAAATACCATGCCATATTTTTGACAGTAAAACACGGGTACAAAGTGGCATCCGCAGGAAGAAGCTTTAGTAATCTAAATGCTCTTCAGACTATACTAATAGAAATGCTTTCTCATTTGGAAATGAAAAAATCTTAATTTTAGATTTGAGAAATGAGATTGCTGAAGATGAATACAAATAAGCAAAATCATTACAGAAATGTGAACAGCTAATATCATTTATTAAATAGTTAAAAATTGCCTGCCATTTTAAGCTCTTCAAATAGATTTTTCCATCATCAAACACATACTTTTATCCTCGCCACCTCTGATGATACATAGTATCATCTGCATTTAATAAAGTTTCGTGAGCGTAACACCTCAAATCACAAAGCTGACAAGTTATCAAAGACGGAATAATATAAACTAAGATCAACTTGTCCATGTTTTTAATTAGTATTAATATTAAGGAACAACTATTTAAAAACACAAGGGAGCCTGGTGGCCCTGTTAGGTTTACATTGCTAAGTAAAGTCAATCAGTGGTTCAAACCCACCAGCCATTCCATGGAAGAAACATAAGGGTTTTTTCTCCCATAAGATTGACAGCCTTGGAAACCTTACAGAGCAGCAGTTCTCAATCTTCCTAATGCTGTGACCCTTTAATACAGTTCATGTGGTGGTGACATCCCCCCCAACCATAAAATTATTTTCGTTGCTACATAACTATAATTTTGCTACTGTTAGGGATCAGACGACCCCTGTGAAAGGGTCATTCGATCCCCAAAGAGCCACGACCCACAGATTGAGAACCACTGTTATAGAGGGTCACTGTGAGATGGAATTGATTATGGCAACAGGTTTTCGGTTTTGAATCATAAAGTCTTTTTAGCTATGTCACAAAACGTACATGCAACAAATGAACAATTAAACTGAACTTCATAAAATTTAAAACTTCTGCGCCTCTTTAATAGATCTACTGTATCCCAAGGTCTGTGTCAATTTGGCCAGACCCTGATGCTCATGATTGTGTGATTACCCTCTGTTGGTTTGTAACCATGTGGGAGTGACGTGGCCGTTATGTTAATGAGGCAGGATTGCCATGTATCAAATGGTAATCTTGAGTCCCTGACTTATTCAAGTCACAGCCTTACTTGAGTTATAGCTTTTATGCCCTAAGAAATAAAAGGAGCAAGAGGCAAGAAGAGAACCTTACTATCTAACACCAAGGTGTGAGAGCCATGTGTGTACCTACACTTGAGCCTGGGGTTCCTGTGCTGAAAGTCCCCTTGAACCAGGAGACACAGAGAGGAGGCTGTGAGACAGTGCAGGATGGTGCACAGCAGCAGCAGCAAAACCAGCAGACCCACTGAATGAAAGAGAACTGAGTGTCTTTGGCCGGGGGGCTTCCTGGAGGAACAGAGTCCCTGGGCGCACTTGAGGGCAAAGCAGAAGAGCTTTGTAACATTTTCCTAAGCAGGGTAAAGGCCAGGCAAGGGACCAAGGGTCAAAATGAGGCTAGCAAGGGGCTATGCTAATTGACACACAGCTTCTTCCAGAACCTACTGGAGAAAAAAGCCTTCCCTGAAAGCTGGTGTTCTGAATGTGGACTTCGAGCCTCCTAAACGGTGAAAAGCACCTTTCTGCTTGTGCATGTCATCCACTTGTGGTATTTTTTTCAGCAGCACGAAATTTAAAAGGTGTAGTCACTCTGATACGCAATCTGGCAGTCTCCCAAAAGGTTAAACACAAAGTTACCATTAAGACCCAGCAATTCTGCTCTGAGAAATATATCTATGATAAACAGGTCCATTAAAAAGCATATTCTTATCAATGTACGGTAAGTGATGAATGGATAAATCAAATGTGATGTACAGCCGTATAATGGAATATCATTTGGCAATAAGAAATGCAGGACTGACAGATAATAGAATGTGCGTGAACTTAGATAACATGCCATTAAGTGAAAGAAATCAGACATAAAAGATTTATTATTCCATTTAGGTAAACATCTAGAATAGGTCAATTGTTAAAGATAGGAAGCTGGCTGCTGAGAACTGGGGATGAGCGGGCAGGGGCTAAAGAGGGGATGAGCAGCAGCTTCTAGCAGTACAAATATTTCTGTTAAGGTAAAAAAAGCTCCAGAACTTATGTTGAGAATGACTATAAAGCTCTGAATATACTAAAAATAATGGAATTTTACTTTTTAAATAGATGACTTTTATGGTATGTTAATTCTATTTCAATGAGTCTCTTATCTAAAATTATTCCTTTATCAGGCACTTTTACACCAAATATTGAAATGTTCAATTTAAACCCAAATGAACCCAGTAAATGTAACCAAGTTCACCAACAGTGTCCATCAATAGCATAATCTAGTTTATAACTAAAAATGAAAGAAACATAACTGTACTATACATTCATAAATTTTATTTAATTTACATTGGTCTGTACTTTAATTTAATTTTAATAGATGGGGCTTTCATAAAACTAAATTCTTCCTCGGCAGGATACAATGTGACACATTTCTATAAGGCTAAATAACAACAGAAGTACTTTTCTTACAAGCTTAAAATGATCCAACTTAAAAAAAATTCTTTTTGCCCGGCTATCAAAAGAGATAGTGTCTGGGGTCTTAAAGGCTTGAAGGTGAACAAGCGGCCATCTCGCTCAGAAACAAATAAGCCCACATGGAAGAAGCACACCGGCCAGTGCGATCACGAGGTGCCCAAGGGACCAGATATAAGGCATCATGCAAAAAAAAAAAAAAAAAGATATAAGTGTGTGTATGTATGTGTATATATGTGTATATGTATATATGTATGTGTATATATATATTATATTAAATGAAGGGGGAAGTGCAGAGTGGAGACCCAAGGCCCAAGTGTCGGCCAATGGAGATCCCCTCATAGAGGGGCTTAGGAGAGGAGATGGGTTAATTAGGGTGTGAGGTAGTATCGATGAAGAACACAGCTTTTCCCCAGATCCTGGATGCTTCCTCCCCCCAACTACCATGATCCGAATTCTACCTTGCAGGGCTGGATAGGACAGAGGCTGTACACTGGTACATATGAGGGTTGGAGGTACAGGGAATCCAGGGTGGATGATACCTTCAGGACCAAGGGCGTGAGGGACGATGCTGGGAGAGTGGAGGGTGAGTGGGTTGGAAAGGGGGAAATGATTACAAGGAGCCACATGTGACCTCTTCCCTGGGAGAGGGACAGCAGAGAAGGGGGGAAGGGAGACCCCGAATAGGACAAGATATGACAAAATAACGAGGTATAAATTACCAAGGGCATATGAGGGAGGGGGGAAAAGGGAGGGAGGGGGGGAAAAAAAAAAGAGGACCTGATGCAAGGGGCTTAAGTGGAGAGCAAATGCCTTGAGAATGATTGGGGCAGGGAATGTATGGATGTGCTTTATACAATTGATGTATGTATATGTATGGATTGTGGTAAGAGTTGTTGGAGTCCCTAATAAAATGTAAAAGAAGAAAAGAGAAAAAAATGATTAGGGCAAAGACTGTACAGATGTGCTTTATACAATTGATGTATGTATATGTATGAACTGTGAAAAGAATTGTATCAGCCCCAATAAATTGTTAAAAAAAAGAAAATGGGGCACACAAATTAAGTTTAGTTATAGAGAAAATTTGTAATTGCTACATTTTTCATACTGGAAATAAAATTTATACTTCAATTAAAAGAGAAAAAAAATTCTTTTTAAAACTCCAACTTATTACTTATAGAACAATTTCACTCTGCTTTCCATACTGAAAAGACAGTCAGAGGGGGAAAATATCATTAACTTAAACTTTAACTTAAATATTAAAGCTATTTAAATATATTAACTGGGGAATAAACTCAAATTTTAAGTAAAAATTATTACTTTTTAAGGTATTTTTATAGATTGAAAAATAGCATTAGCAGCAAACATAAAGTAATGAGGAACATAAATGCTTCGTACAAAATCAACGGTAACTAGGGCTAAGCAAGGACTTCAGTGTCAGCCACAGATGACGCTAGCTCTCTAAAGAATGGAATGAGTACTGAACAGCAATGAAAATTCTTCATATGAGACTATCTTTAATAAATTCTATCCTACAGAGTACAACAATGATGAACAAAGAATGACTGAATTCTGATTTAGCAAGAATATTAATCCATCAAAATATATTATTGAGGGCTTCTTGCTCGTTTTTACCTTACCTAATAAAGCCATAGGTTTAACTTAGCCCTGGTGGCCTTGCGTCCGTCTTGGGCTGCTAGCCACAAGGTTGGTGGGTTCAAGTCCACCAGCTGTTCTGCAATAAGGCCGCTTGCTTCCATTAAAGATTTACAGCCTCAGAAACCCCCAGGCAAAGTTCTACTCTGCCCGTCAGTCAGAACTGACTTGATGAAAGTGCAACTGGTGGTGGAAACTATATGAAGAAATACAGTACGGGTAAATGTAGTTACATCAGTAAATACAAAAGCGATCACGCTTATGGTTTTGGTTTGTAACTCTTTCTTTTGAATACGTGATTTAAAAGCCACATTTCACAATGGAGATGGACTTCAATGAGGAAAAAAATGACTGCATTGAAAATGAAAAGACCACCATGTAATACCTATGGTCAATACAACGAAGTGAGGTCTCTCACACTTTGATTCTGGATCAGACAGCTTTGACCTGAAGTTTTGAAGCGAATCAAAAGTGAGTTCAAATCCAAGTATCTAACAGGAAAGATCACAGCCAAAAAGTCAAGACGCTTGCTTTGTTTTACTGTCGGCTCTGCTGTTAATTCCCACATCTCCAAGCCTTAAGCTCCCCAACTGGTGAGATAGGAAGGGTATGGCAGTAAGAATTATGTACACTAAATTCTTGGTAAGTGAAGTAGTTGGTAAATCCAAAGCAGCACCATGACTGCTACCTCTAGGTATTTGTAAGCAGTTTCATTGTTTACCTGGTGGTGATGGATGTTTCTTATGGAGCATGAAAAATTCTGGTAGAGCTGAAACTTGTCCACATCTTTCTCATTTACCTTTTTTGAGGACACTTTAGCAAGACTTGACTGGATACAAATGGGTCTGTTTTGGCACCTGTTGAGACACAGAAATGTTCAACAAGCAAGCATTTAGTAAGGGGAGCTTTGGTGGAGAAGCAAATAGGGACAGGGTTTTCTTTCTTTTTCTTTTTCAGATGCAGCTCAACTGTAAGAATAACGTCACTGACCCACCACCAAGGACCCCACCTCTTGGTCTGGTGATGCTAGCACAGGCCCACTCTCCCCATAAAATGTCTACGCGTGCACAGACACCACCGGCAACAATGCAAGAGACTGAAACTGTCTACAAGAATCAAACCAGAAACTCTGGCCTGTGAAATCATCCAAAAAGGAGGGAAAAGAGATTAGGTTAGCATAACCTCTGGTGACAATTGGTCTGACAAAACCAGACCAAATTATAGCAACATAATCACTTATAAAAAACATAAAAGGGCGGGGGGAGACGTCAGATAGTATAACATGACAAAATAATAATAATTTAGGAATTATGAAGGGTTCTTGGGGGAGGGGGGGAAGTGGGGAGGGAGGGGGTAAAATGAGCAGCCGATATTAAGGACTCAAGTAGAAAGCAAATGTTTTGAGAATGATGATGGCAACAAATGTACATATGTGCTTGACACAATGGATGTTATGTATGGATTGTGATAAGAATTGCACGAGCCCCCAATAAAATGATTTAAAAAACATAAAAGGAGGGTGTCGGAAGTGGGGGTAATGGCCACAGGAGCAGACCAAGTGGAGGGACTTGGCCTTGTTGCTGTTCGCCTAATCATCTTCCCATACTGCACCGGCTGGGTGATCCTCCTGCCATTCATGGACAGCCAGCATACCAGACACACCCACTTCTGGTCCGAGCCTCTGCTGCTGGCATCCCACTGGTGGCAAGCCTCCTGCTGCTCCTGCTCGTGTGCGTATTCATCACCTACCTGATGCTGAAGAACCAAAAGGTGACCAGAAAGGCTCAGTAAAGGTCCAGCAGGGGATGAGCTGCCCATCCCTTCTCTACTTATCTCCAGGCCAGGAAGGTACCCAGGACCATTCAAGGCACTGAGAGGTCCCTCTGGCCTGGCTGCCCTACAGTCATGCCCATGGAACTGGCTCCTGATTGAACAGAGCCCTGCTCAGCCCCAGCTCACTATTCTGGAAGCCAGGAGGGAGGGGTGCATGGACATGTCCTTCTCCCAGCTTCTGGCCCAGGATCTGAAAGATGTTGGTTCTCCCTACCTCACCTTCAGACTCATGTCACCTTTTCTTCTGAGTTCTGCCCTCATTCTGCAGTCCCCTGCCCATCACCTGCAGATGCTGGAATCAGGGTCCAAGGGAACAGATGGTCTCTGCCCACCATGCCCTGCTCCCCACAAAAGCAATTTTCTCAAAAAGCTGGGGACTGTCAGACTCTGCAAGGACTTCTGAGCCTGGAAAACTTTGGGGAAGGGTCATCGCCAGAGTGGCCACAATGGGCCCACAGACTGCCCACTCCTCATGGAGACCCAGCTCCAGTGCCTGCCTGTTCAGGGGAGTTTTATAATAAATGTTGAGCAGGTGCTGGTCAAATAAAATAATAAAAAAAATAAGAGGGCAAGTGGGAGCCAACGAGTACAAGAAAGAAGAAAATGTTTTGACATGATATGTGATGACGACTGTGCCGCACTTCTAACATGAGTGAACCTGTGAATTGTAGACGGTGTGAACTATATGCCGACAAAACTAGGAAGAAACAGAGGAGCTGATCCCAGGGGCCGAAGTGGAGGGCAAATGTTTTGAGAATGATGAGGACAATGAATGTACAAGGGTGCTTTACACAATGGATGTCTGTATGGATTGTGATAAGAGTTGTATGAGTCCCCCAATAAAATGATTTTTTTTAATCTTAAGGAAAAAAACACCCCCCCAAAAAAACAAACTATGAAGAAACAAACAACAATAACAACAGAGAAACAAAAGTGAAAATGCGGGTAATTCTCCTACTGCAACTCATCCCTTCTAGGCAGGGCACCAAAACAACAAAAGGAAAGCTCTCTCCTTATTTAGTCCGTGGACTCACCTACTGCAGGGCTTACTTACCCAGCTAGAGCGACAGAGAGACAGGAAGACAAACCTCTGCCTGACCCCATCTCCGTCCTCTGCTGACACGCACCGGAGAAGGAAGGGCAGAGTACGTAAAGCAGCACATTAATGTCTTGTCTTTTTTTAATGCTATATAAAATCCACAAGCCCAAGTGGGGTCTAGGACATGGTGGGTCTAGGACATGGTGATCCCAGGTAAGAAGCTCTCCGCCATGCCTGATATTACATATTCTCAGGCCAGTCATTGCTGAGAACAAGCGATGGGATACTATCATATTGAGTAGATACATCACAGTATGTTTAAAACGTACGCCACCCACTGGAAATGAACATGAATCTCTCGTTAGTACATGAAATCTAAGGTCGATTTTGAACTGGGTCCATCAGAACCCTCCTCTGAGGTGCCTCCGTGCAGAGGATGAGACGAGCAGGCAGAGTGCCAGGCACCCTGCCCAGAATTCAATTAAAGAAACTTTACTTTGATCTGTTTTATATATTAAAGTTCTGTTGCTTGAACAAAGAGTTCTGCTAGGAACACAAGTCTGCAAGCAAACGGTTTCTAGTGAGTCCTAGAGCTAGCCCTGACCATGGCACCCTCAAGAGCAGGATTCCACAAGGCAGACACCCCAGAAGACTTACTCACAGTTTCCGAATGAAGTCCAGTGTATCTCTGTCTTTAGCAATCATGTCTGCTAAAATATGCTGCACTCCCGTCTCAATGTCCTGCAGTGCTGAGAGCCCTTTAGGGAGAAAAAAGAAAGGGTAAAAAAAAACTACAAGATAAGTTTTGTAAAGTCTCTAATTAAATCACAAGACACACAGAACAATTAACGGCCCCTCGTGGGAGACAACACAGGAACGCTCTGGATCTCCTTGAGGCAATATATTGGTGACACAGAATAATTTTTTGAGTATGAACAAATTCCTATTGGCCTATGGCACACAGGGTACCTTGTACTGGAGTGGAAGGGATTAAAAAATAATAACCTTGAAATATCTGGCTTCTTAAACAGTCATCTGAGAAGTGACAAGAAAAATGACTGATAAAATCAATATCAAACTATGGAGATTACGGGAGATTGTGATGCGTTTAGAATAAAACATGAGGGGAACATTTCACGCACAATGTCAAAAGCAGTGCAAAGCTTCTTTGGAATTTTCTGCAAGTCCTACCCACTTGGATCAGGGCGTAGGCTAAAGGTAAGGGCAGTGGGGCCCCGCCCTCCTGGAACTGTGCAGGGCCCTGCCATGCCTGTGACCGCAGGTACCACCATGTGCTGCCGTGATGGACTCCAAGGTCATCAACATATAGGCCACAGTTAAAGGAGACATGATTATTAAAAATCGACTCATTTAGATCTCAGGAAGAATATGAACGAGCAAAACCTCTGTACCAAAGGGGACACAGGCAGGGTAAAAGGAAAATAACACCATGGTAAGGAGTAAAACTAAAAATAAACTGTGGATTGAGGATTCTGAAAGCTCTAACATTCCACTGGAACAAAACACACCAAGAACAGGCACACAGAGTCCCCGCTGTGGCTAACCGTAATGCTGGCCGCAGCAGCTCAGCTGCTTTTAAAACAGCCAGTGTAGCAACCATTGAAAATCGATAGCCACACATTTGAAATCTTAATTAAAATTTACTTTTCAATTAATTCAATTAACTCTAAATTCAATCAGAGTTCTTGTGCTTTTCACTACTGTTCTTTAAAAAACAGATTTAAGATGTATGTATTTGTGGATGAACAGACATTTATTTATATTTCTATAGACACGTGTGCTTAATTTTTTTAATTAAAAATTCATATTTACTAGGTTTTTTAGAACAGAGCCAGATAATGGTATGCTATACTATGATTCTCTGTAGTTTGGGGTAATCTATAGATTTTTATAGTCCAAGACTGCCCCCTACAGACATTTCAGTCTCCCAACTCAGACTAGGCCAAGAATTAAAGAGTTTCCTGACCATCTGATGCTGGAACATGACTCAAATATCCGTTAAGAACCAGGGCACTGAATGTATAAAGTATCGAGATAGGAAAATTAGAAGTTGTCATAAATGAAATGAGACTGACATCCTAGACGGAAACTCAATACCAGCAATCACAACAAGACCAGGGCTGACTGTGGAACAGGTCATCAATTACTCATACACAAGTTCAGGCTGAAGCTGAAGAAAAAGAAATCGAAGGGTCAAAATATGACCTTGAGTCTAACCCACCTGAATTGAGAGCATCTCATGAACAGTAGAACATCTTGACCACCACACGTGAGAAAGAAAAAGGTCACTGAAAAGACAGTCAAGAGAGAAATGACCAGAAATGGTTATCAGAAGAGACGCGAAAGCTTTCTCTTGAACATGCAGTACCTAAAGTGAACTGAACAAGTGATAAAGAGCTGAACAGCCAATTTCAAAAGGCAGCTGGAGAAGCCAGAGCATTGGAGTGAAAGTTGCAGACCTGCCATTACCCAAAAAAAGAACATGCTCAGCACATCTCAAACTGAAGAAAAAAACCTCAGGCCTTGAGTGTAAATATGGAAGGATTTTATGGGCAATATATTAAATGTAGAAAGCATCCAAAGAAGAAGGAAAGACGACTAACATCCAACCATTTCAAAAAGTAGCCGATGATCAAGACCCAACGGTACTAACGGAAGAAATCCAAGCTGCACTGAAGACACTGGGGGAAAACAAGATTCAAGCAATCGACAGAGTATCAATTGAAATGTTTGACCACACTGATGTAGCACTGGAAGCACTCATTGATCGATGCCAAGAAATTTAGAAGACAGCTCTCTGGCCTAACAACTATAGGAGATTCCTATGTGTGCCCCTTCCAAAGAAGCAATAAAAACCAAACTCCCTGCCATCAAGTCAGTGGCAACTAATAACAACCCTCTAAGAACAGAGTAAAACTGCCCTGGGGAGTTCCCGAGACTGTCACTATTTACAAACGCAGAAAGCCCCATCTCTCTCCCTCGAAGGGGCGGGTACCTTCAAACTGTCCCCCTTGAGGATCACCGTCCAACGCATAAGCACTACGCCACCAAGGCTCCTTGTGATTCCAAAGAAATGTGGCCAAGAAGAATGTGGAAAATATCAAACAATATCATTAATGTCACATGCAAGAAAAACTTCACTGAAGATAATTCAAAAAATGGCTGCCTTAGTACATGACCAGGGATATGCCAGAAATTGATGCTGGATTCAGAAGAGGTCATGCAATGAGGGATAGTATCCACATTAATGTTGCCATATCAAAAAATGTGTCTACTTATGTTTTAACGAGTATGCACAACATTTGACTGTGTGGATCATATGAACTAGATAATTTAGCAAAGAAAGGGAATTCTGAAAGACTTCACTGTACTCATGCAGAACCTGTACACAGACCAAGGTGGTGGCTGTTCAAAGAAAACATGGGGGAAATGCATGCTTTGATCAGGAAAGTGTGTATCAGGGTGCATCTTTTCACCATCCTTATTCCGTCTGTATGCTGAGCAAAAAGTCCCAAAAGCGAGACTCAATGAAGAACAATGAAGGATCGGGATTGCAGGAAGATTCATTAACAACCTGAAATGTGCAGATGACCTAACATTGCCTGCTGAAAGTCAAGAGGAGCTGAAACACTTACTGATGCAGATTAGAGACCACAGCCTTCAGTACAGATATTCCAATTCCATATAAGAAACCCAAATCCTTACAAGTAGGCCAGTAGCGAACGTACTGAAGTCAATAATTTCATTTTACTTGGACCCACAATCAACGCTAGGAAAGCAACAGGAATCAAGAAATCAAATGCAACAGTGCACTTGGCCAATCTACTACACAAGAGCTCTTTAAAAGTGCGAACGAGCGCAGGGACACACGTGAAAGCTGGCCCATACAGAAGAGCTGAGAAGAACCGCTGCATTTCAATGACCGTGCGGACAGAGAGAGTCACGGTACATCAAGCACTGCAAGAATGACCTGACCGTGGAGGTACGAAGTTCAGCAAGAAATCCCTGAGGAGGAGGATGGCAGGACCTTGTCTCGAGTACTTTGGACATGGTACCAGCGAAGACCAGTCGGTGGCAAAGAGCATCCAGTCCGGTAAAGCACAGGCCCAGCAAAAAGGGGAGCTCCCTTGACAAGAAAGGTCGGCATGGTGGCTACCAAGAGGGGCTCCAGCCTGAGCACTGTGACGGTGGCTGTGCTGCAGAATGTGTCCCATCTTTTGAATGTGGATTCCCTGTGAGCTGGAGCAGACGCGACAGCGCCCTGGCAACAACGCCTTGACATGCACCCGCGGTTACTGTCCTTGGGTTTTTCTTAGCCATCTGCGACCTGGAAGGAAACTGCAGAGAAGATAAACCCTGTACAAGAGTAGGCGAGTGGAAGTGTCCTAACACATGACATGCACATTTCAGAATTGCTAGCACTCCTGTAAAAGAGCAAACATGACTTTCACAGTTAGGCACACTGCTGGAAATAGACTTAAGCCTCTAGAACACAATAAAGGAGACTCTATAACCTTGGTATATAAGAAGTTTCTTGAGAAAGAGGAAATCAATTTTCAAAACGTTTTCATTGAAAAAATAACAAATTATCTATAATAAAACTCATATTTTCTATGTATATATTATAGAGCACAAAGAAAACGAAAACCCAAGTTATGAACTGGAATAGGTGAACTGCAACTAAGATAGCTGATAGAGAACCTCTTAAAAATACTTATCAATAAATGCTAAAAGGAAAAACAATAACTGAATGGAAAAACTGGCACTTCTTCCAAAAGGAAAACTGAATACTTCGTAATGGGAACCCTGGGGTTTGGTTTATTAGAATAACTTCTTCCTGTGCTATATTCTTTTGCAGCAGTCATTAGCTTAATGAAAACAATTTTTAACATGAAAATTCGTAGCGTAGCAAAGGACCGAGGTCGGGGGCTATGTCTTTCAGCAGAGCCAGTACCTTTCACGTTGGCTTTAACATAAGACAGCAGATGGAGCTGCCCGGGATTCTCAAGCAGGGTCCTGGCTGCTCCTTCCAGTCCCAGTTGCCTTGCTCTCTGGGCTTTGGTGCCTTTGCTCCCGGTTTTATACGGGGCGGACTAGAAGAAAAGGTCAGAAGAGAGACCACGTTATGCACTTTTTAAAGCAAATGTTACAACTAGAGGAGAGGCTCTGCTGCCAATGTTAAATGCGTCCTGTCTTAACCACTCGCCTCTTCAGAAATCCACTCACTGCTACATTGTAGTCCCCTCCCAACAGACAGCATGCCAACTCAATTTCTAAAAATGCTTTGAAAAGGATGAGGGCAAAGAATGTCCAGATGTGCATGACACGATGCATGTATGGATTGTGATAGGAGCTTTTATGAACGAGCTTTTGTTTGTAAAATGATTAACAACTAAACAAAAAATGCTTACTGTATGAAGACGGGTGTTCCTAATTTTAAGCAGACAGAAAAAGCATTAGGAATAACTTAAAATATAGTAAGCTATTTTATTTTTCTATACACGTAAAAGTGATTATTTGTTTGGTCTCACTCATCTTAAAAAACCCACTGGCTGGGTCAGTCCTCTCCCAAGCAAGCTCCTCTAAAAGCAGTCACCACAACCCCTCCGCCCAGCACACATGCACTCCTCCGCCCACCTCCATCCGATGCCACACACATTGCTGAAAGTGGTGTCACAAAAATCCACAAGGATCCCTGCAGTGCAGTGAATTATTTAGTATAGCTCTTCTATGACATATGTTACTCCCACCAAATGACCTTTTGCTGATGGGTTTGGCTATGAGAAGGATTCAGCTGCGAGGATTTCCCTGACACTTTCCACTTGTGTAAGTTACTCTTCTTCCCCCATGCAAATGGCAATTCCTTGAGAACAAGGATTTGCATAAACCCAAATGCCTAGCACAAAGGGGGCACACAAAAGATATGCATTTAATAAACAACTCTATTAGATTAAATTATGGCTGATAAATTTTGCTTTTTATTACCCAGCCTTTAACTGCAAAAAGACTCAAATTATAACATATTCAGGTATCACATTGAAACTACATAGGGTTCCTTACCACATGTTCTAGTTCTTCAAAACTTCTGCAGTTCAGCAAGGCTCTTAACAAGCACTCGGACATCTTCCCATCCTTTTTAATTTTCTGAATTGTACTATGCGCCTTTTTTGCAACGGCCCTGGAAAGAAACAGTTGTGTAATATATAAGCTTTATACATCAAAACATTCTTTTGGAAACGACCTCAATTTTACATAAAAACTGCAGGTAAAATAATTTTTTTCTTCTAAACATTTCCCCCCACCCCAAAACTTTAGTGTGTATTTCCTATAAACAAGAATATTATCTTACATAGCAGCAATATAGCCACCCAAACCAGGTAGTTAGTATTGATACTTTAATGCCATCTAATCTTCAGTTCTCATTCAAGTTTCATATCAGTTCTCCCAAGAATGGACTTTTACAGTGGATTCCGTGCAGAATCACAGGCCGTGCATGCAGTTACCATGAGTCAAGAGTCTCCTTCAAGCTGAAATACTTGTTTCAATCTCTCCTTAATTTTCAAGGTCAGTTACTTTTTAATGTTACAGGTTAGCTATTCAATAGAGTGTCCTATCTTTTGAGTTGATCTGAGGCAGGAATGCTATGGATTTGAAGCCGTGGTGTTCTCACTGCTGCCTGGGTGCTATCATTAGGTAGATTCCAATCCTGGGGGCCCCATGTGCACAGTATAACTGCTCCACCTTTCAGCAGCACATTGTCAGGCCTGTCTTCCCAGGTGCTTCTGGGTGGATTCCAACTCTGAACCTTATGGATAGCAGTCAAGCACATAACTCTTGATGCCACTCAGTCATCCGGGAAGCATATTAGGCTTGTTGTGAAGATAAGCTTCAGGACTTTTAGAGTGCCTTGGGGGTCAGGTTACAACCCACATCAATCAAATCCATTGCAGGCTTGATGAACATACACATTAGCATCACAGTGCCTGCCATGTAGAAGGCAGACAATAATGCATGAATAATGAACAGGGATATCATAGCTCTGCTGAATGATATGGCCAGAATCCTATTGTCTTTATAGTCTGCATATGCACATTTCTGAATTATTACAATATGCTCAGAGATAGGGATTTTAAAAACTATGGAAAAACATACAAACTTAGAACTGAATTTATAATTAATTACAAAGCCTTTTTAAAGAATGAGGAAAAAAGGAATCTGTGTATTTTCTCTCAAAGAACTCTCCACTTAAAGAGCCCTTCAGAGGACTATTTTATGGGAGTTGTTGAAGATGTAGACTAAAGTTTACTTTTCTGGTAATCGTTTCTATCAAGGACTAGGACAAACTTGGAGGCTCGCACCTTGACTACCAAGTACCATCTTGCTGGTAAATGCCTGAACTATGCATAAACACACCAGCAGAGAGACTCAGTACACATGGAAGTAAGCAAGTAAGTAAAAGCTCACTTCCCTGTGCGAAGACAATTGTATCCGGCTATCAACTCCAGGAAATAAAGCATTGGACCTATCAGAACATACTTCTTCACCACTTCTCCACACTCTCTTTCCCGTTACCCCAGTTCAGCCTTTCCAAGGTTCTTACCGCAGCTCTTCTAGAGTTTGTTGAACTTCTCTTAAGGAATCAGCATCAAGGTTATTAATGAGCTCTTTTCGATAACGTATAATGAAGGGAATAGTATTATCATCATTAAAAAGACGAATAATGTTGGCACAAACCCAAACTTCAATATTAGTTCTCTCAGATAAGACCTGCAAATTAAAGATACTCTGTGATTTAAGAGCCTCAAAAGCAAGCATCTATATTATAATGTGTGGTTTACAACAGAGAATCCAATTAGGTCCTCCAGTCACTTAGAAATTACAAATTCTTCCCATGTATTATCTCCTCATACATTCCATTTTTATGGCAAAATCTACTACCCAACTATTTTAGGCATTAAGGACACATGTCAGCAATAACGAACGCCAAATTGTGGGACAAAGGTAACACTACTTGGTTGTGTATGAACTCTACTGGGTCACAATTCTCAGTGGTTTGTAATGCTATAATTTGGCAGTTACATGATGATACAGTTTAGCAGTTACGTAGTGATTCAGTCATCCTCCATTTTGTGATGAAATATGATTCTTCATTTTTTGCATAATGTTGACTTTTGTATAACGACCTAATCTTTGGAATTCAACCATGTCAGTAAGCATGGAGAGGATTTTACTTGCTATGGTTTGAAAAAAGAAAAACTCCATTAAGTATGTACATGCATTAACAATCATAACAGTCAAGTAGCCACTTTGCTAATTAAATACAACAGAGACCAGTCTATATCATTCAAATCCAACAGGGTGCAAAGAGACATTCTTTATCCCTGAGGTTGCTGGCAAATATAAGGAGCTGATAACTCACTGCACTGGCACTGATACAAGGAAAAGACACCTTTGATCACTGCCAGTGAGAAGGTACATTGTTATGACCTCTGGAGGTAGGGCAAGTGGGTAAATTCCACTTCTGAGAATGTATCCTGATATACAAGGGAAGGTTCCAAATGTTCACAGAAAAGTGAAGTTGACAGATAATGGGATTTTTCCAGGTGCCATTTGAAACCCCCTTGTACAATTGATAACCTTCATAAAATATTATTTACAGTATGTTTTCTTCAAAGAAGTCCTAGTATAGTCAAAATTACTTAAAAGTAAAAAGAAGAAGAAAGTCAAGTCTCTCAGTAGGAAACTAAGTTATGGTATGCCACACAGTAGAATACCATGTGACCATTTAAATACTGAAGCAGCTGTATATCAAATTATATACCATGAGTCACAGGAACTGTGACCTTGCTTACTTCCAGGAAGGGTAATTGGTTGGCTGAGATAGGCAGACCTTTCTGTATCTCCTGACATTTATGTCATGTAAATTTATAATAGTGGCAAAATAATTAATTATATATATGTAGGTCTTGCTCTGGAACATGAAAATAGAAATATTGAAAGGGATCAACCTGGAGAATAAAAAAGAATAAAGAATAAACAAATTCCAGTAACTGTTCTCAAAAACCTGTGTCGTTTTTTTGGGGGTGAAATACAAGAAGCAGACATTTTATTATCATTTCTACCTTGATGCCTATGATCTGCTAGAAATGGGAAAGAAACGATAAAAAGCATTAAAGAATTGCCAATTACTTACTGAAATCCAGGTAAAAGAATAGATTGAATTTCAAAATTATACAATAAATGACTGAACTAGAAAGACTAAGGATAGTATCTCGTTCCTCTGGGTGTCTTAAATCCCGAGGCCTTTGGGGAACAGTCCAGATCCCCAGGGCCAACTCTAACTCTTCCTCCTAAGCTCCATACTCACTGAACCACTGCTTATTTGGCATATTCACAAGGAAGTCCAGCGGGCACCGCAAGGCAAACCTTTGCAAAGTGGTCCTCCTTCCAATATAGCCCTATATTGTGCCCCTACAAAGAGCAGTGGAGACAGAAAACTGGGGGGCTTCAGCTCTGAAACACAAGCCAGCATAAGAACCAATCAAATGAACTGCGTCTCTCTATTACTGCGTTTCACTTTTTCTAGCCTATGTGCCAGTCTAGTTGTAGCCTGGAATTATCCCTGGGTCTTTATCAAACTGTGTTCCCTGCATCCACTTCAATCCCACCCATTCCAATGTCCCTAAGGCAACAAGAATCTTTTCATAATATAAATTGGATCAACTAACTTGACTATTCAAAACCCCTACATCAGCGGTTCTCAACCTGTGGGTCGTGACCCCTTTTGGGGGGGGGCGGTTCAAACAACCCTTTTACAGGGGTCGCCCAATTCATAACAATAGCAAAATTACAGTTATGAATCAGCCAACAAAAATAATGTTATGGTTGGGGGGTTCACCACAACATGAGGAACTGTATTAAAGGATCGAGGCACTAGGAAAGTTGAGAGCCACTGCCTTACATGATTCTCCTTTCATTTAGAATCCAAACTCCTTATACCATGGCCCAAAAGACATGGGAAGTCAGTCCCCAATAGCCTTCTTTCCTTCTCTTTTCAGAGGACTCTATGAAAGCTGGTCCCTTATCGAGAAATGTTTCATGTAACCAGTTATTTTCAATATTAACAATAGAGTGCACCATTCCCCCTGGCATTAAAAGACTGGCCCAATCAGCACTGTGGAAAGACCAATTCCAAACAGCCTATCTAAAACCCATCCTTCCTACACTTTCCTATTACATAACCCAAAAGAACAGACTCACTGCCATCGATTCAATAGTAACTCACAGGGACCCCACAGGAAAGGGTACAACTGGCCCCTGTGAGTTTCCCAGACTGTAACAGTGTGCAGAAAGAGAACACCCTGTGTTTCTCCCAAGGAGCCACTGGTGGTTTTGAAGTGCCAACCTTGCAGTCCAAGGGAAACCACTAAGCCACCAGGGTTCCTTTTCCTATTAGATAGGTTAATTATATATATAAAACTTATGTTGAATCAACACCCAATCTATGGTGACCCCATGTGATACAGATCAGAATCACTCCCCAGGATTTTTCTAGCTACGATTATTACAGAAACACACAAATTTTACAAAAGGTCTTTCTTCTTTCGTGGCACTGTTGACTGGGATCAAACCATCAACCTTTAGGTTTACAGCCCCCAGGTCAATACATCTCCTTTACTGCTTAAGCAAGTCAGAAATGGGTTTTCTCTTATTGCAGCAAAAAATTAAGCAATTCCTTCAATATCCCAAGGAGGCCAAGTGAACTTTAAAATTATATCTTGAATATGTTGCTTTCCCAGGAGCTCCATTTCCACTAAGCTCATCATCTTCTATCAAATGATGAGTTATTTGTATTTCACTGTCTCCCTGGCACCCTGCATTACTTCTAATTATAGGAAGTCCACCAATGACAGCATATACCAGGCATCCTCAAACTACGGCCCACTGAGGACATTTATCCGGCCCACCAGGTGTTTTTGCCCCGTTTGTTGTTTTTTTTTTTTACTTCAAAATAATATATGTGCAGTGTGCATAGAAATTTGTTCATAGTTTTTTGTTTTTAACTATAGTCCAGCCTTCCAACGGATATGAGGGACAGTGAACTGGCCCCCTGTTTAAAAAGTTTGAAGACCCCCGGCATATACAAATCACACTTAACAACCAGACATTTGTAATAAATTCTGTTCAGGTTTATTGGTACATTTTATCATTCATTAGTTCTATGTCCTACATATAAAGCTGAAGCATACTAATTTGCTGATACTATCATGCTCAGATGTTCAATATTAAGATCTACTGTACAAAACACTGTGTAGCAGACTATGCTAACTAAAAACAACAACAGGTATGTCACTTCTATCAGAAGGGACACACAACAGAGTAGTTATAATGGAACCACTTTCTAAATCGGGAAATACCTGTATGGGAATTTCTAAGCACAGATACAATCAAGCCTCATACTTTGTGTTTTAAAACATCAGCTCCAGTGATTCTTATCTACCTTTCGGTAAAAGTCCAAACACTGCAGACTACTTTAAAATCCCTTCTCGAACTAGCCCCAAGCCTTCTCTGTTCTCAGAGTTACTAATCTAGGGGGGGGGGGGGGGGGAATGATGCGAGTAAGTTTGTGAACCACTGTTTAGAGCAGTTTCTCAAACTTCAATAGAATCGATTGAAAACACTTTCTGAAGGTCATGGTTCTGGGAGGGCCCCGAGCCTGAGACGGTTCTAAGCCACAAGGCCTTCAGCGAACCATACTTTGAGAGAAAGGGCAAGAGAAGCATAAAGAGCAATGGGTTCAAAGCTATCTCAACAAGCTACTAGGTGTGTGTCTTTGAAGTTACTAGTCACCGTTCGCTACTCTCCGACTTAGCTTTCTTCTCTGTAAGTAAAGATAATGATCTCCAGTCTGGTGTACATAGCATTTTCATAAGACTCAAATTAAGTTACGTTCAGTGAAAAAAGCATCTAACTTAATTCTAAGTTAGTTATTACCACAGGCAAGAGATTTTATGGTCTTTGAAACATTCCTTCCTCCCTCCTCTGTGCTGCCAACCGCAAGGTGGAACCAGGAACAGAAATAAAAAGTCTTGGTGAAGGGAGGCAATGTGCACCTGCCCTGTGGATTTGAGATGGGGCTCACTGTCACTGGGTGACCTTATAGGACAGGGCAGACTGCCCCTGGTAGGTTTCTGAGGCCGGAACACTTTACAGCTGTAGAAAGCCCCATTTTTCTCCAGAGGAGTGGCTGGTGGTTTCAAACTGCTGACCTTGCAGTTAAAAGCCCAACACATAACCACTAGGCCACCAGGGTTCTTTTGAGCTGGAACTACAGCTCTGCATTTTAAACAAGGCCTCGTGGCAATTTGATGCTGGAGCTCCTAGAATAACTTTCAAAATACTTCTTTGAAAACAAAACCTCCTCGTTGATCTAAAAGGGTAAAGAAAAAAAGCACAGAAAGGAGTGTAGCTATTCTGGATTTCTCCAAGAAACACGGGGCCGCTTACAGTTAAGGGAAGGAGCTGAAAATTTGTGAGGCAACATTCTACTCTTTGTTGGGCCAAAAATTCTCAAAAAACTACCAAACAGAACTCAATAACCTATTAAAAGAGTCATACACCAAAACCAAGAAGGATTTATTCCAGGAACACAGGGATTTATTCCAAGGATGGCTCAGCATTATATCATCGATCCATACACTATGTCACATCCACAGAACAAAGGAAAACCCAGCACATTAGCATCTTTGCGGATGTTGGGGAAAAATTCATAAAATCCAGTACCATTTCTGATGAAGACTCCAGAGAACACAGCGCATAAATGGACATTTCTCAATATGATACAGGGCATATGTAAAAAGCCAACAGTCAACATCATACTCAATGGGCAAAGACTAAGGACTTTCCCCCTTAAAACGGAGAACAAGTCCAAGTGTCTGTTCTCATCATTTCTATGCAATATTGTACTAAATAAAGTCCTAGCCACAATAATAACACTAGAAAAAGCAATTTAAAGTATGCAGGTTGGAAACTAAGAAGTAAATTTATCTCAATCCATAGGTCCATAGGTGGTATGATGATCCTATATATAGAAAACCCCAAGGAGTCTGTAAGAAAATTTCTAGAGCTAAAAGTTTAGCAAAATTATAGGGTACAAGGTCAACAAAAATCAGCTGGGTATCTAGACACCAGCAATGAGGACCCTGAAGGGAAATGTGGGGACTAATATCATTTACAGCAGTACGCAAGAAAATAAAATACTAGGAATAAGCTTAACTGGGCACATGAGCAAAGTATAGAAGAGAGAGTATCAGAGATTGCTGAAAGAGATTAAAGAAGACTTAAAAAAAGGGGGAAATGGTCTATATTCATGTTCTATATTCCATTTTTCTACTAGCTTTTTGAAGTCCCCTCAGATTATTAAGATGTCAATACTGCCCCGAAACAATCCATCTCTTCAACTCAATCTGATCAAAATTCCAACATTCTTTATAGAAATGGAAAATCCAATCATCAATTTCATAGAAAACGGCAGCCAGTCTAGAAGTGCTCCTGTACTGCGGGAAAACAACAGGACAGGATGACTCTCGTCCCGACTGTAAAACCTCCTGCACACGTGCAGTCCCCAAGGACACCGTCACCAGTACTAGCGTGACTGGTTTTCCATTTCCCTGCACAGTTCTAATCAGCAATGAGACTTTTCAGGTTTGTTCAAACTAAAGAAAGAAAGTCGCAGAACGGTTGTAATCTTGCCCATCCGCTATGAAGACCCTTTTGCAGGATTTCAGCTTACCTGGCTGGCCATGCTGACATTGCTCGCACCTCCAGGCAGAAGCAGCCTTGGTGGCACTGCGGGCTAAGCACTGGGTTCTTGACTGTATGTAACAAATTTTTCTCTGTTTTTCGGTCTATGAAACCCAGGCTGGGTGAATCTACAGAGGCGATAACTGGAGAAAGGGTGCCTGGGGGGTTTGGGTGGGCAGGAAGGGCAATTGGAGAGCGGAGGAAACCGTGTTGAAAATGACCGTGGTAGCAACTGTACAACACGCTTAATGTGGCGGGAATGTTGAATGGTAGGATGTCTGGATTATGTCCTAATAAAAGTATTTGGGAAAAATAATTTTTTTTTAATTATGCAAAATAAAAGTGGTTTACAGCAGTGTTTCCCAAAGTGTGCGATACTGCCCTCTGGGGGTTGCTGGAATGATCCAGAAGGGCTGCAAAATCAGATACCTACATTTTATGCTGGCTATAGTACAAACATTTTTAATTCCCAAGCAAATGATGAATAATTTTTTTCTTCCTGAAAAGGGGATCATATAAGTTTGGAAACCTATCATTTGGAGTTTTGGAAAACGTACCTGTGGTCGGTTAGTCAGTCAACTCAATGGCAATGGATATAGCTGCAGTCATCAAAACAGCTGATACTGACTTGAATTAGAATAGAATCGAATTAAAAATCCAGAAATAAACCCCCACATCTCTAGGCAACTGATTTTTGACAAGACTGTTAAGTCCATTCAGTGGGGGAAAGAAGAGTCTCTTCAGTAAGTGGTGCTGGGAAAACTGGATATCCACATGCAAAAAATGAAACAGGATCCAGGCCTCAGGCCACAGAAACACAAACTCAAAACGAATTTTGAATTTAAACATGCAAACTAAACCATAAAATTTCTAGAAGAACAAGCTGGGACAATGTTGTCAGGCCTAGCTCTTAACATGGTGATCTAACAACAAAAGCAAAACAGCCACAACAAACAAAAGCAACAATGGAGCCTCACAAAAATGTTAACTTTTGTTCCTCAAAACACTTCAAGAGTGAAAAGACAACTTAAATACTGAACATCTCCAGAAAAATACAGATTTGACAAGAATGTAGTAACGTTTAATATGTTTAAACCATTAACATGTATGGTATTGAAATCCTGTCAATAAAACTGAAAAAAATCCCCCGGACACATAACAATTTTTTTAAAGAATGTAGTAACAAAATATTATGTACTACTAGGCCAAGTTAAACACAAAGACAAATAACCCAGTCATAATATGGATAAAGGACCTGAACAGACAGTTCACCAAAAAAGACATCCTCATGGGCACCAAACACAAGAAATCTAAGAGGCTTGGCACGTTAGCCATCAAAGAGATGCAAATCAAACTGCAGTGAGATAACCACTTCACTCTCCCTAGGAGAGATAAGATTAAAAAAAGAAAATGACGAAATAAAAAAGGTTGGCAAGAATGTAGGGAAATTGGAATATTCATCTATAGGTGGTGGTTCCTCAAAAGCCTAAATATAAACTAACATAATAACCCGCCATTAAACTCCCAGATAGATACCCACACGGCTGAAAACAGGCTGGAGAAAGAGACCTGAGTATATTCACGACCGCCCAAATGTGGAAACAACTTAGGGGCTCTTCAAGGTTCGCACAGCGTTCCAACGGCGCCCTCACTGCTCAGCCCACGGGAAATGGAGTCTTGACGCACGCTGCAGTGCGGGAAGGAGCTTGGAGACACGCACCTGAGCAGAGTAAGCTCATCACAAAGGAACAAACAGTGTATGACCTTAGTTATATCAAAAGACAAGAAACAGAGGGAAATGCACCCACAGACAAATTTCACCAGTGGTTAGCGGAGAGTGGCGGCGCGAGGCCTCGGTGATTACAGGGCTGCCCAGCTGATTACTGGAATCACCGTTAGTAAGCTGTGCACTTTAGAACACTGAATGGGAAAAAGGTGCGTGAAAGACCTGCGTCACTGACCGAAGGAAAGAGTAGTTGCTGGGCTATGATGCAGCAGCAGGGGAAAGAGCACCTATCAGAATCACTAGGGGATCGACGACGGGGCAGGCGGTCACCCCATCTCTCCTAATGGCACGACCATCATTATCTTTGAAATGGTCCGAGTGTGCTGGGCACGGGGCCCACGCTCAGTGCCACTTTCCAGTCACCGCCACGGTCTCAAGAGTCAATCGATGATACTGGGAAGAGCAATCTACCCCATATAAGAAATGTTAATTCTGTTATCTCGAGTTGGAGAGAATTTTCCTGTAGAAGCCTGTTTTTAGTATAAAGAATAAGGCTAAGTCTTAGTAATAAATTATAATAACAATACTCAATAGGTAGGCTAATCGGAGATTAGCCATGAACTGTGAGAGCTGTACTCTGTCAGTACGGTTCTCCAGTCACATCTCTTAGGTGGCACACCACAATTCTGGGTTCCATACACCTGTGGCTGCAGTCTCCTTTGGAAGAACATTAGCTGCTGACAAACAGGAGTCAGACGAGATTAAGAATTGTCATTTGCTCTCCCTTTTGGCCTATTTGAAAGTTGGTCTAGTTTTTCATATTTTCTGCTTTCTTTTCTATTGAGGTTTTCCTCTAGTTTATTTTGTTAGCTTTTGGGGGTTTTTCCCTTGTTTGTGTATGCTTTTTTGGTTATGAAATCCAGGATGGTGAATCTATAGAGACAGTAATTGGATTAATGGTTTCTTGAGGGTTTGATGGGAGCTTGGAAGGAAATGGGGAGCTAATAACAATGAGGACAAGAAGAAAATGTTCTAAAGCTGCAGGTGGTTATGACTGCACAAGTCTTCTTGGTATGACTGCAAGATTGTGTTGTCTGACGTGGAATATATGTCCATACACCTGCTTCTTTTAAAAAGATGTGACCTCAGTAGAGGGTGCAACATGAGCAACACGCTCTTTGTGCAATAAGGATTCTGATTACTATTACTTGTGATGCATCTAAAGAAGTATATGCTACAGCTGGAAGGAGGGGGAACTGTCTCTGGAGTGACCTGCAAAAAAGCCTGCCTGATGAAGATTGGTAGGAGGCCAGTGCCTACTGAAAACATCCTGCCAGAGGCCCCAGCTCATATATGCATAAATAAGGTACAGTTCAGGAGTGGAGAAACAGATCAATAAATTGGGGTGAAATCTGACTGCATCATGTAACTCCTACCAAAGGACCTCTGCCGGCATGGGTCTGGCAAGAAGGTCGGGGGAACTGACTGATAGGATTCACCTGTGGACAGTTGCGACCACACTTCCCTGCAATGCCATCCTGTTGAATATAAAAACAAGCTCACTGAGCAGGGGGTGTGATCTCATCATCAGCAAGAGCCCAGAGTGGAACAACACATCCTCTGGGCCCAGCATGTGGCTCACCCCTGCCTGAACTTTGGACTGAACAGCACCCACCACCATATGAGACATTTCCTCAAACTTTCTTGAGTTCTTCAAACTTTCATGAGTTGTGTGGGACACTGTAGCAATTTGCAGAACCCAGAAATGTGAGAAAATACACTGGGGGTGGGGGATGGGGGGGGGGGAATGGAGCCAGACTAGCATCTTTCAAGAGTTGGACTTTGGTGACTTCTTCAATCTCCAACTCCTTGGACTAGTTGGTATTACTTTTACAGAAAGAAATTATTAACACAAAACGAACAATGAAGCTTAACAATGAACAAGGACCCAATCTGTTGGTGCAGTCAGTCTATCCAGTGAATTTTCTCTAAATCACATGACAAAGGCCTAAATCACCTTGACTGAGGCCCTAGCTCTCTACTGAGGAAATGATGATAAATTGTAACACAAGCCACATACCCAATAGAGGAACCAGTGGCCAAGGCCTCCAAGAAATCCACGGCAAAAGCGAGCGACCTGAAAACTCCCAGCCCTCTCCTTAGCTGGCAATCCATACCCTAATCCAAATGAAATGAACCAAGCCAAAGAAAGATGAATTCATACCTGCACTATGTCCCAGTTCATCTCCACCTCCTCCTTAACACTGCTGGCACTTGCTGGAAACTTGACGGGCTGCCCCTGAGGACATGATGCAGTCTTCATTTTCTTTAGAGGCGACTGACCAAATGTAAAATCGTCTTCATTCTCCTTCTTGCACGGATCTTCACACATGGTACTTGTGGACGGCGTCTCTGAACTACAACGAACACCCTCGACGTTGGTGCTGGTGGCTTCAACTTTCAGCTTTTTGGTCCTCCGAGCTGGAGGAGACTGAGTTGAATTTTTCCGCTTCACCTTTGCTGTTTGCAAAGCCTGTGCAGTATGCAATTCAATTTTCTTGTCATCCAGATCGGCATCATCAATAGCCACAGAGCGATTCTAGCAGGGGAACAAAAAGGCACAGATTTAGAAGAGGAAAAACCAACTGCTCCAGAATATCATTCGGCAATGGAAAAACAACAAATTAATAACATTAGACAACTGAGATGCAGCTCAAAGGAACCATGCTGGGGCGGAGGTGCCAACAATCTCAGGAAGTCACATGTTCATATAACAACAGCGCAGGGGAGGAAGGAGGGAACGAGGGCTAGGACAGGAGCCCGGGGGTAGTTTGGTGGGGATGGAGCCCACACGTGATAAAATTGCAGACAACACATACAGAGCAAAAGGAAACCTGGAGGGCTCTACAAAAGCTCGGTGGATTTTACCAATTTCTCTCTCTGGTTTTATAAGATATTACCATTGGTGGGAAATGGGGAAAGGGTACATGGAACTACTCGGTATTATTTCTTACACTTGCAGGTGAATCTACAATAATCTAGAAATAATTTAAGGATAAAAGTCAAGTGCCCAGGTGGCACCAACATTAAGCATTCAACTAGGATCCAGCAGGTTGGAGGTTCAGACCCGCCTAGAGGCACCCTGGCAATATACTTCTGAAAACCAGTCTTGAAAATCCTAATGGGGCAGTTCTATACTACTGATATGGGCTCACCCCAAACTGGGATCCACAATAAAGCTGCGGCCCTGAACAGTAACCTAAGAGAATCACATTGAAAGGAAAGGCTATTCCCAGAGGCCAGAAAACCCAAGATAAAACTTGTACTCAAAAGGCAACCATTTAAGGAAGAAGAGTAACATTTCCACGCCCATAAGACTCCAGAGGCTATGCACACTGCCACCAAATTAAGAAGGACCAGAGAGAAAATACAGCAGGACAAGAGGACAGTGTCAGCCATTTTTTAGGAGTCCTCACAGACATCCAGGCCTCCACAGGACCAAGCGGCAGCTCAGGCATGAAGGAAGGAGCCCTCGCGTTTCTCTGGGCACTTGCAAGAGAGAGGTCTCTGTCCTTAGAGGGACAGTTAAGTAAGGTGTCCTATTCTCAGTTACCTAAGTGATATAAACTGTACAGACACCAAGGAACAACTCCCATACTAAACTTTAGTCCAAACGATCTTTCCTCTTACTATGATGATAAGTACAAAGTACAGCTATTAGGGCTCTAGTTCATACATGCATCGGTTCGTTCCAGATAAAACACGTTTAAGCACGTCTCTGCAATCAGTGGATGTCATACACTCATCTGAGTCTTGTTCGGGTACCTCAGGAAAAAAAAAGTGGTGGGGGATACAGTTTGTGTCGGGGCTGGGCAGGGCGGTACTTTGTGGTCAGGGACAGTATGAAATTTTTAACAAAACTCCAGTGACGTCTTCTCAAATGATTGAAGCTGAGCAACAAAGTTGACTGGAACACTGCCCCTCGCAAAGCAACAGTTCCCTGGTGGCTCCAGTGTTCCCAGGGTCGGGAAGACCTCATGAGGAGCCCAGAGTAGGCAGATGTGCTACTTCACGGGATGAAGACGCTAAGGCTCAAGTCCAAACACTGGTAGAAGAGCAGAAAATTACCACCGGGATCTCACAAGATGGGCATTTTCAATAGTAAGTGACCACCCTGGTCCCGGCTAGCTTTCAGCTCGAAGACTGCCACAAGCATTAGACAGAGATTAGCTAGCTCAAGAACTGGTCGTTCGACCAGGCTCATAAGATCAAAGCTAATAAAGTCAATTTATGGAACAAATCATAACTGAGGAAGGGTCTTGGATCTACAATGCAATCCAGAGAGCAAGGTCCAATCACAACAATGGCTTTCTATTAAATAGATAAATGATAGATTAGACAGACAGGAGGCAGAAAGATACACTGTATACACTCATGCGTAAGCCGAGTTTTTCAGCACATTTTTTGTGCAGCTTTTGTGGTAAAATGAGGTACCTCGACTGATATTTGGGTCAGCTTATCCTCGAGTAAATACAGTAAATATACACACACATAACTTCACTGGTTTGGCTTCTCTAAAGGGCCTAGCTTCAAACATTAGGTACTGAGTGTTTCTACGGAAATAAAATTATAAAGATGAAGCTTCTAAAGTAGTTCTAAGTATGACTGGACTGAAAGGAACTGACTACTCTGCTCCAGTAGTAAAGAGAGACCTCAGCACCACCAAGAAAGCAAAGGTGGGTGGTGGAGTGTATCCTTCGGATACAGGGCCATGATACTGAGAACCTCTTAGACCCAGGGCACAGTCAAACTCTGCTTGGTTGAAAAGAGACGTCTCTGAAAGCTGACGGAGAAAGAAAGCTTTCCCCTAGAGCTGGGGGCCTGACGTAGGACATCCAGCCTCCTAAACGGGGGGCTGAAAACAGCTGCCTGCTTTCTTCCTCCTCCTAATTATCCTTTTGGATAGAAGATGACAAATTACCGTTGAAAGATTGTTTTTAAACACTGATTATCTTTAAATCACGTGGGTTGGAAGTATAGTTTCCCTAATGTGGTAGTTACATAATATGGCGTCAATTTGGGACTTGAAAGGATTCAGAGTGAAGGGGTGGAGCCTAGTCAAGTGGATCATAGCCAATGAGGCCTCTGGGTGGACATGGCTTTCTCATGAGAATTCTAGGAAATCCAGGAGAGACTCTCTACTGACAAAGGCTGACTTCCTGGGAGACATTCCTGAGAAGCCACATAGACCTACCCTAATGCAGCCCTGGGTGCTGGAGCAGCCACGTGGAGACCCCTGCCAGCGCAGAGATGCTTACAATACCACTGGATCCACAGACTTTCTACCCACTGGCCTGAGAGTGTTCTTCTTTCAGCATCATTGCATGTGTTTCTTGAATCTGAAGAAGACTTTATAGATTGGTATCAGACATATGGGCTCATATCAGACTTAAGGGCTTGAACTGGACTGGGTTGGGATTCTCAATATTCAACTGCTCTTGTATAGAAACCTCTTTCTTATATACATATGCAGCATGTACACAGCAGAAAATAAGAGATAAGAGCTTGGGACACACGTAACCCAGGAGCAGGAATGGGAAGAGAGACACCAGATGGGAAGGGCGAAGTGGGTGGGAAGAGGAGAAGAAGGGAGAACTGATCCACACACAGCCACACACATCCCTCCGGGGAAAAGAACAGCGGAAACCAGTGGGGAACAGAGACAGTGGTCGGTGTGAGACATGGAAATAATAATTTATGATCTACCAAGGGGTCAAAAGGGTGGTGGGGTGGGGACGGAAAAAAGAGGAACTGACACCAAAGGCTCGATAGAAGGTAACTGTCTAGAAAAGAATGATGGCAACATATGTACAAATATGCCCGATACAATTAATGTATGGATTTTAATAAGCATTGTAAGAGCTATCAATAACATGATTTTTAAAAAGAGAGTAGTGATACCATGAGGATAGGGGGAAGGTGGGAGAAGGTCAAGAAAGGAAAAACCAATCACAATGATCAACATATAACTCCCCCTCCCCAGGGGGACAAACAACAGAAATATGGCTGAAGGGAGACAGTGAATAGTGTATAAATTATCAAGGGTTCACAAGGATGGGAAGGTGGGGGGGAGACAAAGAGCTGATAACAAGGGCTCAAGTAGAAAGAAAATGTTTTGGAAATGATGATGGCAACATATGTATAAATGTGCTTGATACAATTGATGCATAGAGTGATATACAAGCTTTAAGAGTCCCCAATAAAATTATTTATTAAATTATTTTAAAGACCAGGAAAATAAATAAATAAAAGTTATGTTTACTCTAAAAAAAGAAAAAAGTTAGTTCCTAGATTAATGGTCCAGGAGAACATCAGTCAGTCTCGACAACCTGAGACCAGAAGAATGAGATCGCGTCTGGTTGTCAATACCAACTGCTTTAAAAGAGATCACTTTAGAAGGTTCTGAATAGTGTGGGAGAAAAAAAACGTGGAACAAAATTCAAATCCATTAAAAAAAAAATCAGGCTTACTGGCCTGCACGAGTTTGGAAGAACCTGAGACTATGGTCTTTAATCACCCTTTAACGTCAGAAATGAATTCAGACATAAAGAGCAGAATCAATGGGATCGAATTATTTGAGGGAACATGCCCCCTCTCAAAATAGAAAATAGAAAAAGCTCCCCGAGTGAGTATCAACAACGTGCTCTGAGTTAGTGCGCCCTTGGCATCACCCGAGAGGGTTCTCTGGTCACAGGGAATTTTTTCGTAAAAGCAGTTTAGCTCGAACCTCATTGTTTGTGATGGTCGATTTCAGAGAGCAGCGTGAGGCTGTGAAATTTTGTTTCCTGCTCAGAAAAAAACAGCTGCAGAACCTGTTGTGATGCTGAACACAGCTTATAAGGACAGGGCTATGGGGTAAACTCAAGTGTACCAGTGGTTTTCTCGTTTCAGAAAAGGTGAATAAACCTCGTTCTGGACGTTGTCAACTTCCAAAAGGTCGAAAATGTTGACATGCAGTGTATTTGGAGTTTGTTCCACCAGTTCAGACCGTTAATCAAGCTTTCTATTTAGAGGTTCTGAAAAGACTGTGTAACAGTGTACGACAAAGGCGGCCTGATTTGTGGCAGATGGGGGACTGGTTTTGCCACCACACTGTGCTTGCACTCAGCCATCTCAATGTGCCAGTTTTTGGTAAAAAAAACAGCATGCCTCTCTTGCCCCACACACCTCACTCACCTGATCTAGCTCTGTGCAACTTCTTTTGGCTTCCTCAAATGCAGAGGGACACGAAAGGACAGGGATTTGAGGAAATAGAAGTGGTGAAGAAAAAAATGAGGAAGGTGCTGTCAGCCATCTAAACAGATGAGTTTGAAAAATGTTTCCAAGAATGGAATCACAGATTTGACAAATGTATTAAGTGTAATGGAGAGTGCTATGAAGGTGATAAGGTTGTTTTATTAAAAAAATTTAAATATGTAGCTTTGAAAAAACTCTGGGTTTGGGGTAGGGCTCTTGTACATGTGGAAGTTGTTGAATTGGAGAATATTTTGTTGTGTATAATTTTGCCATAATTTAAAAAAATAATACATGAAAAACAGAAATGAATCCACCCTTATGCTCACCCTTTGCCACCACCACCTGAACTAGAAACTATTGTACACTAGATAGCCCTCTGAGTATTTTTAACTTAAATGATAATGGTAAAGAGCAGAGATATGAAGATAAATGGTTCTAAGGAATATAAATAAAAAATACCAAACTCACTGCCCATAGTCACTTCCAACCCATAGAGGTAAATCTGTACCTGTGTGTTTCCAAATCTCTACCTCACGCGGGAGTAGAAATCCCCTGCTTTCTCCCACGGAGCAGCACAGGTCTGTAAGAGCTGTTGATAATGGGATAAAATTAAGTGACCCTAGCTAAAATAGAAGGAGTCCATCATAAAAGGATTGTTAGCCACAAAAGATGAGAAAATGGAGCACTGCAGAAAGTAAATAAGACGGAAGCTCTCCTGAGCAGCACACCCGGGCTAGTACAGCTTAGCCACCGGAGTCTGTGGTTCCGGGGCCCAATGCAGCACAGTCCTGCTGAACGTCAGACAAGCTACCTGAGCATCTTGCCATGGAAGCCTTCAACTGTCGATGCAGCACACGCAGGGGCTTAGACAACAGTCTGCATTCACTGAACCCGAATGAACTGGCTTATGAGCTACTCCCCCATTGAGTCCATGCTCAGCACGCATGGTGATGAGTCTCATTTAGTACCCTGCTTAGTTCAGCATCCCAGGAGAGAGAGTGCTGGTCAAACACTCTGAGGTCCTTGTGATAGGAATTACTGAAGCAGCTCTCTGGCTCTACAGCACTCTTGGGAGCTTACTTGTAAAAGCACCCATGAGAATGCAACTGTTCCTGACACGCTCACAGAAGCACACTTCTGAGGTACAAATGCAGCTCCATCATGTACTTTCTGCGGACCATGCGGAGCAAGTCACTTTGCTTCTCTTCCACATCTATGAAACCAGGGAAGCAGCACCTGCCTCATGAGCTTTGTCCATGAGGGTAGAGTGCAGAGCACTGGGCCAGGCTGATGGAGAGCACCTGGTCCACGCTGCCACCCCATCAGAGCACCGCTGCCACACCTCAGGCACCTCGAGAGAGGGAACACAGAAGTAAAGGAAGAAAGGAACACAGTAATAGATCCACAGGTGGACCACTTAAAGGGGGAAAGTCCTCAACCATAAATTAAAAACTTATGCATATCTTCCCTGAAGTTTAGGGCGATGGTCTTATGATAGTTGTCCTATGAACATGTTTGGGACTGCTGGTCTACCTGCTAGTTTGGGGTACAGTGCAGAGGCATTAAAAGCTTGCAAGCAATCATCACAACAATTGGTCCCAGTTCACCTGGAGAAAAAAAAGGAAAGCGAGTCAACAGTAAGAGGATGTGGTCTATGTGGCTAGCTGACTCCATGGAAAACTCCCACTCACCATGAGACCAACTGAACTGCATAGCGCACAACTACCAACACCGAACAGTTTGACCAGAGTCCACACAATGCTCACCAACGGGTCCATGACGGACAGATTTTCTAATTTGCATGAGCTCGACTTCCTAGAATCACAGGGGGTGGATGAACTACCAAAACTATTAAACATAGAACCTAAAGTTGTTTCCAAACTAAATAACAATTTAGCCTAACTAGTTTTTAAAAATTGTAAAGGTCTACCTGGAGCATTAGGCCCTTTAAAATCCACATGCAATCAAAAGGACAGCAGTAACTTGAAAGTTAGATAGGGATCCTAGGGGCCTTTGAATTTATGTAACAACTCCGAAAAGAATGGAAATGGCCACTCGAGTCAGTAATCAATGTCACTAAATGGTGTATACTGAAACTGGTAGGTGCTATATTGTGTACAGCATCAACAGCCAAATAAATGCATTATTTTCAAAAACCCAAGATGAACAAGTTAAAAACTCTGTGTGTGTGCACATGAGAGAAAGAGAGAGATTGAATGACGAAACAGATATCATTGACCCCTGGGGAGCACTAAGACCCTTCCAGGAGATGTGTGAGATGAAAACTGTACTTAAAATAATGCTTAGATGTTGCTGGTCTTATTGGCTGTGTGGCCGGCTGCACTAATGGAGCCAAGCAATGGTGGTAAAACAGGGCACATTAGCCCAAAGCAAGGCAGCAACATGATGTGGTTCTAGCAACCACCGATCTCTTCCCTGCCACGCACCCTTAAAGACACACACCAACACCAGGCAGTCTCACGGAAGAATGACCTTGAAGTGGTGCAATTATTCCTTGCATAGGACACTGACCCTGGAGTTCAGAACTGTGTCAAAATAGAAAGCATGTGCTAAGCACTTCTACTGCATGCTCGTCCCTCAGGCTGCCTTGAAGAGAAGCTCCTGGACAATCATCGGACTTGTGGACCGAACCAGAACCTTTGTTCATTCTTGTCGATTCTGACTCAGAGGGACCCTGCTCCAGGAGAGGAGAAGCACCCTGTGGGGTTCCCTTTCATGGGTATAAATGCCGAGGTCTTTCTGCCACCAGCCTGCTTGTGGGCTCGCACCCAGTCTTTCACTTAGCAGCCAGGCCCTTAACAACTGCCCGATTTCTTAGTCCACAGAGGACTGTTTTTACTACAAAGAAGACAGACAGACAAACTGGCTGATCAGAGTTGAGTGACCGCCAGGCATTTTCCTAGAAATGAACCAACTAGGGGAACCTATCACACTGCAAGGAAGCAACCCCGGCTGCCGCGAGTGTAAGTAAGGCTTGTTTCAGTGGAATTTTGGAAAAGGTTCGTCTGTCACGGTGAGTTTGACAGCTTCACGCTATTGTGAAGAGAACAGTGGTTACATGAACAGATGAGCTTTTGCTTGATTTTTTTTCTTTTTTAAGATTGTATGACGAAAGACAGCAACATCTGGAATATCTTTAAAAATCAGTAAAGCGGTGTTCTCTGAATGATCAATACATGCACTAAGCCAACCACAGGTCAAAGGTACATTCAAATGACAACACAGACTATGGTAGTTACACAATCTCCTGTCAACTTGAGGGTATTAAGAGTGAAGGGGTGGAGTTTGGACTGTTAACCAGGTCACAGCTATATGACCTCGTTTGGAGGCACAAAGCAGCTAAATAGCCGTGGAGACACTCAGAGAGCTGCAAGAGCCACGTGGAGACCCATGCCAGCATTGAGATGCTTCCACTGCCACTGGATCCACAAGACTTTGACCCACCGGCCTATGATCCATCTTCCTGCATTGGGCATCATTGCATGTACTGCATGAGTCTGAAGAGGAATATATAGACTAGTATCAGACATATGGGCTAATATCAGACATAGGGACTTGATCTGAACTGGGATGTTTTACTGATATACAATTACTTCTTGATATAAAGTTCTCTCTTACACATGAATGTCAATGGATTAGTTTCTCTAGTCAACCCGAACTAACACACAGACCAATGAATTTCACTATAATTATACAAAATGTTCACTCATAGTATTTTAAAGTTCACAATGGAATAAGTCTTTGAGAAACTACCACTTGTTGAGCTTTAGTATCAAATAACATCCAGGATTAAAAGGTTATTGAAACTCTCCTCATTTAACCCAATTATATCTGTAAGGCAAAACGTCCTTCACCTATTACGCTAGGCATTAAGGATATTGGCAAACATGTAAACCACCAGTCTCACAAAGATTTTTCCTCTTAGGAAAAATAAGGTTATTTATATTTTTAAATATTGTTTACATTCACATGTTGTAAGTATTTTTGTTTAAACTTTCATGTGGATCAGGTAAATTAATAGAGCAGATCATCAGTCTTACATTCAGGAATTCAGACACATTTTGTTACAACTCATCCACTGTAATCCCTGCAAAAGCAGGTTACCTTTTTTTTAAACCAATAACTATTTTAAAATTTTCTCATTTTAAGTTTCTAATACAAATACATTAACTCACATGACAAAAACTCTTTAGTATGCTCAGTCACGTTTACAAGTGAAAGGGACTATCAAAGGCCAAGACTTTTGACAAACATTGATAAAAACTATCATAGAAATGTGTTTTGGGGGAGGGGAGAAAAAAAGTGTGTTTTTTGAAGCTTCTACAAATCTATCACCTCAATAATATACGCCAATTTAATAAGGCTCTACAATACTTCTTACCTCCTCCTCATATTAATGTGTATCTTCCAGACGAAATAGTCAAGAGGTCATTTTCATTTACCGCCGTGGGTTTTGTAAGTCATTATACACACTCCCAATTAAGATGGCATAGTGGGTATGAATTGGGCTGGGAACCTCACGGCTCCTTAGGAGAAAAATGAGGCTCCCTCTCCCATGAAGGCTTAGAAAACCATCGCCCTGCCGTCAAGTGCAAGCCATTGGAAACCCTGCGGGAGCGCTTCTACTCTGTCCTGCAGAGGTGCTGAGTCAGAAATTACTTGGGGACGCTTGGTTTGTTTTAAGCAATCCAAATTACCTTTTGATTGTTATGTACTCTGTGGACAGATCCAAGACTCTGAAAAAATCCGACCATTCTCCTTTTTGCTGTCTACGGCAGTAACAAATGGTCTAAATGTAAAAGTAGCGGGTGTCTTGAAGGATCACATTAGTCAGACCTGCAGGTCAGTCAGACTTTGTCTTGTGTTCTATCTGTGAGCTGGAGACAGCTGGAGAAGGCCAGGGGATCAAGAAGATATCCTACAAATGAGGATATCTTCCGACCCTCTCAGGATGGAGCACACTCCTTCCTGGAGCACCATGGTTGAGCACTACTAGCCAAAAGCGTAGTGGGTGGAACCCACTCAGAGGGCTTTTGAAGGTGGCAATCTACCTCCAACAGGTCACAGCTTCGAACACCTCTGCACATGTGAGGTGGCCGTGAACTGTCATCTACGGAGCGGCCACTAACAACAGAGCTCGATCCGGTGGGAGAAAGGATGGTAGCAGAAAACAAAGGGGATGGCTGAAGCAGCTGAGGCAAGTGGACGCGATGGAGGATACAGGCAGTAGTAGGACTAACCTTTGAAGGAAGGAATGACATTTCCTCCACTGCAATAGAAGGACAGAAGACAAATGTTGGCAGGTTGTAATAGGCAATGTCAACAGCTGACAATAGTGAGCGAAGGGAGAGGGATTGAGAAGATTTAGGGGGAAAAAAAACGAGAAAGCAAACCTGCTGAAGAGAAATAAGTAGGCTTCCAGGCAGTTGCATGTGCCAATCTGAAGCCTAAGGTTTTAAAGGAAAACTGCCATATTCAAGGGCCCAAATGCAAGACGGAGAAGAGAGGAGATGGCTCACCTTGAGTTGAGGTTTCATAAGGCAGGTGTGACAGGAAGGACGAAGAACCAAACTCACTGCCATTGAGTCAATTCTGAGTTATGGCAACCGTATAAGGCAGGGTAGAACTCCCCCAAGTCGGCTTCTGAGATTGGAATTCTTTTCAGGAGTAGAAAGCCTCTTCTTCCTCCCAAAGAGCAGCTGATGCTTTTGAACTGCTGACCTTGTAGTTAGCAGCCCAACACATAACCCACTATGCCACCAGGGATGGGGGGGGGGGTGATTGGTGACACTACTAAATTGATTTAAATGATAGATTATGGACTCCAACTACCAAACTCAACCCCAACCCTCTGCCATCAAGTCGATTCCAACTCACAGTGACCGGTGTTTCTGAGCCATAGCCTCTGTTACTCCCACCCAACAACCTTGGTTTTCCTGGTGGATCTGGGTAAGAAGGTGAAGGCACTGCTGATAGGGTTATATGATTCTACTGTGAGTGATTATTTACAGAGTGAACTGGGATTGCCATCACGCTGGCTATAAAATCCACCATCGCAGAAGCAAGCGGGGAAGATGTCATTCCCAGCAGGAGAGAACAGCCAGGAGTGGAGTGCATTTGAACCCTGGGAGCCCTGCACTTTGAACCTCCGTGATCTAGGAAGCAGCTCTAGCTGTTTCCTGAGCAGCAGCAGCAGCAACAACAGAACCAGAATCGAGACCATGAAACAGAGCAGTCAACTTCCCAGCCCACAAAGCATGTAAAGTGAGTGTTTTGGGGGCAGGAGGCTAGCTGGTGGGGTACAGTGCCTCTGCGCACCGAGCTGAGGGAGCTGGGTGCCTTCGGGTTGAGGCTGACAGCAGAGTGGCATGCACTTAGGGCATTTGCTGGCAGCCCCAAAAGAGCTCTGTAATACTCCGCAAGCAGGGCAGAGATCAAGCTGAGGCTGAGGCTGAGGCTGAGGCTGAGGCCAAGGCCCAGAGAGGTCTGCCTGAGGGCACAGCAGAGAAAATACTGTCTTGACTAAACAGCTATATCTTGAACATGTCTCACCCGATTTTGTAACCCGTTAACTCCCCTAATAAACCCTATAATTCTGCGCATCATGTGTGAGTTCTGGTAACCATTGCAATGAGTTCTTGAACCCATCTAAAGAGGAGAGTGCTGTGGGTAAGAGCGATAAGGAGCAACAACTGTGGAACACAGAGCTCCAAGGCGGTGACATTTCAACAGGAGCAGCTGGCCTCCTCTTTCCCCACCGGAGCAGCTGGTGAGCTGAAGCGCCGACTTTGTGGTCAGCAGTCCGACCCCGACCTGGCAGGGCCACCAGGGGCCCTTGAATCTAGCAACACAGGAAAAGAAAAGGCTAAACAATAAATAGAGTTAAAGAGTTAAGAAGAGGTTCTTCCTCTAGCTGCACATAAAAATCACCTGAGAAGTTTACCAAAAAAATACCTCTGATATCCAGGCCTTACCCCTATGAATCTAATTTAACTGATCTAAAAAGGGGCCTAGCCATTTACTCTTTGTCAAGCTCCCCAGGGCACGTCTCACGTGGGCCAACCTTGGGGGACTACTGATGAGATAGATGTTGTGATGTTGCAGCAGCGAGTCAGCTCAAGGGACTTGAACAAGTGCACAAGGAGAACAGGAGCCGGCTCGGGCTGCTGAAGTGGGATGTTTGACCTCAAAATGCCTTAGGTCGCAGTTTCTGGTGAGTAAAAAACTCCTAGTGTGATTGAAAGAGGAGGTGTCAAAGGTCAGAAAGGCAGGTCACTGGAGACCAAGAGCACAGGGTATCCTCCAAGTGTTGGATAAAATCTCCACGACAGACGACAGGACATGGCACAGAGCAGGAGGGATGAGGCGGGCACTAAAGCGCCCAGTGAGTGAGGAGGAGCAGGCAGTGAACGGGTAAATGGCAGCAACACGCAGGGAAGGGACGCCTGAGGCACTATTGAGGGTGTCTGTCGTTGGTGTTTGCTGAGACAGACGGAAACATGTTTGGCAGGCTATTGGCGGACTACTGGTTCTACCGCTACTAATGGACTTAAAGTGATTTTACTCAGTGATGGCTTCAGCAGAGCGATGCACCAAACCTAATACAATCAACTCTAACGTGGCCCACACGCTTCTAAGGGGTGCAAAACACATGCACAGGGGAAATCCTGAAGGAAAAACATCTCTATATCCTCATGTTTACGTACGACACTTCCATGTCAATTTACTCTCTGTCTTTAAAGGAGTCACACGGAGGAAACATAAATGGAGAGGTGACATGACAAGAGCTGTGAAACTCTTTGACTTGAAAAGGCGCACACTTAACTGATTATCGGGTCTGCACGCTGCATCTGACGACCAAGGGGTCTATACTCTACTACAAAGAATTACTGAACTGAATGACTTCCTCTGACAGGAAATCACGGTCCACCATGCTTATTGAAAAACTGCTAACCTCAGCCAAGAGTACTGTCTCCTCTAAGTATAGCCACCCATTCAGTGACCAGGCTGAATGCAACAGTGCAGAAGCGCTGGTCCACTGGGAAACATTTTCCACAGAAATCACTAGGACTGCCTGACGTGACAAAGGAGCCCTGGCGTTGGAGAGGTTTATGTGCTGAACTGTGAATTGCAAGAGCTGCACTTTTAAGCCACCAGCTGGCTCCACAGGAGAAACATGATGTCTGTTCCAGCAAAGAACGACAGTCCCTGAAACCCACAGAGGCGAGGCTATTCTGTCCTATGGGGCTGCTATGAGTCAGAATTGACAACTTGGCAGGTATTTGGTTTGCCTGATAATAAAAGACTGACTGGAAAGTTATCTATCCAGGGCCCAGCAAAGTACAATATATGGTCACGTCTGGATACCACAAATGTGCCAGTGGAAAGTAGACTAGCCATTCCCCACGAAATATCATTGTGAACACACAAAAGAAGTTGTTTCAAGAAATGCCACAGTGAGACTTTCTGTAAATCATTTTTTATAACGTAGTATAGTCTGCAAACTATTGTTGCTGAATTTTTAATCCAGATTGTTATAGATACAGTGTTTCCTTAAGGTGTACATCTGCCAATTGATAATATTCCTTCAACACTGTAACTACTAAAACCTATGGCAGGAGACACTATTGTCCTGCAGTTTTGTCATGCCCATGCTCTGCCCTGGTGGCATAGTGGTTACTCGTCGGACTGCGATCTGCAGGATCTGCAGTTAGAAACCACGAGGCACTCGCTGGAAAAAAAGATGAGCTTTCTACACCCGTAAAGAGTTACAGTATCGGAAACTCACAGGGGCAGTTCCACTCAGTCCCACAGGGTCGCTGTGATTTGACATCCACTCAATGGCAGTGAGTGAGTGCCCAACTCTTATAGAAAGAAAAAGTAACATCGTCAGTTAAGAAAGCACTGCAGGGTTCTCTCTGCCTGGCTGTAAAACCTACCAGCTCCTCCTTGACAGTCACGCCTTCTTCTAAGCCAGCACTGATCTTCGGGGCACTCTTCTTTACCCGGGGCGCTCTCTTTGGCTTCGACTCTTTAGGGACAGGCTGCTTACGACTTCTGGGGGCTTTCTTCTGGGGCTCCCAGATGCTATCCTCCTTGTCATCTTCTTCAGATGCAGAAGATCTAAGAGTAAATTGACAGAGAAGTTCCAGGGAAAATGAGGCCAAACGGGAACAAGAAACACCCGCCAAGCTTCTGGGCACTAGGAATAAGGCAGGAGGCGTTTCCATGCAAACAGAGCTGTGGGGGCATGGGCAAGGAACGCACGAGGCGAGGAACTGGAACAAGAACCGATCCGAGCATGCTGGGCCGTAAATCACATGTGTCTCCTTCCACAGATATGCTCAAGACATAGGACATACTTATTCAGAACTTACTGAGTCAGGTCACACCGCAGTTGAGGTGAAATCTTCAATTTTAACAGTGAAAACCACTTAACACAATTTAATTTGATTAGCACTTGGGAAATTATTTAAGTTATTCAAATCAATGTAAGGAGGGAAACCGGTACATTAAACTCTTCCAATTGCTTTAGTTAAGCTTTTTTCTTTTTTGTAATCTTCTCACAGAGCGGACTTGTTTTCTGACTTGACTAGACCAGGCACAGCTACCGCCCTTTTCTAACAACTCAGGAATCAGCTGCGGAGCCGAGTGCAGAGAGAGCAGCTTTGTGGACGCGGCTAAAGGAACCCCAGGCTCCTGGCAACCCAGCCGGTCCTGCCTCCAGCCTGACGGCCACTTCCTCCACTGACACGACCGTACTGGGCTGCCTGGCTTTTTCAACAGCTGGGATTCTGCCTGGACGTCAAAGAGCTGATGCAATGAATTCTCCACTAAGTTATGCTCTGTTGACGTGTGGCCTGGTGTCGAGTTGAGTACCCTCAGCACGCAGCCACCCTACAGGACACAGTGACCTTAAGGTCAGAGCAGAACTGCCCTAGGGCTCGCTAGCCTGAAATCTTTATGGGAGCAGATGGCTGGCTGCAGGGCTCCTCTATGGAGCAGCTGGAGGGGTCCATGGCGGACCTTTGTTAGCAGGTGAGCGCTCAACTCCTGCACCACCAGGTCCTTCTGGATTATGCTCTAAGAGAGCATATGGTAGCACAAGCCACTGACATCCTCAAAGTGAGTTCTCGTCAGAGGTCAATGCTAACAAGTAAAAAGTAAGCAGGCTACAAATAAAAAATCATCCAGATGATATAACACAGTAGCAGCGGAAGTGGCGATTAAAAAACCTCAATTCCACATCTCACACTTCCACCACACTGAGCAGGCTGATGGCATCGTCGTCAGCTGTCAAACGGGGGTGCTGACCAGCCAATTTCATGGAACAAGACAAAGACACAGAGTCCTTCCAGTGACTATGAAGAAACACTAAGAACAGATAGGGCTTCATACACATGTACCAGTCCTGAGGGAGCGAGTCAGTTCTCATTCCTCGTCATGACATTGCGACTTCTCTGCAGCAGCCGGCTCCTCCGCCCTTGAAGAGCGTCTTCCACCCGCCTCCTTTTAGGGCAACCAGCAGAAACGACACCTCCTCAGTCTCCTCTTTTGACAGCTAAATGCTGGACCCCTCTGAGGTTTAGCCCTCAGCCCTTTTCTCTCCTCTCTCTACACTCTCTGTCTAGATAACTTCTATCTTGCCCCACAATTGAATAGAGAAATCTCCAATTTCACCTGAATGTCTAGCAAGCATCTTGAACTTGGTGAGTCCACAGAGAATTCTATTTCACCACCTCACTCCTGTTCTTAGAGTTTTCCCCAAATGTCTGTCTTTCACCCCAATGGAGTCTGCTCGCCATCAAGAATGATCTTTCACAAATGGAAACCAGATGGCATCACATCCCTGCCCCAAACACTGACGGCTTCCCAGGACCCTTCAAATATGTCTCATCATTCTAGGCCTTGCTGATTTCGATCCCCTGGCCGTTCCCTAAAAACACCAAGCTCAGTTCTACTGTCGGATTCTGTGCCTGGACTGCCCTCCCTACTGGGAACACTCACCCCCAAGATCTTTGCAAGCTGTGCCCCCCAACCTCAGATGTCCTTAATATCGCCACTTTCTCCTAGAGACATCCCTAAACATTCTATCCAAAATGAGTCTACTCACTGTGTGCTCAGCTCCTGTGTCCTGTGCTTGCCGTCTTCACGGCACAGCAATGTTAGCGCTGCCTACCAGGAATCCCTCTCAGAGGGTCATTACAGCCTCTACTGATCGTTTTAAAGCACTGGTTTTCAAGCAACCAGGACACAGCCTGCCCCCAAGGGATACTGGGCGATAGCTGAAGGCGTTGGTGATTATCACAATTGTGGGAGGTTGCTATGAGCAGCTATAAGTGAGATAATGCTGTTACACATCAGTGCACAAGGCAGTTCCCACAACAAAACATTTCCTAGCTCAAAATTAATTCCAATAGTGCCAATGTTGAGAAACGGAAACATGCCTCTAAAGCAGCGGTTCTCAAACGACCCTTTCACAGGGGTCGCCTGATTCATCACAGTAGCAAAATGACAGTGATGAAATAGCAACAAAAATAAGTTTATGGTGGAGGGTCACCACCACATGAGGAACTGTATGAAAGGGTCGCAGCATTAGGAAGGCTGAGGACCACTGGTCTAAAGCAGGCGTCCTCAAACTACGGCCCACGGGCCACATGCAGCCCGCCGAGGACATTTATCTGGCCTGCTGGGTGTTTTTATACTTCAAAATAAGATATGTGCAGTGTGCATAGGAATTTGTTCATAGTTTATTTTAAACTACAGTCCGGCCCTCCAATGGGTCTGAGGGACAATGACCTGGCCCCTGTTTAAAGAGTTTGAGGAGCCAGGCTCTAAAGCAACATGGCATTGTCCCTTTGCCCAAGGAGGTCACATTATAATGTAAATAATGCAAATTTTCTATCACTGAAGTGTACATAAACTCTTAACACATAGGTAGAAGCATACAGGAGTTCAATAAATACTGACTGCATGTTGTTATTGCTGTTCGGGTGCCATCAAGTCAATTCCAACCCACAAGGACCAGATGGACAACAGGACGATACGCTGCCCAGCCCTGGGCCAGCCCCATCATCGCGCCTAGGCTGGAGAGCCTGGAGTAGCCACCTTGTGTCACTCCACCTACTGAGGGCCTTCCTTTCTTTCACTGTCCCTCCACTTTAGCAAACAGGATACACTTCTCCAGGCACTGGACTCTCCTAACAACATGTGAAAAGTATGTAAGCTAAAGTCTCACCATCCTTGCCTCTGAGGAGTCCTCTGGCCTTACTTCTACTAAGACAGAGAGGCTCGTCCTTCAACCACCCAAGGTACTTCCAATATCCGTCTCCAGCACCACTTCGATTGCAGGAATGAATGCAAAGCACAGCCTACTCCACACCAATCACTTAAGTTAGTGGCAGAATGTGTTACTCCTTAAAAATGTCATTCTCCCACCCCCATGCGAAATAAATATGCTTACGACTCAGAGAAGAGAGAACATTCATCTTTGGGTTCCGCAGTCTGGGCCTTTAATTTTGCTCTTCTTGGCAACGATGACATCTGGAAGAAATGGAACATGTCCGCATGACCGAAATAGTCTGCACACTGTGGCATTCGGCTGCAAAACGATATGCCAGCATTCAAAACCAGCGCCCCACCAACTTGAGAGCTGGAAAATGCCATGGGGCTGGGAGACACATCAGGATCACTCACAACCCGCTCACATGCCCGACATGCTCGCTGAAGACAAAAGGATGCAGGAGCTAATGTGGTGAAGAAAGCTCATGGTGCCTGACTACGACAAGATACAGCCTCTGGGGTCTTAAAGCCTTGAAGTTAAAGTGGCCATCTCTTAGGGAAGAAGCAACAAAGCCCACATGAAAGAAGGGCATCAATCCATGTGATCACGAGGTGTCCCAATCAAGTATCAGGCATCAGAAGACTCAAAACAATCATTTTGATGCTAATGAGGGAGGGTCGGAGTGGAGACCCAAAGCCCCTGGGCATCTCCTCACAGAAGGGTCACAAGGAAAGGACCAGCCAGCCTACTTGGAGTGTAGCACTGACAAAACATACACCATTCCTCTAATTCTTTAATGCTTCCTTCCCAACTCTCATGACCTAGTTCTACCTTAAAAATCCAGCTAAACCAGAGCATGGACACAGGAACAGATAGGAGCTCTCGACACATGGGATCCAGGTCAGATAACCCCTCAGGAACAGTAATGGGAGTAGCAGTACCATGAGGGAGGAGGAAGGAGTGGGAAGAAGAGGGAGAAACGGGACTCTATCACAATGATCAATGTATAGCCCTCCACCACCCTCACCTCCAGGGGGACAAGCAACAGAAACAAGGGTGAAGGGTGACAGCAGACGGTTTAAGATATGAAAATAAAAATGATTTTTAAATTATGAAGGGTTCATAAGGGTGAGAGATTGGGGAGAGATGGACAAAAAGAGTTGCTAATACCAAGGGCTCAAGTACAAAGAAAATGCATTAAAAATTATGATGGCAACAAACATACAGATGTGCTGGATACAAATGATGTATGCACTTTAAGAGTTGTAAGAGCCCCCAAAATAAAATGATTTTTTTTAAGTGCATTCACAACCTCAAGCACTGGTTCCCCTCCTGTGTGGCTGACAACGACAGAAGCAGCTAACAGCCTTGCGGGGGTTTCAAAAGCCTTACCAATGTGGGTTTTTTTTTCTGGAAAAAATCTAAGTTCCAACAGGGTGAAAACTCTTAGTAGTTTTAGACAAACTGAATTACTAGAAGAAGAAGAATGCAGCATCAGGATTAGTGGAGGAAGGCTAATGAACAACTTTACGTGATAAAAGTGAGAAAGGCTATCAAAATATATGGTATCTAGGGTCTTAAAGGCTTGAAGATAACAACAAAGCCCACATGGAAGAAGCACACCAGCCTGTGTGATCACGTGGTCCCGAAGGGATGAGTTATCAGGCATGAAAGAACAAAAATCATATCACTGGCTGCACACCTCCATGATACGATCGCCGAAGACAAACAGGTGCATAAGCAAATGTGGCGAAGAAAGCTGATGGTGGCCGGCTATTGAAAGAGATAGTGTCTGGGGTCTTAAAGGCTTGAAGGTGAACAAGTGGCCATCTAGCTCAGAAGCAACAAAGCCCACATGGAAGCACACCAGCCGGTGCGATCACGATGTGCCAAAGGGATCAGGTATAAGGCATCATCCAAAAAAAAAATACCATAGTGAATGAAGGGGGAAGTGCAGAGTGGAGACCCAAAGCCCATTTGTCGGCCACTGGAGATCCCCTCACAGAGGGTCTAGGGGAGGAGATGGGTCAGTCAGGGTGCGATGTAGCACCGATGAATACAGCTTTCACCCAGATCTTGGATGCTTCCTCCGCCCCAACTACCATGATCCGAATTCTACCTTGCAGGACTGGATAGGGCAGAGGTTGTACACTGGTGCAGATAGGAGCTGGGGGCACAGGGAATCCAGGGTGGATGATACCTTCAGGACCAGGGGTATGAGGGGCGATGCTGGGAGAGTAGAGGGTGAGTGGGTTGGAAAGGGGGAACCGATTACAAGGATCTACATGTGACCTCCTCCCTGGGGGACGGACAACAGACAAGGGGTGAAGGGAGATGCCGGATAGAGCAAGATATGACAAAATAATAATCTATAAATTATCAAGGGCTCACGAGGAAGGGGGAAGCGGGGAGGGAGGGGGAAAAAAGAGGACCTGATGCAAAGGGCTTAAGTGGAGAGCAAATGCTTTGAAAATGATTAGGGCAAAGAATGTACAGATGGCTTTATACAATTGATGTATGTATATGCATGGATTGTGATAAGAGTTGTATGAGCCCCTAATAAAATGTTTAAAAAATAATAATAATAAAGAGACTTCCCCCCCCCAAAAAAAGTGAGAAAGACTTGAAGCAATTGCTGATGAAAATCCTTCAATATGGATGGCAACTCAATGTAAAGAAAACCAAAATCCTCACAAATGGACCAGTAGGTAACATCATAATAAACAGAGAAAAGACTGAAGTTGTCCAGGGTTTTGTCTTGCTCTGATCCACAACCAATGTTCATGGAAGCAGCAGTCATGTGAACAAATGAGGCACTGCACTGGGTAAATACGCTGCACAAGACCTCTTTTAAAGTGTTGAAAAGCAAGGATGTGGCTTTCAGACGAAGGTGTGCCTGACCCAGGCCACTGTATTTTCAGTCACTTCGTACATATGTGGAAGTTGGCCACCGAATAAAAAGACGAGATGATGAATCAATGCGTTTGAATTTTGGTGCTGGTGAAAAATAACGAAAGTGCCGCGGACTGCCCAAAGAACAAACGTATCTGTCGTAGAAGAAGTACAACAAGAATGGTGAGATTTTGTCTCGTGTGCTTGGGACACGGTATCAGCAGAAATCAGTGCCTGGAAAAGGGCATCATGTGGACAAGGTGGACTGACACAGTGGCTGCAGCAATGGGCTCAAGCCTAACAATGTTAGGATGGCACAGGACCAGGCAGTGTTTTGCTCTGTTGTACCCAGGGGAACCAACCCAACAGCACCTAACAACAACATCCTCAAAAACTATCAGGAGACAGTACCTGGTATTTGGGGAACTATGGCTAAGGGAATTATCAAAATATCAATGGAAATATTTCAACAAGTTAATACAACACTGAAAAAGCGCCCACTAATCTGTGAATTAGTGTCAAGAAATTTGGAAGATACCTATTTGGCCAGCCAAGTGGAAGAGATCCAGATCTGTGCCCATTACAAAGAAACAGGACTCAAAAGAATTGGAAATTAACAAATTATTAACATTGCATGTAAGTAAAATTTTCCTGAACATCACTCAAAACCAATTTCCGCAGTACACTGAGAGGGCGCTGCTCAGAATTCAAACTAGATTCAAAAGGGGATGTGGAATGAGGAAGTTGACTGCTGATATCAGGTGGATCTTGGCTGAAAATTAAGAACACCAGAAAGAGGTTTACATACGTGTTATTGATTGTGCAAAGACATTCAGCTGTATGGATCATAATAAACTAGCTAACATTTAAGAAAATGGGAATTCTAGAGCAGTTAACTGTGCTCACAGACCAAGAGACATTCATTTAAACGGAACATGGGGCACTACATAGTTTAATCAGGAGTGTGTCAGGGCTGCATCCTCTCACCACATTTACTCAGTGTGGTTGCGGATGAATGAAATAGTCTGAGAAGCTGGACTAAATGAAGAAAAACGTGGCTGCAGCATTGAAGGAAGACTTATCAACAACCGCCGATATGCAGAGGACACAAACGTGCTTGCTGAAAACGAGGACTTGAAGCCCTTGCTGCTGAAGATCAAAGATGGCAGCCTTCACTATGGCTGAGAATTCAAGGTGAAGAACAAAAATCCCCACAAGGGGCCCAACAGATAAAAGCATGATAAATGAAGAGAAGTTGGAAGTGGTGGAGGATTTCCTTTTACTTGGATCCACAATCAGTGCTCATAGGATGCATTTCATGTTGCAAATCTGCTGCACAAGACCTCTTTAAAGTGCTAAAGACAAAGAGGTCGCTTTGAGGGCCAGCAAGGGTGTACCTGACCCACAACTGGGTGTTTCAGCTGCCTCATCTACCTGTGAAAGCTGGACAATGGCAAACAAAGTCTAAAACAACTGGTGTGTTTGAATGATGAAGTTGGTGAAAAACATGCCAAGTCCCCTGGACTGCCTGAAGAATAAACAGAGGTCTTGTACAGCCAGGATATTCCTTAGAATAAAAAGGATGGTGAAACTTTACCTTGCATACTTTGGACCCTCTATCAGCAGCGACTAATCCCTAAAAAGGGATGCCATGCTTGGAAAGGTAGAGGAGTCCTTGATAAAGACTCTCAAGGAGATGAACTGGCACAAGGGCTGCAACTACGGGCTCAATCACAAAAACAATTGTGAGGGTGATGCGGAACCCAGTCGGGTTTCATTCTGTTGAAACCGCAATAGCACCTGAGAAGGACAAGGCAGAGGGCTAGGTGTAAGCTTCACATCACTAGGTAATTGTTCCAGGAAAAAGTGGAGGTTTAGTCTCTGGAAGAGGTAAAACAGTACCTGGACTAGAGGCCGCTATGACCACCACTGGGAGCAGAAAGAATAACACAGAGACCTCCAATTATCCAGCTAAGCTCTCAAAAAGTAGGCAGGTAGATTCTTACAGGGAAGGGTGGGAAGTCTGTTTTTCTCTGGAGAAGCTGACCAAAAGTGAAGAGCTAAATGGGCTAAGCTCCCAGTCGTGAGCCTAAGCCCCCATTCTACAATACCTCTGAATCCAGCATTCCCACAGACCGTCACAGACTACCCCTCTGCGTTAACAGAAAGCGATATAGAATGTAGACGAGCGGGTAATGTTTTTATTAACAATTACAGGCAGCTTCCCTGAAGCCATTATTCCCAATGTGTCCCTTTGTAAGGCACCCTTCCGACAATGTTCTACAGAACGAAACAGAAGGTTTTACCGTGGAGGGGAGGGGTATGAAAGAGATGATGGAAACGAGAATCTTCATGCACGCAGAGACACAAATTCTGGCAGATTCACTGTAGAAAGAGTGTATATGGAAGCTGAGGACCTAGAAATTTCCTAAAATCTTATCTACGAATGGTATTTCTCTCTAGACATACGCTAGTTTAAAGAGAAATGCTTTGTTTTTTCTTCATCTCCATTCTCTCCCATGCCCTTAACTTTACAGAATTGTTAGGATGATCACAATCTGACCCAATCCCATGGTATTATCTATATCCCTACTGACTGACAATACCTCAATCCCAAATCTAACGGCTGAGTTTCAGATTTACATAAAAACCACCTGCCTTTGAAACTAAAGGTACAAAAGAGACCCACAATCTCAAATATAATTTAAGAAAAACATTTATGTCTTAAATAAGACAAAGACATGTTATCTGGAGGAGGGAGACCATGAGCACAAGGTCACGTGGCCTCCAAGGATTCATAGCCACCCAAACAGGGCATGGAGGACAATGGAAACTGTCACAAAATCCTGACAGGTGGCAGATCAATATACCAGTATCACAGTCACAAGTGGGACTATGGAAGCAGAATGGGACCTTGATTGAGGTGTGCTTTATGTTAAGTAGCTCCTACAAGATTCCTTCAGGGACTTCTCACCATGGCAACCCACCCCAAAGACACAACCAGAGAAAGAGAATTCTTTCTCCTCCTGTAACGGGTCCACCTCGGAAACCCTCGGGGTCTTAATTGCTTGGATGGCAACTAAGTTAGGTGTTCTCTGGTTTTGTTTTCGGGAAAGCCCCTAGGTGTGACTGCCCCTTCCCTGAAGGGCTGTCTGAAGAGCATATTCCAATGCTTCCTACCGGAAGGCAAGACTATTCACCAAAACAAAAACCAAACTGTCTTTTTAAGTCAATTCTTACTCATGGTGAGTCAGTAGGACAGGGTAGAACTGCCCCTGTGGGTTTCCCTGACTGTCTCTCTTTAAGGCAGCGGTTTGAAAATCATTTTATGGTTGGAGGTTCACCACAACGTGAAGAGCTGTATTAAAGGGTCGTGCCATTGGGAAGGTTGAGAACCACTGCTTTAAGGGTACAGAAGGCCTCGTCTTTCTTCCATAGAGCAGCTGGTGGTTTTGAATTGCTGACCTTGCAGTTAGCAGCCCAATTCATAACCACTACACCACCAGGGCTCCTTAGATTCTGCTTATCATTGGTCAATGATCACAAGGACATCAATAGTGCCTTAATGCACATGGAGACTCTGCAAATGGATTTGGGGCTTTCACCACAGTCTTCTGCAAACCAGTGCTCAGAATTTAACCTCTAACACAGATGCCCCATTGTTTTCTAAGGTTAATACATCTATAGTGAAACTCTTGATGAATATTCCTTGTCCTAAACCTATTCCTCTCCCAGCTTTTCCTATCCCCATAAACAGCATCACCATCCACCTATTTGCTAAACCAGAACCCTGGATAATGTAACTTACACACAGTAAAATGCATGTTTAAAGCATACAAGTGGATACAATTGACATACATATAGATCACCACTGTCAAGATACTAAACATATCCATCATCCTCAAAATTTTCATTTAAGCAAAACCCATGTAAATCTCTCTGTATTCCTTCAGCTCCCATATCCACTCCATTAGTACATTTTAAAAAATCAGTGCTAACTAGTGTTAGTTAAATTCATCTTCTAAAATCTAATTGAAATCTCTTCACATACCTATGATCTCTACCAGATCTTTAATCTAAGCTCCCAGTATCTCTTATCTGGACCGCGGCTCTAAGGGCAGCTTATGAGAGTCCTGTTGCTCATTTGGATAATTACTTATGAGCAGTTAGTTTCGGGAGACAAAGCTTCGGGGTCTGACTGGAAATGTCGTTAGAGAATATGTATCTTTAAGGATTTTGTTTTATAACTAACTTAGAAACCCAGCAAGTGCTCTGACTCTATATGTTCTGGGGAAACCAATATGAAAGCTACTTCCAATAGTCTTCAGGGTACCCTGGCTGGGCCCCCAAAATATAGCCTGTGTTCACTAGCCCATCTTCGGAGTACCTTCCAAATAGAAGGGAGCTTCAAAAAAGTTCTTGGGAAAACTCCATTATCTTTCTATTCCATTTCCCCATGAATTTCTAGAAATCGCTTCGTAGTTCAAATTGTTATCTACTCACAATAAATATATTCTGTTACACTGTTACGCCCACTTCTCTAAGCACTTAGGTAAACAGCTTCTGCAAGCCATTTGCATTTTGGGAATCAGATGGTCTCCCTACCTAGATGCACATAGAATAACTACTCAGAACAAACCTTATGATGAAATTGTGTTGAGCGTGTTTATTATTTGTAACATCCTCCCTCCAGGCTGTCCATCTCTGTGGGCACATGGACATAGTCTAAATCATTATGCATAGGTTGTGAGGATGTTTCTAATAGAAAGGCACCTGACCAGGGCAAATGAAAATCAGAAGCGGGCAGGAAAACCAGCGTGCCGACAAATTAGAAAACAAACAAGTATGCAGAGCAGAAGGGGCCCAACTTCTGAAGAAACACCTAAATAATTTCTTCAGAGGGAACAACAAAAAGTTTGGAATGTGGCACCCCCTTCCCTCCCCCAATCGGGGCATTTAAACATATAATACTGGAAATGGAAGGAGCCTTTGAGATAAAGAATCTTGCAAGTGTCTTTTAGGAATGAGAAACTTAAGACCATGTGGTCTTACTGAGGGAACCAGAGGTATGGCAGACGACGGACTAGAATCCACAGCTTCAAAGACCAAGACGCCTAATTTCTCATTTCACAAACGTTAACGAACAACTTGCTGTAAATGGGAGGTGTGAGGAAAGTGTCTAGAGTTCGCCTCCCATTCATTTTCTCCAAGCTCTTCAGCGCCTGCAGGCCGGACGTCTTGGAGGAAAATGCATCTCTGCTTCCGTAAAGAACCCCTACAGGGCAGTTACGCCCTGTCCAAGGAGCCGCTAAGAGTCGGAAACTACTCCACAGCAAAAGGTGTGGGTTTAGGTATATGCCAGGCACACCAATGAAGATGGAAGCTGATTCAGGCAGGGCCAATTAAGAGAAAGGATGCTTCTCCCTCCTTCTCCGGTAAATGGAAGCATAAAGACAATCTATGTAGGTCTGCCCGGACCGGCCCCTAAGCACGAAGGGATGCAGCAAAATTGCCAATTTGGCCGAGAACTCGCGCCAGCTGACACGCTCCAGCTAGTTTGTCGGGTTTAAGTTGGGGCACACAGATCAATGTAGTCAACTGGGATGAGACATCTCACTTTTTAAAAGGATGTTGTTTTCTCTAATGAGTACTCACAACTTTTATAACGTTCCCGCCCCCACGCTTGCAAAAAAAACAGAGCCCGGACGCCGGGGTGAAGGAAGCGAGCAAACCGAACAGCTCACCTTTCTGCTCCAATGCAGACACACCGGGACTCCTTCTGTGACCGCACCTTCCGGTTCCCGCCGGAAGTTTTTCAAACGCCCGACGTCCCGCCTCTCTCCTCCGAAACGGCGAGCTGCGAAGGGGCGGCGCGCCCGAAGTGGGTGGGGCTACGCTGGGCGGAGGCGGGGCTAGAGGGCGTTCCCAAAGCGTGCTCCTGGGCGGTACCCTGCGCATGCGTTGGAGGAGTAGCTAATGTCCCCAGAGCCAAGGTCTCTGAGACCCACAGCGGCAGTTCCACTCTGTCTTATCCAGTGCATCCACTCGAAGGCAGTCAGTTTGTCTGTTTTCACCTCGTTTACTCGCCCTTGTCTATTTTTAAAACTCAAAGGTCTTTCTTTTCCTGGCACTGTTTGCAAGTTGTAGGAGAATGGTTTTTAAAATGTAAACCATATTATTTCGAGGAAAAATAAATGACAAAACGTTGCTCGTCCAGAGGATTCCAACTCATGCCCCACCCCCTCTTTTGGTTCAGGGTAGCGCTGTGCTTCCCTGGGTCTTCTTTATCTTTTAATCATTTTATTGGGGCTCGTACAACTCTTATCGTAATCCATCCATCCATTGTGTCAAGCACGTGTGTACATTTGTTGCCGTCATCATTCTCAAAACATTTGCTTTCTACTTGAGCCCTTGGTATCAGCTCATTTTCCCCTCCCTTCCCCACACCCTCTCCCTCGCGAACCCTTGATAATGTATAAATTACTACTTTGTCATGCCTCACGTCTCTCTTCACCCACTTTCCTGTCGTCTATCCCCCGGGGAGGGGGTTATATGTAGATCCTTGCAATCGGTTTCCCCTTTCAAGCCCCCCCCACGACCCCCCTCCAGGTATGGCCACTTGCACCACTGGTCCTGAAGGGATCATCTGCCGGATTCCCTGTGTTTCCAGTTCCTGTCTGTACCAGTGTACATCCTCTGGTCTAGCCAGACTTGCAAGGTAGAAAGGTAAAATTGGGATCATGATAGTGACGGGGAAGAAGCATTTAAGAACTCGAGGAAAGTTGTATGTTTCATCGTTGATACACTGCAGCTTCACTGGGTTTTCAACGGTTAATGTTTTTCTTAAGTAGGAAGCCAGGCCTTTCTTATGAGGTGCCGCCAAGTGAATTTGAAATGACAACTTTTCTGTTAGAAATCCATTGCTTAATTGTTTGTACCAGTCTGGACTGCAGGACAGCTAACAGTTTAAAATATCATTGATTAATTTCTATGAGGGTATTTGTGGTGTGCTTTTGTGTAGTTCATTACTTCCTAAACCCTGAGGAAGGATTTGCTTCCAGGCTTGTGGAAATATCCAAGTCTTAGATGCTTAGATAAGTCCTCACATGCTGACCATTGTGAACCCCACCTTAGTTGACTAGTTGAACCCGGGAATCATCACTCTCTCTGGTGTGGAAGGCAGGTTGGCACATTCCCCACATGCACATACATGGAGACCACCTTAGGCAAATCGCTATACGTCTTTGGACTCATCTTCACTGCCCCGCCCTCACTTTCCCTGAGAAGACACCTAGCACCTAGAGTCACTGAATTAACTTACCTGAGGTAAGCGCAGGTTCTAGTTACCTACCCTTCTTCGCAAGAATGGAAAACCCCTGCCCCTCTTCATTTTCAGATTCCTGAGAAGTGCTGTGACCTGAGTCTTGAGCAGCTGGTGTGCTAGGTGAACCCTCCTCCAAATCCATCGTGTCATTTTCCTTCCCACAAAACCCCTGGCTTTTGGATGGGATTGTACCAAGTGTCTTAACCTCACTTCCTCCCTGAAGACTCGCTTTGCATTGACCCAATTTAAGAGCTATCATGACCTTCCCAGGATTTTTTTCATTCACCTTGAATATATTTTCTCACAGCCAAGCGCTTGGTAAAAAGGAAAAGTTGGCTTCAGTTTTTGTTTTGGTTTTTGATGAGTTGTGCATTTGTTACTCTTTTGAACCAAGCACACTACAATAAAATTGCTGGAACAGTCAAAGAACCTGGATTGTAACATTAGATCATTTATGGAAATAACGTTTTTGTTCATCTAGATTAGGATTTCATAAAGGACACCCTATGGATTTGTTTTTGGAGATTATAAAAGGCAGCTTCCCCTGCTAATGGCTTACTTCCAGCAGGTCTGAGTAGGAGAGTCTACCGAGATACTGAAATGACATGGGAATGGGTCTTGCTACAGATTTCCCAAAGTGAATATAAGATTATATTGAATATTTTTTTGTGATGGAGAGGAAAAAAGGACTCTTCATTGAATAAATCTTAAATTTCTATATCGAAGATCCTTCTTCACTAGATCAGGTTTTGAAATTGTTTAGCGATTCTTTTTTCCCCTTTATTAATCTGCACTCTTTCAGGTCGCCTTTTGTGTTGGTTCTAGAAGATCTGAACTGTCTACTGCAGACACAACCTGCTCCACCATTTCTGGACCTAGAATGCTAGAGACACGGTATAGCCTAGAGTGATAGGCAGAGAAACCAGGTTCTAATTACAATGAATATCCTATTCACTACTATTCACCTACTTTTGACATCCTGGCGTTTTAGACAGGCTTAGGATACAGGTAGTAAGGGTCAAGGTCAAACAATAGTCTATAGTCTTCTAGCATAATTCCTGCCCTGGAGGGATTTATACGCAACTTTGGAAACACGATACAGCCACCAAAAATAGGACTCTTATAAAAAAAATCTAGATTCGAGGATGTGGTTGTACCCAATAGCGGTAGCAGTAGCAGGTGCAGAGGGACAAGAGCAGGGTTGCTAGCCAGCAACATGTAGAGCCTGGATTCGCTTCCCTGAAGCCAAGGAGACTGGCCTTTCAACTGATGAAGAAGAGAAGATTAATACGCTAAAGGGAGTAAGCTAGTGCGACTCTTATATATTAGACATCTGGGACAAATAAAACCCGGGCAGTGTCCTCTAAAACTCAAGTATGTAGGTGGTGGCCTACTCCAGAGGCAATGAAGACTGTCCAAAAGTTCCCTTTGGGATTTTGTAACACAGCCACTCCCACACAAGCTGTCAAGAGATGTTTTGCAACCATTAAGTGTAAAGCAGTTTCTCGCCCAGAAATGGCCTGTGTGTACTTGGATCTTGCACAATCAATTATTTACCTATGGATCTGAAATGTTCAGGGCCAAGAAACTCACAAGTTTCGACTCACAGCCAGGAATGACAGGGCCTGGAAGCAATGAAAGCGTGTTTTAAATTCACGTGGAGCTCAGTTGTTTTACTGCTCCAAAGCACACGGTTCTTTGTATGATCCTCATTTGTATATTGTCATTTGGTTGCATTCTGCTATTGCTTATATTCTCAAGTCCTTTCCCCATGGCTTCTGTCTCCCCAAGGAGACGGTAGTAATGGTCCCCGACTAGGTGCCAAACACTGAGTTAATGCTTTATGGGCATTTGTATATTTAATTCATCTCTCCAACCAGATGATATTCCTACTCCTTTTTGATAGATGAGGAAGTCAAGGCAGGTCAAAGTTGGTATGCTGTCCAAGGCCACATCAGCTCATAAATTCCAGAGCTGAGATTCAAAACCATTGTTCTCCCACACACAGGGCCAGGACTCTTAAAGCCATCCATGTGGCACCAACTGGAAGCAGCAATATGCCTTTCTCTGGCAGAGTTGTCAGTGCAAGACTCTGGATCCCTGAGATTCTCTGTAAACAGAACTAAATACAGGCATCCCTCGCTTTACTGCACTTTGATCTCTTATGTTCACTAGATATTGTCTTTTGTTCTTTTTTTTTAACAAGTTACAGGTTTATGGAGGCACTGTGTTGAGAAACTTATCCACACTATTTTTCCAACAGTATTGGCTCACTTCTTGTCTGTGTCATATTTTGGTAATTCTTGTAATATTTCAAAAATTATAATAGTGGTATTCCCCATTAGATCACAAACATAAATGTTATTGTACTGGAAATTTTGTGTGACTTGCTTCATGGTGATATCTGCTGGTATGTTCAAACGGTTGACCTTGTGGTTTGCAGCCCAACGCACAGCCCACTACACCACCAGAGCTTCTGACCCAGGGTGTGTTGGTCCAGGTTTACTGGGGAGACAAATCCAGGGACACTCGTGTGTGCGCGAGAGAGAGAGTTTTATATCAAAGAGCAATTGTATATTAAAATACATCCCAGCCCAATCCAGATCAAGTCCATAGGTCCAATATCAGCCCATATGTCTGATACTAGTCCATTCCTCTTTAGACTCAAGCAACCATTCACAATGAGGATCACAGGAAGATCACAGGCTGGTGGGTGAAAAGTCTTGTTGATCCGGTGGCGGTGGAAGCATCTCAATGATGGCGTGGGTCTCCACGTGTCTCCTCCACAGGAAGGTGAAGTAGAAAGAAAGGGAGGCTTTCGCAGGGTTCAGCAAGTCTCCACGTGGCTTGTCAATAAGAAGAAGAAGGCAGAGAGAGAGGGTAAGTTCCCAGAATCCTCATGAGAAGGCCATGCCCACATCAGGTTGAGACCTGATTGACAGGCTAGACTCCACCAATTCACTCTTAATACCCTCCAGTTGCCATGAGATTATATAATGACCACACAGGGTCAAATAAACTCACTGCCATCCAGTCAATGACAACTTAGAATGAGTCTGGAGGACAGTGGTTCTCAACCTGTGGGTCACTACCCTTTGGGGGCTGAATGACCCACTTACTGGGGTTGCCTAAGACCATATTTCTGATGGTCTTAAGAACCGGGACACGTCCTCTATCCATCTCCAGGTGGGTCCACCCACATGCGGATATGCCCACATATGATTTTTGTGAACTAGAGCAGGCCAACAAGTCTGTGGTCCTCCTCCTTCAGACCCAGCCAAACAATCCTGAGAGGTGGTTGGCGATTTCCAGGCCATATCTGGACCTGTGCCCCACAAATGCTTTATGAAACATGCATAGACAGGTTCCTGCAGACACCTATCCATACAAACCCATATACTCACATACTCGTTCCTATACACACATATGCAGTCATGTATATATATATATATATATACATATATATACATATATATATATTTACCTATACTCACACATATTTTCAGTTATTATTGTTATTATAAAATTATATGCTATAAAATTGCTGAAATTGTCCCTTATTCGTGCCTATGACTTAGTTTCTTCATTTACATTATCAATCTGTGCATATTTCACCCATATAGGGGTTTTTCTCTGAGGTTTACTATTTTTTTATATATATACAGCATTCAGAAGGGTCTGTGCAATTGAATGTCCCCTCACAGAGGGTCACAGGAAGGGACAAGGCAGCCAGGGAGCAGCATAGCACCGATGAAGCACATAGCATTCCTCTAGTGCTTCAATGCTGCCTCCCCCTCCCACCCCCAGCTATCATGACCCCCGTTCTACCTTACAAATCTGGATAGACTGGAGCCTGTACACTGGCACAGATCAGAGCTCTCAACACACGGAACCCAGGACAGATAAGCTCCTCAGGACCACTAATCGGTAGTGATACCATGGGAGTAGGAGGAAGATGGGGGGAGAAAGGGGGAACCAATTGCAATCATCAGCATCTAACATACACACCTCCGAAGGGGACGAACAACAGAAACATGAATACAGGGAGACAGCGGACAGTATAAGATATGAAAATAAAAATAATTTATAATTTATCATAGGGTCACAAGGGTGAGAGGGTTGGGGGAGGGAAGGGGGAAAAAGATACCAAGGGCTCAAAGAAATGGTAGAAAGATACCAAGGGTAGAAAGAAAATGTTTTGAGAACGATGGTGGCAGCAAATGTACAAATGTGCTTCATACAATTGATGTATGGATTGTTATCAGAGCTGTAGGAAAAGGGAAAAATGAGCCGAAAGAGCCCCCAATAAAATGATTTATAAAAATTAAAATAAGAGAAGGGTCTGTGAAGTGGCTGTTTGCATTTCCAAATGCAATCATTAACAATACCGAAGCAATGATATTTTAGTGACATACATTACTGTCACAACCTTACCATCAAAGTTCTTCCCTGCTGGTGTGTTTAGCAGGAACTCAATGATAAAGCCCACTCTTACCTGTCAGTTGTACGTGATGGCTCACATGCGGCCGTGATGCTAGGAGATAGACCACGAGCACAGCTTCCTGTGGAGCTCACAGACTAAGAATAGACTACAAAGGTTTCCCCATTAAGGGGGACCAGCTGCCTAAAACCTCATGGATTGCAGGGAAGCACTGTCAGACAGAGTGCCAGAAGATGAACCCCTCAAGCTTAAGGCACTTAAAATAGGATGGAGGAAGAGTCACCCCTCAAAGTAGAGTTGAGCTGAATGACATGGATGGGTCAAAGCCTTTGAGACCTTCATTAGTTGAAGAAGCATGACAGTGTGGAGACATGGCTGCAAATGTTCATTCATAATCATAATGTGCATTGTACGAAGTATGAACCTAGGAAAATCAGAAGTCGTCCAAAAAATGAAATGGAACACATAAAGATTAATACCCTAGACTAAAATGTACTGGGATAGGCCGTTCTGAGTTGCAAAAATCAAACGGTTTACTATTTCGGGAGTGACAAAATCAAGAGAAATGGCACCGTATTCATTATCATAAAAAAAACCCAAAATCTATCTTAAAATGTAATGCTGGGGCCAGGGACACGTAACACTGTGGTATGGAGATGATGGGACTGGGGACAGAGCAAGAGGAGCCACATCAAGAGTCTGAGACTGTGAAGAGGAGGGAAAGGGCGGCCTCCTGGCCCGCGGAAGCAAAGGCCAAGGGACCATGTGGCTGAGGGGCTGAGGACCTAAAAGAGTTTTTTGGCTGCTGGCTGAGGAGATGTGTTGCTGCAAACTAAATGACTGCATCCTGATTGCTTGCTGCTCCTGGCTTGTGTTAACCTCTGAACGTCTTTAATAAACCTGCTTAATTTTAAGTATTGCCTCTGAGTTCTGCGTAGGCCATCGCAATAAATCGCTGAACCTAGAATTGAAGTAGCGTGGCTCAGGAGGAACGGTTGGTGTCTGCATAGGGGGGGAAAGCGATGGATCGTGTAGATACGTCTGGCCTCTGTCTCTTAGCAATAGTGAAGTCAAAGGAGGTCAGCTATGGCCTTGTGTGTCATTTAATGTAGTTGATGCCTGAAGTAGGATTCCTTGCAATGGCTCCAGGCTCTGGTAAGAAAATATTTTAATTATTGAATGGTTTCCTTTGTTATTCTGACCTGTGATTTCTGAAAATATTATGAGGGATATTATACTATAGTTTTAGACCAGCCCTTGCTGTACATACCCAGCCATAGGCCTAAGGCAATATGCATATTAATGGGAGAGGCCAAATCAGAGAAGATTGAATTTGAGTGTTTTGAAAAAGAGCATGTTTTAAATAATGATTAGTTGGCAGCACTAGGCTTTTATTAAACTCTCCTACCTGGTATTATAGGCAGAATTTGTGATCGAAACTCAAACTCACTGCAATCACATAGTGACCTTATAAGACAAGGTGGAACTGTCCCTGTGGGTTTCCGAGACTGGAAGTCTTTACAGGAACAGGGAGCCTCAACTTTCTCCGATGTGGAAGAAAAGAATATTGGAACTTATGATGAGAAAGAGAGCTTCTAAGACTGTACCTCCACCTTTACAATTGGATTTAATAAAAGAGGGATTAGAATTTGCAGAAGGGACAGGCTTTTGTTCTATAAGCCAAAGTACGAGGGCCTAAAAAATAACAAGACCCACAGAGGTCTTTGAGGGTTAGTACATTTGTTATTGAGATGATGTGCAGAGCCACCTAGAGCTCCTGAGAGACTGAAGGTGGCGGGGGGAGTGCTTTGGCTTTTTGAATTTTGAGGAAGCAGATTGCCTGTGAGTACGCCTAGGCTGGAAAAGTCTGAAGAGAAAACCCCCTTCTAGGACTGACAGTTAAAGGGAGCCCGTGAGTAGACTGGTTTGCTTGCTGTAAAACCACCTGGATCCACTTAGGGAGTGCAGGTGGGGAAAGGCTGCAATGAAGACGTGGACTGAGATTAGACATCTTCCATTGATGCCTGTTGACCTGGTCCACAGGCACGAGAGAAGAAAGAAGAGGAAGGATGGCTGATCCAAGGTTTAAAGAATTTGAGGATACTGAGTCTATGGGAATGACCTTGCCATAGTGGACCAGGACTGATGAGGATATGTGAACAGGCCAGATTGTCTGAGTGGTACCCATTGGACCCAGTTTAGAATGGCTAGGGCTAGGACGACCAGAACCGAACTTCTCCAGATGGAACACACAGAAATCATATTGACTACATCTGTGGGAAGAGCCAATGGAAAAACTCAATGTCAGCAGCAAAAATTAGGCTAGGAGCTGACTGTGGGATAGAACATCAATTGCTCATGTGTACGTTCAAGCTGAAATGAAAAATTAAAACAGATCTATGAGAGCCAAAATATGACCCTGAGCATATTGCATCTGAATTTAGAGCTGATTTTCGGAATAGATTTGACACCCTGAATACTAATGACAGAAGACACAATGAGGTGTGGGGTGACATCAAGAGTATCACATATGAAGAAAGCAAATGATGATTAAAACTACAGGAAAAGGTCAGGGAAAACACTAAAATGGGATCAGAAGACATCCTGATCTTGAATACAGAGTGTCTTTAAAGTAAATGGGGAAAACGATGAAGTTAAAGAGCAGAGGAGAACATATGAAAGGGCAGGTCAAGAAAAGAAAGCAAAGTATTATAAAGCAATGTGCCAAGAGCTGGACTTAGAAAATAAAAAATAAACACGTGCCCGACCTTCCTCAAGATGAAAGAACTGAAGACGAAATTCAAGTCTTGAGTTGTACTATGAGAAGACACTACGGGCGTCGTATGAAGTGATGCAGGAAGCGCCAAGAGAAGATGGAAGGAATATATAGCCACTCTACCACAAACACCTGGAGACTCCAACCCTTTCAGGAGATAGCACATGACCTGGAACTAAAGGTGCTGAAGGAAGAAATACAAACTGCACTGAAGGCAAAAAACTAGATCCCAGGAATTGACAGAATGCCATTTGAAACGTTTCAGCCAATTGATGCAGTTCTGGAAGCACTCACCAGTCTATGTTAAGAAACTGGGAAGAAATTTGGCCAACTGGCTGGAAGAGATCCCTGTTTGTGCCCACTGCAAAGAAAGGTGACCCAATAGAGCAGGCATCCTCAAACTTTTAAACAGGGGCCAGTTCACTATCCCTCAGACCAATTGGAGGGCCAGAATATAGTTTAAAAAAACTATGAAGAAATTCCTATTCACACTGCACCTATCTTATTTTGAAGTAAAAAACCAAACAGGGCAAAAACACCCGGCGGGCCGGATAAATGTCCTTGGTGGGCTGCATGTAGCCCGCGGGCCATAGTTTGAGGACTCCTGCAATAGAGTGTGAACATTATCTAACAATATGATTCACATGAAAATAAAGTTTTGCTAAAGATAATTTTAAAGGACTGCAGCAGTGCATCAACAGGAAACTTCCAGCAAAGCACGCTGGATTCAGAAGAAGACGTGGAAGGAGAAATGTCTATTGACATCAGCTTGATCTTGGCTGAAAGCAGAGGGTATCAGAGAGAGTTTCACTTGTGTTTTATTGACTACGCAAAGGCATTCAACCAGCCTATGTGGATAATATTGTGAAGAACTGGGATTTCAGAACACATCATTGTGCTCATCCTGCACCTGAACCCGGACCAAGAGAGTCATCTGAGCAGAATAAGAGGATACTGTGTGGCTTAAAATTAGGGAAGCTGTGCTTCAGGGTTGTATCCTTCTACCATATTTATTCAATCTGTTTGCTGAACACATCATCTGAGAAGCTGGACTATATGAAGGAGTAGAAGGCATTGGGGTTGGAGGAAATCTTATTACTAACCTTCGATATGCAGATAGACACAGCCTTGCTGGAACCCTGGTTGGTGAAAGTGAAGGACTTCGGCCATTAGTGAGCAGAATTGCAACTCAGTGTAAAGAAAACAAAAATCCTTACAACCACACCAGTAGGCAACATCTTGATAAGCAGAGAAGAGATTGAAGTTGCCAAGGATTTTACTTTACTTGGATGTGTAATCAATGTTCATGCACCCAGAAGTCAGGAAATCAAATGATGCAATGCACTTTGAAAAATCAGCTGCACAAGACCTCGGGTGCATAAGCAAATGTGGTGAAGAAAGCTGATGGTGCCCGGCTATCAAAAGATATAGTCTGGGGTCTTAAAGGCTTGAAGGTAAACAAGTGGCCATCTAGCTCACAAGCAACAAAGCCCACATGGAAGAAGCATACCAGCCTGTGTGATCACGAGGTGTTGAAGGAATCAGGTATCAGGCATCATCAGAACAAAAAATCATATCATTGTGAATGAGGTGGGGGAGTGCGGAGTGGAGATCCAAAACCCATTTGTAGGCCACTGGACATCCCCTTACAGAAGGTCTCAGGGAGGAGATGAGCTAGTCAGGGTGTGATGTAGCAACGGTGAAACATACAACTTTCCTCTAGTTCCTAATGCTTTCTTCACCACCCCCCCACCCTCACTATCATGATCCCAATTCTACCTTACAAATCTGGCTAGACCAGAGGATGTACACTGGTACAGATAGGAAATGGAAACACAGGGAATCCAAGACAGATGATCCCTTCAGGACCAGTGGTGTAAGAGGCAATACTGGGAGGGTGGAGAGAGAGTGGGTTGGAAAGGGGTACCGATTACAAGGATCTACATGTAACCTCCTCCCTGAGGGATGGACAACAGAAAAGTGGGTGAAGAGAGACATCGGGCAGTTCAAGATATAACAAAATAATAATTTGTAAATTATCAAGGGTTCATGAGGGAGGGGGGAGCAGGGAGGGAGCAGAAAAATGAGGAGCTGATGCCAGGGGCTTGGGTGGAGAGCGGATGTGTTGAGAATGATGAGAGCAATGAATGTACAAATGTACTTTACACAATTGATGTATGTATGGATTGTGATAAGAGTTGTATGAGCCTCTAATAAAACTATTAAAATATTTTTTTAAAGTTAAGAAGCAAAGACGTCACTCTGAGGCTTTAAGTGTGTCTGACCCAAGCCAAGATATTTTCAATGTGTGAGAAATCAAAACAGTGAATAAGGAAGACCACAGAAAAATTGATGCATTTGATTGATGATGTTGGAATAATCGTAGAAGAACACTCAAAGTGCCATGGACATTCGGAAGACCAAACAGGTGTATCTTAAAGGAGTGCTCGCAGATGGTGTGACTTCATCTCACAACTCTAGACATGAGATCAGAAGAGACCAGTCCCTGAAGAAGGACGTCATGCTTGGTAGAGTAGGTGAGTGAAAAAGAGCAAAATCCTCAAGGGGAAAGACTGACACACTGGCTCCTACCATGGGCTCAAACATACTAAGCACAATTGGAAGGATAGTTCTTGACTGGGCAGTGTTTGTAACCTGTTGTACCCAGGGTCACGGTAGTGGCAATTGACTTGATTGCATTTAACAACAATAGCATTACACATTGGGCTACGAACTGCAAGGTCAGCAGTTCAAAACCACCAGATAGGGCTTTCTCCTATTTTACAGTCCTAATTTCTCGATTTTGCAGTCTGGGAAACCTACAGGGTCACTTCTACGCTATCTTACAGGGTCATGATGAGTAGGCATTGACTTGATTAGAGTAGGGTTGAGTTTTTTCAGTGGCCTTGGGGGTTACACACTGGGCAGCTTACTGAAAGGTCACCTGTTTGAACCCACCAGAAGCTCCAGGGGAGAAAGATGAGGCTGTCTCCCCCAGGAAAGGTTTCCCGAGTCAGAAGCCCTCGAGACTCTGGGATCGCTATGGGTTAGAATTCAAGGTGGCAGTTGGATTGATTTGATGTTTGGGATACCTGTCGTTAAGGAGCCCTGGTGGTGCTCTGGATCAGGCAATGGGCTGCTA